>NC_142570.1:21714062-22022656 GCF_041283825.1 Pyrus communis
CACTCAAAATTGCTCACTTAAATCCCGAAAGTCAGATGGTAAGCTGTGAGCACAACCTCAAGGTATATAAAGGGAGGATCTAATATTGTTTGGCATTGTTAAAAAAGACATATTTACTGGTATTTCTAAAAGTTAAAACATAGGAAACAGTTCCACAACCAATATGCATCGTCAAAGGGCACAAGGACACATCAACATTGATGATGTCCTATATATAGTGCATAAATCAGATACAAGCACACATCAACTATTTTGTTAGCCTAAACCAGCCAAGCCAACCTTAAGACAAGCATAGCAAATATAGCATTTGCCTAAACCCGAAAGTCGCAACAATATATATTAGCATACACAATAGCAATATGCCCCCTTGGGGTGTTCTCAGAAATTTCTTACTAATGATTTTATATGTAAAAAATGGTGCATACGGTAATAATATTTCATTGCTTTTCCAAAAAGAGACTGGTACTTCATTTCTGGTCACGTAAGCATAATAAAATACTTGGTTCAACATTATAAAGATTTTGAGAGTACCTTACAATCATCACTACCAGATACAAGCCTCGTGGGCTCTGTGCATGAAAAATCAACACTCCAAGCACGTTTTTCATGCTCTTCATATTCCATGAAACTCTGTCGAAAAAGTTTAAGCATGAGCAAAAAAACTGAAGGTGATGTAACAAGTATAAAAGTTCAAATCACGCATGACACATCGATCAGAACAAGTAACATCACATACCTACCGAGTATTTGCATCCCAAACTGTTACTATTCCCTCATAATCAGTACTGGCTATATGGTTTTTAGTAAACTTGTTCCAGCTCAAGCAACTAAGCTTTGAACGTGTAGGCATCTCCACAACAGGACAGTGCACGTCAGCTGGATCATTCAAAACCTGTTAAAGAAATATCATTAACAATCAATATCAAAATTTCCAAAAAGCCATATACAGTAGTCAATGAGATGTCAACTGATTGGCTGGCTTCATAATTTGAGTGTGTTTAAGAAACCAACCCCCTCACCAAAGTGTGGACATTTTAGTTGTCTTCGATCTATCTTGCAAAATAATGGAGAATTAGATGGAGATCTCAACCATAGAATACGAGCTGGATGGATGAAGTGGAAGAGTGGATCCAGTGTGTTGTGCGATAGTCGTATGCCATTGAAGCTCAAGTGATAGAACGGCAATAAGTCCAATGATGCTTTATGGCACGAAATGTTGGACGGTCAAAAAGCAATACGTGCAAAAAATGAGTGTAGCGGAGATGAGAATGCCTTGTTGGCTGTCTGGGCACAAAAGATAGGATATGATTCAGAATGAGGATATTTGAGGTAAAATAAGAGTGACCGCAATTGAAGATAAGATGAGAGAAAATTGGTTAGATGGTTTGGATATGTAAACCCGAAGACTTATAGATGCTCCGGTTAGAAGATGCAACTATGAGACGGAGACCCATGGCAAAAGGGGTAGATGAAGACCTATGAACACTTTTAAAGAGACTATAAAAAATGATATGAAGTACTTGTAACTAACAGAAGACTTGGTGCAAAACCGAGCACAATAACGTTCTAGGATTCATACTGCTGACCCCACTTAGTGGGATAAGGTTTGGTTGTTGTTGTTTTTGTGTCATACCATCAACAAATATTCTTCATACTCCAGATCCAGAAAAGAAAAAAATAAATAAAACATAAATTATGAGAGATTTTTTAAATACCATACATGAATGTTTATGATTCAAGTAATTTTCTTTAAATTGGCTAATTGTTCAATGGTTAATTCTATTTGTTCAAATATACCAAGTAAAATCAACTTTTGTATTGAATCAAAACTATATGGATATGTTAGAGGAAGGCATTCAAACAATACAAAAGATACAGCAAATTGTCTTTGTTGAAAATATCTGAACACCCTTTCTTCTAGTATTTGACATTTTGACTAGACGATGCACTCAAGCAACCAAAAATATCTCGACACCCTTGCTTTTAGAAGTTGACAATACCGACTGTAGGTAGAAAAATAATGTTGCTAGAAGTAATGGTAAAAACAATCTTAAAATCGAAATCATACCGAAGAGAAGTCAAAAACTTTTATGCACCGTGATACTCCGGCAATAGCAAATAACTCATAATCACAGTCAAATTCAATGCTGCAATGAAAATGAACATATGAGGTTAACATTACCAGTTACAACTTCTCCAGAACATAGTTCATCCATAAGGAATCGAGAGATTTAATTCTGAAATTTAGACAGTATATGCAACGTAACTATCACCTGGATACTATATTGGCGGAGTGAAATAGATCCCCATGCCTAAGTTCAGCAATGACCCTCATTCGACTGTTTCATAGCCAACAAAAAAGAATGGTGATTATAGTTAATAAAATCGTATATCTGACTGTTAACCCAAACAAAAAGTAAATTTATGTAAGGGATCCAATATCTGTGATCATACCTGTAACATGTTAACGTAGTGAGTACTGTTTGAAAATCAGCAAGACCTGCAGTATAACCTTCTCTTTGTATTACACCTTTGCCCTGTTCTTGCTGGGAATATGGTTGGTTCACCATCTGATGCCGCTTTTGCAGGTAACACTCTTGGAGTTCACCAAACTACATCCAGGGATGGAATGAGAACAAACCAAGACAGCCGTAAAAATGAGGAGGGTCTAGCTTACCTTAAATTCAAGTAAATTGACCAATATGGGAGCTGACACTAAAAAAATTCATTCTTCACTCCTTCCTAATGGAATAAAAAAGGTAAGGAGGAGTGCAGCGCAACTATTTTGGAGTGCTAATAATAATTCCCTAAAAATAAATGTAAACTCAACTAAAGTCGAGAAACCCCATAACCAAAACCCAGTATTAAGTATCGATTTCCTGCCAAGTTGACAAAGAGGTATATTAATGCATTTGTAGGGTATAATTGAAGTGGCTTTTGTTGAGGAGCAAATGAAGAAATAGGTTTTGGATGATTGAGAGGGTTGCCTTTAAATAATAGCAAAGATCCCAGGGGTAGTATATTCATTATAAAATAGAAGCACACAAAGTGCAAAATTAGTCTACAATCATTACAGGACAGTCACTGACCTGTGCATGGACCTGCTTTTTTCTGGCTATGGCAAGACCAGTTTGAGTCATATACTGGGAGTCTGATGCATCCTTTTTCAGAAGATTCCAAGACGACATCCCTCCTCGTCCACTAAGTGCACCGGTATTGTTATTTGTAGAGGAAAGCCATTGCTTTCTTGCCCCATAAATAGAATCATCCGCTCCAAGCATCCGCAGCTTGACAGAGTCCCTAGCACGGTATAACTCCATTCTACGTCTCTCTACTGCACCTATGTCCTCTTTGATAAATTGGAGATGGGTTTGCACCTGCAATATCGAATTGACTTAGTAACAGATACCTTTTAATTCAATTCAATCAAATATATTTCAACTAACACCAATACGAAGAAACCTCATTAAGCTCGCCAACTTTTTGCTTCCTTAGGCAATTCAAGAAGTCAAGCAGTATTTGCATGTTTCTCTCCGCCTCTTCTTGTTCCATTTTCCTCTTCTTCTCTGCCAGGAGTGCCAACAGGGTGTCTAGCTCCTTGATTGACACTTCACATCCCTATCACATCACACCACCACATTCAGACAGCAAACGACAATTCATATATTATTTTACTTGACTCATATAGCCAGACTCACCTGTTGCAATGCCTGGCGAAAATGCTCTACAGGGGATGCACTTTTGGAAATTTGACGAGCCGAGGTCTTCTTACAGTACATGTCGTACAACAGTAAGCTGCAGTTCCAAGTATATCATTTTTCATCTTTAAGGAGTGGGAATTTGAGGAGACCTTGTCCAGCAAAAAATTAGGGAACAATTGGTTGGTGCTGAGGAACTGGGCGCAGCAAGGGCAGTCGCTCTTGTTGCTGAGGTGGGTCTTGATGCACATGTAGCAGAAGCTATGACCACATGCTGTAAGGAAGACGTCCTTTACCACCTGCATACAAATTGGACATAACAAGTCCCTGTCGACCTCTGCCAGTCCTTTCTCATGCACCGGACGACCCATGTTACCACTGCTTGGATATGCCAAATCCCCGAGCTTGACCCCTTTGGTTCTGGTTTCACTGCTGGGACTAGAGCCCCGGTCGAACACTCCTCCATTCTCTCTCTCTATACCTTTTCTTGAGCCCCAATTAACCACTACTGCTCTTCAGGGACTAGAAATCAAAATTGTTACATATTTCTTATGTGAACTAAGAAACAAAATGTGTCGATTCAGGTATTATACTCAAAGATGTAGTCATCTGGGGCAATTCTAACATTTATGGCATATGTTACACATTTTACTAAATAATCAAATAGCAGGCACTTCTATGACCTTAAGCATGCTTACAAGTTCTAAAATTAAATACCCGGAAAGTGAAAAGGATTTCAAACATACATCCCCCAGTAGCAGTAAGTATTGCAGAGTACCAAAAATATTCAAAACAAAAGCAGGAAATTAAAGAGATGCAAGTGCTTGAAACTTACCAAATGACCAGTGGTGCAACCTGCAAGAATAACGCTAAAGAAGGAATGCCTCTCCTTCTGCCCTTGTCTTCGATATCCAATCAAATTGGCTACACTGCAACTTCAAACAAGTAAACCCAATCAAATCAATGCAAAATTGCAAATTAGCCAAAAATATCAACAATTATTTTAAAATCAACATATATGGCAAATTTAATTAGTTGGGGAAAATAGCAAAGCATCAAAACCTAAGTGCTAAAAGGTGCTAGACCACGGCTAGCGCCTAGGCGTCTAGTGGGGGCCTAGGTTTTATTTAGTGTTAATTAAATTTATTATCATAACATATAAATAAATGTCTACTTGTACTTAAGCAAATACATAATTATATTGAGATACACAAGTAATAAAATAAAATGACATAAATTATAAAGTACTAAAGCATATTGAAAATTACGACCAATCATATAATGAGTGTTCATCCAGGTATCCAACAAGCCTACTACAATTTATTGATAAAATATAATACAAAATAAAAGTTATCTATTTTCTATTCATGTGAGAGTCGTGATCTATGCAGTCTAAGTGGGCACCTAGGCAACCTTTTTAATTTTTTAAACGCTTGAGGAATAATCATGGCGGTGCACTACCTAGAGCCTGAACGGTGCTTTTTAGATCACTGATCAAAACCCAAATGAAAGCCAAACAAATATCCAGAATAATATTACACAAAAGAAGAAAATTAAATCAGGGGAGAGAAAGAGAGACAGAGATAGAGCTTACAATTTGAGGAGGGAGCACTAGGTTGAAGGTGAATCAGACTGCGTTTGCAGTGTGACCTGAAAAGAAGAAGAACTAAGCGAGAGAGAAGTTAAAAATGTTCATGAGTTTGGTTGGCAACCGTTAGTGTGTGCAACACAAAAATAAGAAGTCCACAATCAGCCACGTGCACCTCCAGCTGACATTCTGTAGCCTTTTCTCGGATGGCATGATTTGGGCTTTTTATTGCTGCAACTTCTAGGCCTAGCTGACATTATAGTATTCAATAGGGTTAAATAAACTCGAATTGCAAACCAGGTAGAACTCTTTTAAAAACCCCTGGTCAAGAGTCAATTCAATCCACCTAAATAAATAGTAATTGACTGTAATGAATAGTAATTATCCAAGTTCAACTCCATCCCTATGAGCAAATACGTTGGCACCCAACTTATTTAATCCACTCAATGAATAGCGATAGACCCCAATGAATAGTAATTGGCCAAATGCATCTCCATTCCTAAAAAATGCGCTCGCACAAACGATCTTCACCCCTTACAAAATGTGCTGGCACCCAGCCCACTTAAAATATTATTAATTTTTTTTATAAAATAAAAAAAAAGTTTTAATTTCGGATATGATTTTTAACCAATTTTGTCACGCCATATGTCATTATCTGAAAGTACTATTTTGTGGAAGATGGTGGTTAGGTATTTATAGAAAAAAATAATAAAGTTTTTTTTTCTGTGTTTTTAAACAATTATTAATAATTTTTTATTAAGTTAATTAATCTAAACCGTTGGATTTGAAAAGAATCAAATCCAACAACCTAGATGTTGACACGTGGCCAACGGTCATAATTATGACCGTTTTGCATTTTTTTTTTCATTTTTGGGAGAAAATCGTGGATCGTTGATCTTGGGATCGAACGTCCCAAAATGCGCCACGTCATTAGCCGTTGGATTTGATTTTCAAAATTTTTTGACCGTTGGAAATCCAACGGTCCAAAAAACTAGCCGTTGGAAATCCAATGGCCCATACCGAAGCACGTGGCATTTCTTTAGTTCCATCTATTGTGCCAGCACATACGAGCCCCGCCCCCTTTTTCTTGTTGGGAACGTGCGGCCACTCACGCATGTTTCCCATGCGCTTGGCGCAAAAAAAATTCAAAACTGGCTAGTGACGTCATGTTGACTCCAGTGTGACGTCACATAGGCCGGACCTTGGCTCAGCCTAGAAGTTGGCTTGGGTTAGGCTGGAAGAGTTTTGGGGGGTGTTGGGCTGTTTTTTGTGCTTTGAGCCGACCTACCCCAATGGTGTGGAGTTGCTCTAAACTGAATTGCCTAGTCAATTCATATTAAAATATTATTATTATTTTTTTGGAATAGGATTTTTAACCAATATTGTCATGTCATGTGTCATTATCCGAAAGTACAATTTTTGTGGATAGATTTTATTGGAGAATTTTAACCATTTCCGTAGCATCACATGTCATGATTTTGTAAGAATTTGGTGTGTTTTTGTAATTTTATCTGGTGTGTTTTTTATAAATTTATTGGATGTGTTTATGTAATTTTATTTGGTGTGTGTGTGTTTTTTTTTTTTTAAGTTTATTTGGTGTATTTTTGTAGTTTTATTTTGTCTGAATAAACATGCTCTTAGTTTAAATAAAGTACGCTATTTAATAAATATGAAACTACATAAAGTACTAAAAATAAATAAGAATTTACATAAAGTACTAAAAATAAATAATAAATTACATAACATACTAAAAATAAATAAGAAAGTACATAAAGTACAATAAATATGAGACTACATAAAGTACTAAAAATAAATAAGAAATTGCATAAAGTCTTAGTAGCTAGGATATGTGGTGCTAGGATCTTCGTTAGAATTCAAAGATGCTCATTCTAGAGACTAGTTCATAGTGTCACAATCTTGTAGAGCCATCATTTCTTCTCTACGCATCTCCCTTTCTTAATTAAGTAGTTGTCTTTGTCTCTCATTAGTCGCATCACGTCTCTCAATAGCTGCTAAGATTACTTGCATATTTGTAGCTTTTGCCTCATCTCTAGCCGCGTCCCGTGCCAAGTTCAGTTCACCTTGGTGAGCAAGTTTGTCCCTATATTTTGTAGTCATTCTTGGAAGAACTCCCTTTTTTCACTACCGCCTTTTTACCTTGAGGCCTTAGTGATGGACGAGTCAGCTCTAACACTGCTTCAAGCGTCCCTTAAGGCACTTCCCTTCCTGTTGGTCCAAGTCTGCTTTTGGCAAAGAGTGTAGAGGGATGCCGTGCATGACAACTTCTGGACAAGTTGATACAAGCTTTGACAACATTCCGACGTTCCCAGCGGTTGAATGATTTGTTTTTGTTGTTCTCATTGTACCAAACTTATGCTTGAAGTGCCTATAAAATACAGGAGAAGACAATTTTATAATCAAGGTAATTAATGCGGGATAAGACAATACTATAAAATGCGGGTGTAATACAAATAAATAAATAAATATATTATCACCTGATCCGCTAAACTTATGCCACTACTTAGATTATTGGCAGCTTGAGAGAGGGCGTTTTTCCAACAAGTAAGCGATTGGTTGATTTTTTTTTTTTCCAATGACCTTGACAACTTTTTGAGTTTTTTCCAAGTTTCTCGCAAAATGATGTTGTAATTTTACTCCAAAGTTCTCGCAACTGCATCTCATTACCCGTAATCGGGTTATGAGTAGCTTGAACCCAGCATTCACACAACGTAACATCTTCGATGATCGTCTAATTAGCCATTTTTTTCACACAAAAGTATATGAAAATTTTGGTTGAAGGTGTCGAAAATATTAAAATGTGGTGTAAGGTGAAAGATGATGGTTAGGTATTCATAGAAAAAAAAATTTGTTTTATTTTTTTCTGTGTTTTTTAAACAATTTTTAATATTTTTTAACAATTTTTATTAAGTTAATTAATCTAGATTGTTGGATTTCAAAAAGATTGAAATCCAACAGGCTAAAATTGGACACGTGGCAAACTATAAGATTTCTGACATTTTCTTTATTTATTAATTTTTTTTAAGTTTTTTGGCCAAAAAACCTATACCGTTAATCTGGAAATCGAATAGTCCAGATTTTGCCACGTCACTACCTGTTAGATTTCAAACTCAACAATTTTTTATTGTTGGATTTCCAACGGTCCAGAAAACTAGTTGTTCAAAATCCAATGGCCATTGTTGCGCCACGTGACCCAAGTCTCACTTCCTATAGTGCACTCGCAGTGCGGGCCCACCCATCTGCGTGCTATCGGGAACGCGCGCCCACCAGCACGTATTTCTCACGCGCTTGCGCCAAAAAAAAAAAAAAATCCTACCCGTGTCTGACGTCAGATGGGTTGGTTACTGGGTCAGTCCATTCTAGGCTGAGTAGATGGTTGGCCTCCACCTAAGCCCAGCTAATTGGATGGAGTGAGTGAAGTGGGTTTTTGTTTTTTTTTTCGGGGGGGGGGGGGGGGGGTTTGCTGGGGTGGGAAATTGGTCGTTGCCCAGCACATTTGTGGAGAGGTGGGCTTAATATGATAATCTCCACTAAATACATCAAACCATAAGAGGAAATTAACCACATGACCTCCCTCGAGTTCATTATCTTTTTTTGTACAAAATATCATTATCTTTTTAAACGCATATACTTTGGACTAATGAGACTTATAATTTTTCTAATATTTTAAAGTAACTAAAGTTCCGTCGGCCAAAACTGACCTATTTGAGAGACGAACAGAAAAGAGAACAGAAAAAGAAACCATGCAACATTGAATATCCTTGCCAAAACGAAGCGTAATAATTTGAGCAGAAAAATGAAAAGAGGCTGTTAAATTCCATGAAACAGGAAAACGCAGTCCGGTAAGATGCCATTGACTGCCGCGAATAGAAAAGAACATTTATTTTCACTTGGCTGTTAAAGTTCCGATCATATGTAATCTCCACAACGTTCACTTACATGTGATCTGAGTCCGTCCACAATGTTTTCATTCACTCCTTTGAATAGATCGATGTAATTGTGTTTGTGTTCGT
This sequence comes from Pyrus communis, assembly GCF_041283825.1. Taxonomy (NCBI): domain Eukaryota; kingdom Viridiplantae; phylum Streptophyta; class Magnoliopsida; order Rosales; family Rosaceae; genus Pyrus; species Pyrus communis. The sequence continues at coordinate 21,723,380 of NC_142570.1, forward strand.
AACTATCCTTCAGTGTGTTGTTTGCAACCTTTAGGTCCGTAATGATGAGAGCCTCGCCTCACGATCTTCTTGCACAAATAGCAATAGTGGTTTTGACACGCCCAGCAGAACATGTGATTGTTATTGCCAATCTGGTCGGAAAAGTTTCTTGTCAGTCGTATTCACAGAACTTCGAAAACATAAAGGATAATTACTATACCATATGCTAGTGTGCTAGCTACGTCAAAATTTGCAAAAACAAAAAAACAAAATCAAAAAGAGAGCGACATAAGTTTCCTCAATATGTACAATCATCACTTAGGGCACATATTTGACTTACCTTGGCATTAAACTGACGACAATTAGGGCACACCTGACCATTCTGAACAAAGAGTTGAGCTTGAATCTGACCCAAAACCTGTCGTGGATTCATCTGTGCTTCCCAGTTCTGAATTTCTTCTTGCGGGAATAGTTCACATGCACCATCTCTTCAATTAAAACAAGTTAATTAGTTATACAGAAAGTAGGTATGTAAATATTCATGCATGTAGAAATCAACAATAGGAATAGCCTGTAAATACTTTAAATCGATTTAAGCACCTGAAATGATCATATCCGTCAATTTCCTTATCACAACGGTAGCAGAAGTAGTGCCCACAGTTTTCACACACCATCTTGTTGCAGCCCCCGGTTTTGGATATTGCCATCTTACACGATGGGCATTGCTTTGCATCGCGAAGAATTTCCCTCACACTGAGAACCTCATTGATCATCTCAAGTTCTTTGCGTTTTTGATCATCCTTCAAGCGAGAGGAACTCTGACGTTCCTGCTCAATAAATTCGTTTACAGCTAATTCTAAGTCTACGAAAATGTAATGAAGTTTCTAACATACAATTAAGAAACTAGATGAATTGATTTTTCTCTAGCATATTAGCATGGCAGAAAACATGCCTTCAAACCCGAATTTTTATTATGAGTAGAATAATAACCATGTATCTTAGGATAAAAATTGTTCAATATTCTTTTTTTCTCTTACGCATAATTAGATTCAAGTTGCAACAATAATCAATTGACATTGGAAAAATCAGATGAGAATAAAAATCATTAGATGCACGCTGAACCAGAAACGAAAACAGAAATTTGTCTGTGTGAATGTGTGAAGAGGCAGAAAGCAGGGTTCTGGACCATTTAACTCAACCATTGCATATTCTTACTCAATGAACTCAGACTACACAGATAAACTTCTATACCTTAAACTATCTGATAAAAAAAGATGGGTAGTGGTATTCACACACCCCTTTTTACCTCTCACACACCCTTGTTAAGTTTTGTCCATTGAACTTCAATTCATTCGATCCGACGCCCGAAAAATGAGAGGGGTGTCTGAGAAGTAAAAATGGATGTGGATAGCACCACCCAAAAGGATATAGTATAAACCTTCACAACCAAATATATCTTTTACCAAACGTCAGTTGATTTTACCACAAAATCCTGCTTTGATGAAATGATAAACATGATAAAGCAGTTTAAATTTTACCTGCAAGATACGAAGCTTAAGCTCTGGTGTCATACATTCAACACCCACATGCCGCCGCTCCCTGCAAAGTGTGCAAAAGCTAAAGAAGCACTTTACGCATTGGGCATGCTGGTCTTCATCCGCTATGCAGGGAGTTTCACATCTTGAGCAGTACACGACATCCGACATTGACTCTAGTGTTTTAGTCAACATTAAGGAATCCCATCGTTCAAACTCTTCATCACCAAGCAATCGTTTTAACAAACCTGGTGGGATCATACTCCCACATTTTGCATCTGGACACTGCAGTTTGTGTACGGTGCCTTCCTTGACATGTATGTCAGAATAAGTCTTCATGCATCCCCCACAGAAGAAATGCCGGCATGGTAGCCTGATAAACTCAGTGCCTAGAAAGATACATAGTTAGTGCGATGAATAAGACCTGAAATTTTCATTTTGAATTGATAATAAACAGATGGCACAGTGATAAACCGCCTACTAAGGATGAATCAATCAAGCTAATTACAAGGGCTTTTGACACGGTAATTACAATCAACTACAAAGTAATTAAAATAAATTAAAAGGAAAAATTGGATACTGATAGATTCATCCTAAGGATGGAATACTCAAGAGATGCATTACAAGGATGTGGTTTAACACAGACACAAGAATACAAGTTTTTAATGCATAGTTATGCATGTGCAGAAATCAGAAGGAAAGGACTAGAAAAATATCACAAGTTACCAAAAAGTTAATTTCGATTTGACTTGTGTGATTCATAAAATGTTTTGAACTGTTGATCTTACCGCTAAACTCTAAATGATTTGACTGGAAATCCCTGACATAATTGTTTGAAGAATTATTTGGCTATGTGCATGCGAACAATGATCATACTAAAGTTAACCATAATATATGTTCGCCATATAGCATATGAAAAAGAACGTATAGTGCCATCACTATTGATTATTCTCAAACTTGAAGAAAAATTAGTGTAACTTAAAGTGAACTCGCTGAATATATGTTTTATATTCCTCGGCACAAAAGAAAAAAAAAAAAGAAAGAGAAACATGACAAACCAATTTAATAATAGAAGTTAATTCTATATCAAATTCAAAAGAACCTATGTCATGAAAGAATATAATTACCTGCATACTCACTGAAACAGATGCAGCACTCGTGCAAATTATTGTAAAAGTTCTCAAGTAGTTTATCATCGTTGTAACTTTTAATAAACGGAATATCAACATCTGGAGAAACACTTCCTGTAACTGCACGTCTATCTACAGCAGCCCTTACACCATAAGGACCAAGAATTATTTCTTTATCAAACCCCAGATAAGAGAGAGAAGAATTTTGAAGCCATTCCACCCATCGGTACATAACCTCCTGTCCTGATTGTTCTGTCCATATTGAATCCAGCATAGAACACAAATTGGAGATTTTACTAGAATCCAGCCACTGAACAGATATTGAAAAATAAGGTGGTAGGTGACTTGGGTATGATTTTGGTAATATACACGTCAATATAATTGGTGGAAGATGCCGGACATTGAAAGGATATGAGAAGTCATCAGAACTGTTGCTTCTGGTCTTATGATCCGATGAATTCAACTTTGTAGTAACAGCAATTTCACCAGGAGCTTCGATGTGTATATGAATCTGCATATGCACAGGTGTCATATGAATTTCTTTCAAATAAATAATTAAAGGAACTCTAAAATCATGGATTATTGCCAAACCTGACATGATCGAAGGTCTCTTTGTCTTTCAAAAATGCAAAAATGGTCTCCATAAATGGACTCCATAGCGAGCAACTGCCAAAAACATAATGATGAGAAAAAGTGCCAAAGAAAAAGAGCAATTGCACGCTGAACAAATTAGAAAAAGTAACATAAAGGAGGCTCGAAATGCTCCTACATGCGAGGGCCAAATTATATATCTCACATACAAACAGAGTCACATCCATCACCCTATCATTCCTTGTTATGTTTCACTTTCAAACAATTCCTTTTCTCTAGCTTCAGTCCCTCCCTATAATGTTTATGTAGCAAAAAGTTAGGCATATTAAAAAACGTGTGAGCACCAAATTATACCGATCCATCACACCCCGAAACTGAGGGTGACTTATGGGGAGTTTTATAACAAATAAAAAGAAAACTTTGTGGTAGACCAAATCATGTAGAATTACCAGATCACTTGTACGAGTAAAAATGATAAAGATGAATTGAATCCTAGAAAGTAAAACAATAGAATGATTACATGTCGGATAACAGTTGTAAGAAAAAAAATTAAAAGTAAATGCATATGCTTATATAGACCAGCCAAAAGAAATTAAACCGATTTATAATTATGTTTAAAGCTTTCACATCACAAGAGATAGCACTAAAAAGCGTACGCTTAAAACAAATGGTTCACAATCACGAGACAACACTTTTGACACTCATTGTGACACACTGTTTAAATCATTAGATTGAATTAGATTGAAGCTTTCAATGGCTAGGCTTGTATCTAGATTATATTTTACTAGTTTGTTTTATTAACAGCAACTATTAAACATAGAAATGAATAAAATGTTTCAAACTTCTTTGATTATTTATACTCTCTTCTCCCTCTTCACTATGAATCATACTCGTCTCTCTCCTTCCACCCCTCAAAAACTTCATCTTCTTCTTTCTTGGCATACTGAGTACTGATTCTCAACTATCTTCTCCAATGCCTTTGTAGATATAATTAATTTTCTTTTTTTTTTTCTTGACAATTCATTTCAAATCTGGGGACGAGGAATGCATAAAGACACATAAGGCATCCAAATTAAAAGTCAATCATCAATTTTCAAAAAACTTCATGAGTAAAAGAAATTTATACCAGAACTAAATCCTAACCTATACTGGGTGCATATATGGAATTAGTACTGAAGCAACTGTTGAATGGTATATAAATGAAAATTTCAAAGCTCGTGCGAGATTAACATTATTTAACTCGAATATTTCTGTCTCCATAGTCCATACAGCATACATGCTAGATTAAAATTACCTTATTCAATATTCTCTTTAACTCCGCCTGTGTAAGTTTATCTTACATTACCGGTCCCAAGCCCGGATAAAGGAGGAGGGGGAGGGCGTTAGGTAGTCGACAGCCGGCACTCCAAGGTTACGTCGAATCCTTATGATAATGAATCCTGAACTCAATATTCTCTTTGGTTTTTAACTCTTTTCTGGGTTCCTAAAGTTTGTTATGAGATGAATATAAACCCCAACCTTTCAAGATGAAACAAACCTCAAGAATATTTTTTTGGTAAGTGAATAATATGTCACCAATAAAGAACATGCAAAAGCCTGTTACAAATAACCACGATAACATCATAGACTCAAGAGTTTTCTTTCAGACTGAAGATGCTCTCCAGTAATTTTAAAAGTTCACGGTTATTTGTTTTTAACATTCCCCAATTCTATTTCTGTCACTATTTTTTTGCTCCCTCTGATGTTCCCAATTCTATTTCTTGTTCAAACTTAAAACAATAGAAGGGGCTGTATATAATAGAAACTCAGATATGACAAAATGAACCAATGTAATGGTATGGTTTTCACTATACCAAAACTAATACTAATTCAGTTCAAGAAAAGCCAAAGTGACAAATCAAATATAACTATCCAATTATCCATTAACTATTTTTCAAATCTGGAAACGACAACAAAAGCTCTTCCTAGGGAAATTCACTATTTATTCTATTCTTTCTCTGAAATTCACTATATAAATATTTATATTGTTTGAGACACAAGAAAAACTGAAGTGCTTCCATGGTCAATTTTACTGAATAATTTTCCATCCCCATTGATTTGATTTTTCATAAACCCAGGTAGATAAAACCAAAACACTTGCCCTGTACAACCTTTGTCCAGAAATGTCAAGACTCAAGAGCATGCTTTGCAAATAACTATGACTTGTGACTCGAAGAGAGGGCTGATAAGCGTAAGCAGGGAATCAAATTGCTCAGATTTTACTTTAAGAAAATAAGCAATGATGCAGAGATAAATACCAAGTGAAACTCAAATTTTAATACATGAGGTATCATCTAATAGACTAATATCCAACTAATGTGTGAGTCTTATTTGATACCACCAGCACGGTGGCACCGGGGAAATTCTCATGATTTCAGCACACTACAGCTAAATAAGTAAGCCTGAATTGAAATCCAAGCTACACTAATTAAATTATACTTAAAAATGGTGGCAACAATTAAAGCTAGCATCAACGAGAAAGTAAAAAAACTTGAAGGTCTCATATTACCTCATCCGCCTGAGCCTGATCAGTGATCCTTAGCTGCTCGTCCGACAACTCGGGCTCTTGGACACCCAGCTGCAACTCTTCCAATCTACTCACCACATCATAATCATCATCCTCATGAGATTTTCTGGACTCCGACGCCCCAACGTCTTCCCCCGCAACACCAACACCAATAGCGATTCTCTCTTTTTCTTCTTCTTCTTCTTCCTTTTCTTCATGTTCTTCTTGCTGCCCAGTTGCTGTCTCGACAATACGCCCAGACCCCACTTGATCGTTGGAAGAGCCCACCTCAGATTTCTTCACAAACTGCTGTTTGACCAGCGGGCCACGCCGATTCCGTGAAACCCAATTGGGATTTCTGGGCTTCTTTGGGTTTGGGATAAAATTTGGGGGTTTGGAGTGGCTTGTGAAGGCGGTGGGTTCAACCCTCTCTGGCTGGGAAGAGGAGCAAGGAAGTGAAGGTGAGTCAGGACCGTTGGGAGGTCGGAGCTTTTGTTTTCCACTTCCTCCTCCTCTGTCCTTTCCCATGGCAGATTCGCAATTAGTCTACCGGGGTCGAGGAAGAGATAGAGAAACTGAGGTGTGGGTTTCTGTGCTTTCTTTATATGGAAAGGGGGACTTTCATTGCGCTAAACAAGGACAAATTGACTAAGAATAGAATCCTCTCCGGATCCTTTTGGATCAATCAATCGTGTCCGTTCATCTTATATCATGCAATTAGAAATTATTTTAAATTTTAAATTTTAAATAAATAAAAATAATACATAATAAAAACTGACCGCACGATATACGATAAATGAACAAAATTAATTGATTACCAGAATTTCCGTAAACAGGATCCAGAGAAGATTATTTTTCCATAAACTATATAAGCCTGTCAATTTATATAATAACATATAATGCATCATTCTATTTTGAAACATATTAAAAAATCTTATCTAATAAAGATTGTATATCTCACTAAGGTAAAACCTATATTAACAAATATCATACCGTTCCATATGGATCCATTACCTATTTAAAGGGTGTACATTAATAATAGAGATAGAACCCATAACTTCTGACACGAAAAACGTCCTAGCTCCTGAATGCTATTGTCATATTCCTTTAATTATCTTAATGGTCTTAAAAAGTATCAATGAAAGGACTTCAAATCTTTAATATTTTGTTTTTTAACAAACGATATTATCTACAATAAAGGAAAGGGGATGGGCTTAGCCTCACAATGAGCTAACAATAATAAGGTTCAAATTCGCCTTTTGCAAAACTTACTACTGAAGAAGAATACCACCAGACTGTAATACTAAGTGGCTCAAAACTTTTAAGTTTTAACAATAAATAACCTAATAGTTTTATTTAATGGTAAGGACAAGCGATAGTATATACACAGTTTTTTAGCCAAAATGGTCTTTGAGATTTACATAACTCCTCACTTTGGTGCCTGAGATTTGAAATCAATAGAAGTAACTTCTGAGTTTGTTCACCATAAAAAAATCTCTATTAAATAAGGCTAAAATGATAAAATACCCTTAATTTTTGTCAAATCATTTGGCCCATTGTTTATTAATTTGATGGTATTTTTGTCATTTTGGTCCTTATTTAATATAAATTTTCATTGAAGGACCAAAATGATTGATAGTGGACAAACTCAAGGACCTCTTCTATTGATTTCAAATCTCAGGGACCAAAGTGATGAGTTATGCAAATCTCAAGGACCATTTTGGCTAAAAAGTCTATCTACGCTAAGGGGGAGGATGTGAGTTTAGCCTTACAAGAGGCTAGCAATAATGTGGTTCAGATTAGCCTTTGATAAGAATCAAACTTAAGACCTTTTGCTTACAAATGAAGATGAATAATACTAGATTGTAGTACTAAATGATTTAAAACTTTAAGTTTTAACAAAAACAATCTAATAATTTTATTTAATAGTAAGGACAAAGGGAAGATAAAAAGACAAACAAGGCGGCGTGCACGACGTCAACCAGCCTTTTTGTGAGTTGACGATTACACTTTGTTATATTCATAACAAAACCATAGCTTGGGACCACTGTTTTTGTTCCTTTTTGTAATTGTATATAATTTTCTTTTTTCTTTTTGTAATCGTACATAACTTTCCTATACGTCATCTTTAAGATTATGATGGATGACATTAGGGGTGGAAAAAATTCCCAAAAATTCCGAACCGAACCGAAAAAATTCCGATCTCAAATCAAAAATTTCCCAAACCGAAATTCCCAAAATTTTCGGGATGCTATCCTGAACTGATCCCAAAATTTCGGTATGGGATTTGGGATTGGCTTCTCGATATTTTGGGAATCCCATACCGAACCAAAAATATATAATATTAATTTTTATATATATTATTCTTTTATAATTGATGCTAATAGTTTCTAATTCATGCTCTGCAACCTGGAATGCCCTACACCTTGCATATTTTTCATGTTTTGTTTGATATTCATGTGGATTTTATTATTGTTGTTGCCATGGCTGATGATTTTAGAAGGCTTGGTTCTTTTGTCTCTCAACATATTGCAAAAAGGGTTTAATTAATTTGAATTTTGACTATGATAAAAACAGTCAGGCATGCCAGTATTCAATTAAATGGTAGTGTGAATGAAATGAAATTCCTAGTTCATGAATGTGTTCATGAATTATATATTTGAAGAACAATTCATAATTTCATATTTCAATTTGGGATTCCCGATTTGTCCCAAAATCCAGAAAATATTTCGGGATTCCCGAAATTTGGGATTCCCGAAAATTTGGTTTTGGATTGGTCTTCAAATTCCTGTCCCGAAAAATTTTGGTTTGGGATTCGGGATACTAGTTTCGGTATGGTATCCCATACCGAACCACCCCTAGATGACATATATAATTTTCTTTACGTCATCTTTTCTTTTTTGTAATTGTTATAATTTTTGTTTTTTAATTTTGAACTTTTTGTTGTAAAAGTTGTGGGAATGAATGTCTACATGTTTTAGTTAAAGATGAAAAGTGAGGAAAACTTAAGAATAGTAGCATTGTTGTTGTTGTATGATGTTTTTCAAAATGCACTCATTTCACTTTTATAATTCTTCACGGATATGGTTCTATATAAAGAGTATTCCTTGTATGATCACAACACACAATATAAAAGAAAAGAAGTGAAAGCAATAAGATCAATGTCTCTTCCTTCCCTTATTCACTTGCAATCCTTTTGTGTTATAGTTACAAAACTAAACAGTGTGATACATTGTACCTGTTTCGCTCTTGTCTCTAGCAAAGGTTATCTCTCTAACTTTTGTTTATTTATAACACGTTATCAGCACGACTCTCTAGCCTTAACCAGTTCCTATTTCCCTTCATCGAAAAATGCTTCCTCCAAGGATTTTATTGTTCTTCTTCGTCTCTACCTCACATGCTTGATGTACCCTTGCCAAGATCTTCTAGCACTATGCCTTCTCCAAGTTCTCAATATAACAATTACTTATATTTTTTATTTCTTATTTGGTGTAGCTTCTGATTACTAACCCAGTGCTTATTTATGTTAATTTTACTTCGTTTTAGATGGTGTGGTACAATTGCCCATCTTTGAACTACAAATTTAACTTTTATTGCAATTTTAGATGGTGCGGTATAATCGTCCACCCTCCACTATATATTTAAATTTTCCTACTGTTTGAGTGGTGCGGCATAATCGCCCATCCTACGCTATATTATTTCAATGAGAGTGGTGCGGTACAATCACATTCCTCGTTAATTGTGCAAATCTTGAGCCTGAAGTTTCGAGTGCTTATCATATTGGCCTGAATGTCAAAATGAGAAATTTGTAAGAACCATAAATTCTAACACTACATTCCTCCATAATACATACTATTGCAAGTTCTTACACATCTTATTTTTCTTTTACAAACAGAAAATGGCGAACTTGGCAAAACTTGATTTTGTTGCCTTTGATATTACTGAGAAAAACTACCTCATATGGGTAGTGGATGCCAAGATCCATTTGACGGCAAGAAACCTTAGAGACACCATCAAGGAGGGAAACAATGCATCATCTCAAGATTGGGCGAATGCCATGATCTTGATTCGTCGCTACCTTGATGAAGGATGGAAGAGCGAGTACCTAACAGTTGAAGATCCATTAGCTATCTGAAAGGCATTTTGAAATATATACAATCACCAGAAAACTGTCATTCTCCCAAGGACTCGTTATGAGTGGACACACTTGAGAATCCAGGATTTCAAGACGGTTGCTAAGTATAACTTTGAATGTTCAGAATTAGCTCCCAGATCAAACTTTGTGGGGAGAATATCATTGAGGAAGATATGCTGTAAAAAACTTTCAACACCTTTCATGCTTCCAACATACTCCTGCAACAGCATTATAGAAAGCGAGACTTTACCAAGTATAACTAGCTAATATTAGTGCTCTTCGTGGCTGAATAGAACAATGAGCTCCTGATAAAAAATCATCAGTCCCGACCTATTGGATCGACGCTATTCCTAGAAGTGAATGCTGATTCCCTTGAAGTGAACATCACATCCTCTTATGGCAATAATTACAAACGAGGATGTGGCCACAGGTGAGACCAGTGGAATGGGAAATGTAAGAATCATGGTGTCCAGTTTTACAACCAAGGTCCAAGGCATAATTCAAGCCCAAGCTTCATAAATGTAAATTGCCATAAGGGTAAAGCTCATATGAATAGCTGTAATATCCCCACAAAATTTTAGGTGGTGATTATGAGTAGATTTCTTGTGGCCATTAAAAGTTCTCTTACTTTTGAGACCAAGCCATGGCTTGAAAAAAAAAAAAAGGAAAAGCTGACGTTAGAAAAAGGGGATGGGGTTTCTAGAAAACCCCTCAATTAGCTGCTTCCCCTTCCAGCCGAAAGAAATGAAAAGGTCATCCCTTTTTAGCTCTTAACTTGTCAAAAAAGGAAATCTAAGGAAGAGGAGTTAGTTTTCTTTGCTTGTGAAGACTAGAACAAGTGAGGATCTTTCCCTTGTCTCCATTTAAGGTATCTATTTCTTACCTTTGGGATCTATTTGATTTTTTTGTTTTTGGTTTGTTAACCCAGGAATTGGTTTGGGTGGGAGTAGGAATCATGAAGGTATCATAATTCATGTTATAGTTTTAGAGTTGAGCACCAAGTGTTTGATTAAAGTCCCCAATTAATCTTGAATTAGGGTATGTTGTTTGGTATTTGTATAAGTGGTGTGTGATGGTTTTTCTTACTTATAGAAGGAAGAGAAGGACAAGGGGACTACGAAACAAGTCGACGAACACCCTGGAAGTTGAATGTCAAGAAATTTAGTTTGAGGTAAGGGTGCTTTAACCATAAAAATATTTTGATTTTTCAAATTGTGAAAGTAGATGAAAAGTAGTATCATACCTGTCCAGATGTGAATGTTGAGAAATGTATGAATGGGCACAATGACCTATGAAGTTGTTTGATTATGGGCACAATGACCCAAGGTTTCCCGAGGAAAGCTCTATGTGTGGGGGCTGTGAGAATGAGTTACGAAAGTGATAAATACATGTGATATGAATATTGGTCAAGTATATTACGGTTCTTTCCAATCTGCTTGTCACTTGTTTAGGATAAAAGAAAATCTTTATGATTTGTTGTGCTAGTGATTCTTTAAATGGTAATGGCTTTGTTATCTTCATGACAAAAGAGGTGACTTTGAACTTGTGTGTTGTACCATTGTTATCAAGCTACTGATGCTCCGAAATCTTTGTTTTCTGTCATATGTTATTTTCCAAAAACTTTTGAGCATATTTCAGATTTGTTGGATTACGTAGTTGTGAATATAAGTGGTTTTGAATCACTCTTACTACTTTCGGCATGCATTAGAAATTTTAAATGACTACGAACTTACCCCTACTGGGCATTTTATGCTCACCCCGTTTTTCCTAAACATGTACTTTCAGGTGTGTAGGGTCGACTAGCTGAGTTTCAAGTGGCAGCTCTAGTGTGGGCTAGTTAAAGGGAGTCCAGGAGTACATATCTTTTGGGTGAGCTGCCAAAGTGTTGTATAGTTAGTCTCTGTCTGTAATCGATCCTTTTGTTGTGTAGCAAACTAAGTTGTTGTAGATCTCAATGGGTTAGAGTCTCTACTTACCTGGGCTATGAGAACCATGTATATATAATACTACTCATCTTTTGGCTTATATAGTTTTTTTTTGGACTGGTGTTAAAGATATATTCCACTACCTTAAAGGTATAACGGATTTGGGCTTGTTCTACCTCTATAGATCCTCGAGTGATGCCGTACCCCCTTATCTCGAGTCAATTCTTGCCTTGTTGGTTATGCCGACGTAGGATACTTATCTGATCCACATAAGGCGCGTTCTCCAATGGATTATATCTTTACCGTTGGAGGCACCACAAATCTCTTGGAGGTTAACTAAATAGACCTTAGTTGCCACTTCGTCTAACCATGCTGAAATTCTTGCCTTACACCAAGTAACTTGGGAATGCTTTTGGTTAAGAGCAGTTGTGGGCCATATTTGAAGCTCCTATGATCTTTACCCCATCGTTGCCATCCCGACGACAATCTAATAAGACAACATAACATGCATCAAACAGCAAGGAGACAACACCAAGCACATTGCGCCGAAGTTCTTTTTCTCACTTCAACAACCAGAGCATCAGAAGATTGAAGTCACGCAAATCCATTCACAAGATAATCTGGCCAACCTCTTCACTAAATTAGTACTGAAGGCGACATTTCAGAAGCTTGTTCAAGGGATTGGTATGTGTAAACTTTCTGAGTTGTAACATTGTTGGTTCTCTTTGGAATTGTGTCAAACTCAGGGGGAGTATCCTGAAGTATTCTTGCTTGATCTTAATGTACTCTTTTTCCCTACGACTAGGAGCATTTTTCCCATTGAGTTTTTTTCTACCTAACGAGGTTTTGACGAGGCACCCATCTTGGGTTGATCATAGCTATGATGACATCCCGTAGACGTTTCATTTGACTTTGCATTACTCACACATTTTTCCTTAGATTATAGATTTTGTCCCTACTCGGGTTTTTACCATAGCCATAGGGTTTTTTGTGAGACTTACTGCCTTATGCAAGTTCCTACCTTATTTGAGACTAGCGTGTTCCCAGATTCAGTGCCAAAAAGTCAACTTCCTCAACTCTACATGATGCCGAATCTACTTGAGTATTTACACACTCAAAGGGGAGTGTTATAAACCTTTTATTTAAGTGTGATTGTGTAAATCCTATATTAGATTTTATTCTAGTTATTCTTTACTATTAGGACTTGTATTTCTTGGAGGAGAAAGATTTTTTTTCCTCCCTTATTACTATAAATAAAGGCACTGCGTAGGGGGGAATAACATATCCTTTACACAACCCTACAACAATAAAATATTTGTTTAGTTGTATTTCCTAATGTAGCAAAGAGGCAAGAGCGTAAACCTCAGAAACATACATATAGTTGGAATTAGGGAAACCAACAGTTCGATTAGTCCTAAGTAATCAAACAAAAAGCCGACTTAATTACTCCAAAAACGTGCTTTAAGTTGTTGAGTATATGACCATCCAATTAACACCTTGAGATTGTCAGAAAATACAATAGGAGAAGGCCACTTCTACTAAGTAGTAACTCATCTTATCTCTTAAAAGATGCTTATTTGTTGCTAAGTAAATCTATCACATCTCTTAAACAATGTTAATTAACTTAATTTTATTGATATTTGCAAGTGATTAGATTAAGAACTTGGAAGTGAGGATTTTCAATTTTTCCAAGAAAGTGATTGGAGGAAACTGAGTTTTATTGTGTAGCTTGTAAAAGGGGGAAGAAAGGTCGAATCTTTAGGTATGCAGATGGTGTTCGGGACTCTGGGTAGCCTCGGAGATGGGTTGATGACGCCGCTGACTATGCTCGTTCTCAGCTGTGTGATCAACGAGTATGGAGGTGCTACTCTTACTTTCTCCAATGAAGTTGTGGACAAGGCATGCGGGATTACAAAATGTAATGAACTTTGGCTATAACTTTTTACTTATTTGGCTAACAGAGTACTACACTTAATATTTTTCCAGTACGCAATGAGGCTACTAATTTGGTTTCGGTTCGGTTTGGTTTAGTTTCTCTAATTCGGTTTTTTTTTTTTTCGGTTTTCGATTTTTCATTTTTGGTTCGGTATTCGGTTCCCTTTTTTTCGATTTTTGGATTTTTTGAACCTAGCCCAATTGACTAACTCCAATGGTCGGGGTTTTAACCTAAAATTTAAGCACTAACCTATAAACATTTTTTCTCTTCCAATGGTTTTGGCTTAAAATTTTAATCCGAGATTATTAAAGAATGATTTTACCTAATCTTTTTTTTTTTCGGCAACTTTTAAAAGAATAAAATGCATGTAGATGGGTTGTTTTATACACACCCTACATTTTGTTCACTACACCCTACATACTTAATACATCTCACATACTTTCCAATAATACCCTTACATCCACACTCTTTGTGAAATTTAAGATTTATTTTCATATTCTCTATTCAATTTTCTGCACTTTTAGTTTTGTCCACTCGAGGGTTTAGTCTTCCATCAATTTTCTACACATTTAGTTATGTTTATAGATTTTTTTTATTTCAATTTTTTATGAAACTATGACTTTCATTAACATAAGGAATCAACAGACAGTACAAGAGGAGAGAGCCAACTAAGCTCCTCTTCAATTCCAGATTTAAAATCATAAGCACGAATTGCATATTGAGCAAGTTCATGAGCCACATCAAGCTCTGTTCTGCCATTGACAAAAAAACATTTGAAACTTTTTCCCAACATTTGTATATTCTCCATGACACAAACCTCTGGACCCATACAATCCTCCATAGACGTAATATCAACCACCACCACTCCCTTTGTGTCGAGCTTGAGAACAATATCCCTAAGGCCCAAATTGAAAGCAAACATCAAACGTTTCTTTTCTGCAGACATTTCAGCGGCTTTAACTGAAAGGCACTCCTGCATTGGTTTTGATTCGAATTATTGTGAAAGTGTTACTTTTTAAAGTTGAAATTTATTTTATTTTTTATTTTTTATTTTTTCGTTTGTGAATGTTCTGCAGTAGGTTTTGACATAGCTCCTAATGTCATCACTCAATGCATCACCATTGACTTCTTTAGAGATCCTCTTGTCCCACAATGCACGTAGTTTGGTGTCGTTGTCGATCTCAAGCTTCTTCTGGCACCCGATGGTGGGATTAACAATGTTAAACTTCATGTTTGCTCAGCTGCCGGCAGGATGCTCCGCCTGCTAAACCACTCGAATTTGCCGAGCTCCTGGTAGCTTTTTTCTTGAAATTTATTTGCTCAACTAATTTGATTGTTTTACTTCAACTAATTTGGTTTTCGTGGGCTAGATAGTCATTTCATATAAAAGTATATGTCATTTAATAATAAATTTTTATGTGGGGTGTATTTAATAATGAAAAATCACCAAAACCTACCTCATTCTTAAACACAAATACCTAGGTGGGTAGAAAAAAGAAGAAGGAAGAATCGTATGACGAAAGTGAATTCTGTGTGGATGTCTGAACAAATATGTATGTATTTATAGAGTTTTTTGATGAATTTTGATTTAAATAATTTTTTAAGGTTTTAGCCATTAGATTTAACTTTGGGTCGTTATATCAATTTTTTTTTACCGTTAGATTGCTCATATTCGATCTCAGTGGTTGGTGTAATGAATTTATAAATTATTATTTTTTTTAAATAAATTTGAACATGGACTAATGCCCGACATCTTCAGCAGTTGGGTCATAGCGCTAGGTCTTAGCCATTATAGTTGGCTCATTTTCTGGGCTAAACGTGACCCAAAAATCAAATTGGACAACATCGAACAATTTGATTTTTACGATTTTGAAATGGTTTCAGTTTAAAACTGAACGCCATAATATAAAAACTATTTAATTTAATTAGAAAGTTGGGTGTTGGGGTGTAATTGGTTATTTGGTGGAATCCATACATGGATTTGGATACTTGAATTTTAGTATAGTGGTTATTGGTTTCTGTGATTTGTTTTTCCTTTTGATTTTGAAACAAACCCAAAAAGAATTTCTTCAATTTTATTATGGTGATTATCAATTTTAGGAGCCAAAACAAATTGAAAAAACTATAAAAATAAAATTTTAAAAAAAAGTTGGGAATCCCAAACCGAAACAGCCATGTAAGGTAAGCCTAATTTTTTAATGGGCCTATAAGCTAGGCTCAAATCGAAACTAAAGCTGTTTGAAACCGAACCGAACCAAAACAAAATGATTCAGTTTCACTTCAGTTTAAATTGTCCAAACTCTCCTCTCCCAAATTAATGTAATAGTTTTGAACTCTCACCCTTCCCCTAATAATAATAACTTTTCAAAAAGCTTAACCTCATACTCCCTTCTCATCACTTTCTACTTCTCTACTAACCTACACAATAGAATGGTTAAGTAGTCGAGCTATCGGTTGCATGTGGTCTTTTTTCTTTTCTCCCATCATTTGTTCTTCTACCTTTTTTTATCACTTAATTTGGCAAATTGGCTTTCTTTTTTTTTTTTTTTTTTTTTTTTCAATTTTATAATCCAATGTATGTATGTATGTATATGATCAAAAACTAAAATTTAAGAGTAAAATGATGCATAAAATTAGGGAAGTTATTTTGTTACCTATATTAAATGTAATCAAGTTGATGATGTGGATAAGTGGGTTTTCCTATAATTTATATAATTGGCTGGGTCTAAGTTAAAAGAATAAAAGTCCAGTAAAAAAAATAAATATGGGTACAAATTAAAAATAAAATTTTAATTACCGTACTAAAAATGTATGGTTTGGTACAAATACCGTACCATTACTGATTGGTACAAAATTTCGGCATAAATTTGGTATGGTACAATAATTTGGCAAAAAATCCCAACCCCACCCTTTACAATTTAAGCCTTGATAGCCTTCATTAACCTCGATTGCCTCAATCAGCCTCCATTTGAAATTAATGTGCGTCTGACTTTTGCTATGATCTTCCCCACATTTTAGGCCCAAGATTTGAACTTTGCTATGATCTTCCCCACATCCCAACTCCTTTAGACCAGGAATGTGGTAAGAAAGTGAATTGGGCTCACTTGGAATGAACTACCTATTGAAGTGTGCTCGCTTATCTCAAACAAGGAATGACAAATGTTGCTCATCAACTGGAAGTCAGTTGCTTGACTTGAACGCATGCTTACTAGACTCGACTCGAATGCATGCTTACTCGGCTCAACTTGAACGTGCACTCATTCCACTCGAACGCGCTAACTTAACTTAAATGAGGGATAACAAATCAAGGTCCAAACCTATAGAATTATTGGCGGAGTTGAAGGAATGATTAATTGTGCAACACTAGATAAAGTTGAAAGACATCAAGAATTAGAGATTTTTATAGTTGAAAAGCTATTATTAGAGTTGAGGGACCAAAATGTAACTTGATTCTTTTTTTGGTCAAATGGTAGATTTCATTTCCAATAAAAAAACATACATCCAAGAGGCCAGCCCTAGGGATCAAGATCCTCTCCTGAGCAAAGGGTGAAGATCTTCCTGACCAAGCCTATCGGGACGTTGAAATTTTATCCAACGACTATAAATAAAGGGCCCCTCTAAAGTTATAATAATTGTAGCCGTTGGATAAAATTTTAACGATCCGATGAGCTTAATTAGAAGGATCTTCACCCTTTGCTTAGGAGAGGATCCTGATCCCAGCCGTAAATACATCAAATTAAGCATAGAAAAAAAGTAGAGCCTGAAACTTAAAAAAGTGTGCCTGAAGCCAGCAAAGGGTCTACCACAAAACCAAAAAACCAAAAAACCTACATCCCTGCCATCACATTGGCACCAGAGATCCTCCACCACACAGCATCCTAAATTCCGACCAAACAAAGGCCCAGGAAGAAGAAGACACAGAGCTCCACCATCCTTACAACATCACCAAACGATCCGTTGCCACCAAACAAAAGAAGCTGACAAGGAAGCTGATGGGAAAACCACAAGCATCTGTGCCGATAAAGGCACACAAACGGTTTGAGAAATCCGCGTCAAAGCACAGTGAAGAGATGTAGCAGATTGAAATTAGTGCGAAAACAAGGGGAAATGTAGTGATTTGGGTGGATGTGAAAAAGTAAGAAATGAACATTGAGATAGAAAAGAAGTGGATAGAATTAGAAGTGGAAGGAAATTAGTTCTTAGAAACATAGAAGAATGGGAAGAATGACAGGTAAATGGAAGATCAAAGCAGAAACAAGGTGAATATCAGGGTTTAGGACTGCAAGGTGAAACGAAAGCAAACGGGATACAAAAACAACAAAAAAGAAAGGAAACAAAGAAAAGATTGATGCCGACCCAGGCCGCACCTAGGGCCGATGGCTGAAGAAGAGTTGGATCAAGGAAAGACCACATAGACAATGCGAAAATTTCTCAGGGAGAGAAAAGAACTCTCACTACAATACTAATTGATAATTTTACTTGATTGGAAGAAGTTGAGGAAAAATATTTTAAGATACTCACTTTACTACATTGAAGTATTATGGTTTTCAAACTCTCATATATCACGTATTTTCATCTCTACGTCATATCTAAAGTTAGAATTATAGGACACTTTCAAGCATTTATTAAGTTTTCCGTAAAATTCTCTGCTAAATTATGATGTGACATCTACGTAGATAATGATTAGGTTCACGTGTCAATCTGGCCCTACATGTCACCTTTGCTTTCCCTTTCCTCATCCCTCACCGTCCTTCTTTACTCTGCCTCTTCACTTTCTCTGTTGTTCGATCTCAAGAACCCAAAAATTCACCGTTTTGCTGCTACCCTGCTTGCTGTTGGAAACCGTGGAATTCGCTGGAACCACCATGCCCAAATATGATCTCTGAATCCACGAACTTGGCTGCTCACCACTTTGAATTAGATGCAATTTGTAACCCGGCTGACCAGCCCATATCTCGACCTGTTTCTTTTCTGCCTAAACGACCCAGCCAATCCCGAACCATCACGACCCACCTCGACTGCCACGTCGCCGACGCCGAGATTTTGATCAAGAGCGACACCTTCCTCAACTCCGTTGTCTTGTCTGTCAACAGCTCCTCCTCCAAGAGGAAGACGGTCCGGACCACTACCGGAACCTGGTAACTGGGCTCTAAATCGGAAGCACTAAGTTGAGGAACTCGACGATGGAGTCGCTTTTGGGGCTTCTACAAAACTTTTGGTATGGTTTGGACGATTCTAGTTGCCAAGGATCTGAGACGGGGTGTATTGGCATAGAAGGTTTCTCTAAGAATTACGGAGAGATTTACAAAAGATAGAAAAAGGAACGAAGGGGAGGAAGTTCTGCTATTATCCCCACTTTTTTACCTTTTAACGTTCATGTGGGCTGCGTGACGTTCAACTATTGTCTACGTGAGCACCACGTTACAAATTAACAGAAGTTCTCAAGAAAAACGTAATAGATGTCCAAAAGTTTTTTATAATTCCAACTTTAGGTATGACACAGAAATAATAGAAAGGGACGTTTTGATATAAACGCCTCGTTTTTAAATGTTATAGATTAAACATCTATTCCTTTTGCAAATTTGATTAAACATTTTCCCTACCATTTTAGTACTTTAATTTTATTTTATTAGAAGTCTATTTAAGTTAGCATTCTTTTTTTTTCCTTTTATTTTTATGCATCTCTTATTATGATGATTTAAGATTATTTTTTATTTTTTATTAAAATATTTATTTTAGTAAATTAAATAGAACGTAACAAAACTTGTTGTTAGGTACGTTTAGTTATATCGATACGTTTGATTATAATGGTACATTTAGTTACTTGGTACATTTGAATTTTTGGTCTATTTGGCTTCTTGGTATATTTTAATTTTTGGTACATTTGAATTTTTTGTACGTTTGTTTTCAAAACATAAGTTTTACTACTTTTGTCCTAATAATGAGGAATTACCTTAATTAATTATTTTTTTTATAGAAAGAGTCGTTAACAATGTAAAAGTGTAAATTACTTTAATTAATTTTTTAATTTTTTATAGAAAGAGTCATTAATCAACGGACAATAGCCTTTTTGTTAATTCAAAATTATATGATTTATCGTTATTATTTAGCATTATCTACAATAATAAGGATTTATCTTCAATCAACCAAAAGTTGTTCCAAAGACTTATCTACAAAAAAACAAGACTATCTAGAGCATTGTGTATGAATCAAACATATTTTTAAACATTCCAAAAAGATGAATATTCATTTTAATATAGTTTATAATTGGGCACGTTTTAATTTGGGGTGGGTATGTTTTCGTTTAACCTTGGTACGTTTTCATTTAATGTTGGTACGTTACCATTTGACATGGGTGTACATTTAGATTTGAAAAGTTTAAATTTTTAGACTTAAATATAATTGAAATTATTTAAAATATATAGCAGATATTTAAATGTAAATTAATTTTAATTAATCTGAAGTAGTTCAAGTCTGAGTATCTTAATCAAATGTTTCAAAAGCTTGATAAAAAAACTCAAAAAACATAAATGTTTAGTCTATAAAAGTTTAAAATAAGGCATCTAATTTTAATTTTCTCTAAATAAACTTAATGCATGAAAGTTTGAACACTACGATATATCAATATAATAAAGTGATAATTGCCTGATATTTTATATTTTAACATATTGGGTTGATATCAATGAGTACCGTACAACATGTTGGGTTGGTGGTTTATTAATCATTTATCTTCCAACTTCTATAAGAAAAAAATTGTTTCATTTATTAATCAAAATTTTAAATGTATCATAAAATAGACAATATCAAACTAAGTGCGACAGAGGTCAAAATCAAAGGGCATTTTGGGGGCAGAGGAAAGTGGTTGGTGCGCTGCTTCAGTTCCATTATTTTTCGTTTGTTAAAAAAATAAAAAAATAAAAATCAAATATGAATACGACAGAAGTCATAATTTTATGTTGGTGTGCTGCACAGAATCTCTAATAATAATTTTATATCCCAGTCACTCTCAGAGCTACCGCAGTTTTGCTGTGTTAAAAAAAAAAAAATTATTGTGTTGTAAGAATAAATAATTGTAAAATAACTAGTAAAATGTATATTAAATTTTAATAGTAAAAATATTTTTAGTAAAAAAATAATATTTAAGCGTTTGATAATTTTTTATATAAAATTTTTGTAAAAGTATATGTTATGATGTAATATTATTTATTATTTATTTTCTTTTCATAATTTTGTTCTTTCTCTCCTATTTTTTTTTTCTTTGTTTTCCTCGTTGCCTCCCCCTGTTTCTCTCCTATTTTCCTTTGTCTTCCTAGCCTCCAACCTGCTTCTCTGCCAGTTTTCTTCGTTGTCTCCGCCGGGCTTCTAACCAATGTTGTTGTTGAGTTAAATAACCATGCTTAACCATTGTTGGTGCTGACTGCACTGTTTTATGTTCAGCATGTCAGTTGAGAGATTTTTGAACAGAGGTTGATTGTCTGTCCTTCTATTTTCATATTCTTCTTATGTCTTCTTGTGATATATGGTCACGGTTAAACCACGTCAACATTTTATATTTCTATTACCTTTTGTTTTATTATTTCTATAAAAAATTAATATAAAATATTAACGTAACTTAACCGTAACCACACAAACAGAAAAGTAAAATAGAAGGGTAGACAATCCACCTCCTTTTTGAACATGAGACACTACTTGTTAGTATATAGTAGAAATATTTACTGTTTTATGTTCAGCATGTCAGTCAAGAGATTTTTTAACATGAGACAAAACACTACTTGTTAGTATATAGTAGAAATATTTTTTTTTCTTTTAAGTATGTCTGGTATTATATGATACATATGTGTTTATCCTGGTGTTTTTAGAGAAATATTTTATTATCTCCAAAACACGGGTGATATTCAATATTTTATTATATAAATAGTGGAAAGTTTTTTTTTTTTTAAGTTAATTTTTTAACACAAGTATCTCACTATTTGTATACTGATTATCCATGTTGTGGACACACTGAAAACTCTTTTCGTGTTCTAGCACATTAAAAATGGATAATGGTAGGAAGACCAAAATTTTAAATTAAATTTACAAACTAAATGATATGTTACAAAATAACAATCCAATTATTAGCGATCGCATTATTTAATTTACAAATTTAAATTAAAAAATTTGACCTCTCAAACATTATTTCTCAAAAAAATCTCCCCAGCATGTCATCGCTATTACAAGTTACAACAAAATTAGAGAGAGAAAAGTAACAGAGAGCATCTAATTCTTTGTAAAAGGACATCCCTTTTGTTTTTTTTATCGAATGTAAAAGGAAATAGTTGTCTCAGTGAGATTTTTTACCAAATTTTAGCAAACGCACTGGCCTTTCATTTTCTCCAAATGCAATTCAGAGAGAGAGAGAGAGTAAAAAGGGAGCATCTTTGGGGTCTCAGTGCACCGTCATTCTTCACCAAAGCCAAAAGGTGAGCAGTTTCTCTCACTAACACACTCATTCACTGTGAAGTGTGGAATGATTATTTTAAAGCTTTATTTTTCATGGTTATTCTTCTGATCTTTCAAGTTGGAATCTACTTTTTTGGTGCATTTTTCCACTTGGTTTTGAGTGCTGGTGCTGGTGCCGCTTGCTGCTGCATCTTTCATTCACTTGCTTAGTTGACTCTCTCTCTCTCTAGATTATTTTTACTTTTTGTGATGGAAGGTGGGTTGAATATGCATTTTGATTTCTCAAACTAATTTGATGGGTAGATAGATAGATAGACAGACAGACTCTCCTCAAGATTCTTGCATTTCTGGGTTGCTTTATGACTGCACTCTGGAGGTGATTATTTCTCAGTTTTGGATCTAATTTCTTCAGATTTAGGCATCTGGGTAATTCCAAATCTGTTACTTAGGTTCTTGATTTTTCTGGGTTTTGTTCAAATAATTGTGTGAGTTTCAGATTTTAATTTTTGGCTCTTTATTACATTTAACTGCTCTAATTCTGTAAAATTTTGATTTCTGCTGAGAGAGGAAAGCTAATTAAAAGAGCTTTCTAGTAAAATTTATTTGTTTGTAAAAGCATCTCTGTATTATAGTGAAGCTTCTATCCCAGTTTATGCTGTCACAACTCAACTATTGGTACTATAATCTGTGCAGCTGCAGTAGATTTCTTTTGTTAATGGTTTGATTTTCTGTTGATATTTCATGTTTTTTTTTTTTTTTGTGTTTCGTGTTTATGGGTTGTTAATTCTTTGTAGAAGTAGGCCCTGAGGAATCAGCACAGTCCTCTTTCACTTCCAAGCTGACCAGAAGTTCCCGATTCGTCCTCACAATGGTTTCAAGGTCCTATTCTAGCTTACTTGACCTTACTTCTGGTGACTCCCCAACTTTTGGCCGCGAGAAGAAGAGGTTTCCCCGAGTGGCAACTGTCGCTGGAGTATTGTCTGAGTTTGATGATGACAACAGTAATAGCGTTGGCTCTGATGCTCCGTCATCCATTGCTCAAGAACGGATGATCATAGTGGGAAATCAGCTTCCACTTCGGGCCCATCGGAGAGACGATGGCGAATGGTACTTTAGCTGGGATGAGGATTCACTTCTTTTGCAACTCAAAGATGGCCTGGGAGAAGATGTAGAAGTAGTCTATATTGGTTGCCTTAAAGAAGAAATTGACCCAAGTGAGCAAGATGATGTAGCCCAAACTTTGCTTGATACTTTCAAATGCGTCCCTGCATTTATCCCACCTGACCTTTTTAGTAAATTTTATCATGGTTTTTGTAAACAACATTTGTGGCCTTTATTTCATTACATGCTTCCTCTCTCACCAGATCTTGGTGGTAGGTTTGATCGGTCTCTATGGCAAGCTTATGTTTCCGTGAACAAGATATTTGCAGATAAAGTAATGGAAGTGATTAGCCCTGATGATGATTTGGTGTGGGTTCATGACTACCATTTGATGGTGTTGCCAACATTTTTGAGGAAGAGGTTTAATAGATTGAGGCTTGGATTCTTTCTCCACAGCCCGTTCCCTTCGTCTGAGATATACAGGACACTTCCTGTAAGAGATGACCTTCTAAGAGCACTTCTGAATTCTGACCTTATTGGCTTCCATACTTTTGATTATGCTAGGCACTTCCTCTCTTGTTGTAGTAGAATGCTTGGCCTTTCATATCAATCTAAGCGAGGATACATCGGGCTTGAGTATTACGGTCGCACTGTAAGCATTAAGATTCTTCCTGTTGGGATACACTTACACCAGCTCCAAAATGTGTTGAATCTTCCAGAGACTGAATCTAAAGTTGCTGAGTTGCAAGATCAGTTTAGGGGGAAAACTGTTTTGCTTGGGGTTGATGATATGGACATATTTAAAGGAATCAGCTTGAAACTTTTGGCCATGGAACAATTGCTTATTCTACATCCTGATAAGAGGGGTAAGGTTGTTTTGGTTCAAGTTGCTAACCCTGCCAGAGGCCGGGGGAAAGATGTCCGAGAGGTCCAGGTAGAAACTGATGCCACAGTGAAGAGGATCAACGAGACATTTGGAAGGGAAGGATACAAACCTGTGGTCTTGATTGATACCCCGCTTCAGTTTTATGAGCGAATTGCTTATTATGCAATTGCGGAGTGTTGTCTTGTTACAGCGGTGAGGGATGGAATGAATCTTATACCCTATGAGTATATTATCTGCCGCCAAGGAAATGAGAAGCTAGATGAGACTTTAGGACTAAACCCAACAACCCCAAAGAAAAGCATGCTAGTGGTATCCGAGTTTATAGGATGCTCTCCATCACTAAGCGGGGCAATCCGAGTCAACCCATGGAACATTGATGCTGTTGCTGAAGCTATGGATTCTGCTCTTATGGTGCCAGAGGCAGAAAAACAGTTGCGACACGAGAAGCATTATAGGTATGTCATTACACATGATGTTGCATATTGGGCGCGCAGCTTCTTGCAGGATCTTGAAAGGGCATGTAGGGATCATATGAGGAGAAGGTGCTGGGGAATTGGTTTTGGCTTAGGGTTCCGGGTGATTGTTTTGGATCCAAATTTCAGAAAGCTTTCAGTTGAACTTATTGTTTCAGCTTATAAAAGGACCAAGAATCGAGCGATTCTTTTGGATTATGATGGTGCTATGATGCTGCCGGGTTCAATTATTACCACTCCTAATACAGAGGCTGTTGGAATCTTGAACAATTTATGCAATGATCCCAAGAATGTTGTCTTTCTTGTTAGTGGGAAAGACAGAAAGACTTTAACCAAGTGGTTTTCTTCTTGTGAAAAGCTTGGGATTGCAGCAGAGCATGGCTATTATGTGAGGTACGTGCCTGTTTGTTGTTATAGCCCCCTACTTCTTGTTTCCCTGCAGTTCCTACAAGCTACATAGAACTTTTCTTTATATTAATATTTACTTTTCATGTCATTCAAATTCAATTCCTGTATATTTCAGTTTCCTGCAGTAGAATATAACCTCAACCTCATGCCTGCTAATTTGCCTTTCTATAAGTCTTCTAGGCCATCCTCTCTTTCAAGGCTGGTGCAGCTCTACATTTCCCACTAACTGCAGTTTCCGGCCATAAACTTAAACTTGTGATTTTTGGTTTTGGATCTTTGTCCTAATCAAGTCCTTGTTATAGGTATTACATACACACTTTAAAAACGAAGGAACAAAAAGAGGAAAATATGATGAGAAATAAAAAAGAACTTGTTAATGTAACTTATCTTAGTTGGTCTTCTATCAGTGGCTAAGTTCTGGTTGTAGATGTCACATGGACAAGTTAGAAAAAGACAGGAAAGAAGAGGAGCAGATACTATAAACTTTTTACTTTTCTTCTTGTCATTTTTCTTAATTAAATTGCTTAATTAAAACATCTTTGAATTTTCCCAGTATATAACCCTTTGTAGCTTTCTGGTTGCAAAATTGAAATAATTTTAGCTTTCAGCATAGTAATATCGAACTAGGATTAGATCTGGTCAAGGTTTGTGTCCGAGAAGGTTGGGCAGCTTCAGTTTCTAGTTGTACGAAGAACTGACGAACTTGCAGTCTCACTTGTCCAGTTTACTAACAGCTTGTGTATTCAATATTTCAATTAAAAAATGTATTTCAAAATATAAACTACTCTTTTGTACAAAATAGAAGGGCGGAAAGGAATTAGTGAAATTAGGATGGCTACTACATATGTTGAATTATTTTCCCTACATATTAATTAGGGTAGCTCTTCCTATCAAAAGATTATGTCACTCAATTTACATCATTTTTAGATACCCTTAATACTGAAACATGAAAAGTTCTAGTAATTATGTTACAGCGGATAAAACTATTCATGTTGAAGAACTGGAATTGGAGCTCAATTTATTATTTCTCACATGTTTCGGATTGTCATATGCTTGATAATGGAGTTGTGCCCATTTATATGCTGAAAATTTTGAATTCAAATGCTACAACTCTTAATAATAGAGTTGTGCTAGTTTGTATCCTTTTTTATTCTGGGGACGTGAGGTGTACCACAGTGCAACCTTCATATCAGTCTCTAACCTAGTGATGCATTTTCCATTCATGGAATTTTGGAAAGAGAAACATGTCTGAAGATTTCTTTGTTTGTTTGTGGTGTATTTAATTTTGATCGATACTCTTTTTCAGGTCAAATCATAATGCCGACTGGGAAACTTGTATCTCTATTCCAGATTTTGATTGGAAACAGATTGCTGAGCCAGTAATGCAGTTATATACCGAAACAACCGATGGTTCTACCATAGAGACCAAAGAAAGTGCTCTTGTTTGGAATTATCAATACGCAGATCCAGATTTTGGCTTTTGTCAGGCTAAGGAGCTTCTAGATCACCTGGAAAGTGTTCTTGCCAATGAGCCAGTTTCTGTCAAGAGTGGTCAGCACATTGTAGAAGTTAAACCTCAGGTTAGTAGCTCTTTGTTCTCCTTCCACTGTCAGTTTATAGCCATTCCTAAGTCTAATCTTGTCTTCTATAGTAACATGCACTAAGTAATTGAGACGTTCTTAAATATTATAATTATCATTATAAGTTTGATATGTTCTCACTATAATGAGGACTAAGATTCCAAAGCAACAGATGACATTGGAGTATTAGGTACAAAAAGAATCCTGAATTCCCTATGTGCAAAGGAATATATTCTTTAGGGACGGCATTACATGCAAGAATTGAACATTCCATTAATTAATGTCCAGATAATTGCGTTAAAACCCATGAGTAGAACTCATTCTCAAGAACTAGCTTATAAGGAAAGGGTGCCCTTTGTTTATTCTCATACCATGTTAAGCCGAGGGGTAGAATTTCATCCTTAAAGATTGGCTTCTTTCAAGGAAAGCGTGCTCATGCATTTGTACATTGCAAATCCCAAATGGTACTCATGTGATGTGGAACTATGCTAACTCTCTCATCCAGTGTTATGAACTGGGTTTAACATGGTTTCAGAGTAGCTGTATCGTAAGGATGGGTCAAGGTTATATTGCTTGGCCAAGGTAGAGTGGGAAAACCTAGTGTCTGCAACCCTGCAATCCTGGTGCAGAAGTAAGTGTTAGAATTGTTCCACATGCCCTGCATCCCTTTTGGGTTAATGTACAAGCAAACGGGCACCTTTTGGAAGAAACGGACGGGAACTTTTTCCTTGAAACGAATTTTAAAGATGAGTTCCAACCTGGGTTTTAACTAACAGGTCAGAAAATTGGAGAGAGCGTCAAGTAACCTTATGCAATTGCGTTGGGAGAAGTCGAGAGGATTCAAATCTATTAATAAGTGTAACCTATCATTCTCTAATCTTTAAAGATTTTTCATTTTTTTTCAAGGAAGAAACATCTCATGGTGAATCTAATTTATTGGACTGTTTTGAATTGATTAGACTCATAATAGCATCTCTTGTATGGATCATAAATTGGATGTTGACTTTTAGTGATTCTCCTATATATTTCAGTTCAGATATTACAGTGTGATATTTGTTTTTAAGATTTTGAAGCATGAAAAGTGAAAAAAGTATTGCAAACTCTCTTTGAGGTTTCGGTGGTATAGAGCGGAAGCTTAGCCCCAGACCTTACAAGTTTCTCTTCTTCTATGACCATCTCATAGGGTGTCAACAAAGGCCTTGTAGCGGAACGTCTCCTCGTAGCAATGAAACAGAAAGCAATGCTTCCAGATTTTGTTCTGTGTATTGGGGATGACAGATCCGACGAAGACATGTTTGAGGCGATAATGAGTTCAAGGGACTCTCTCTCTCCGGTGGCTGAAGTGTTTGCTTGCACTGTCGGTCAGAAGCCCAGCAAGGCCAAGTACTACCTGGAAGACACAACTGAGATTCTGAGAATGTTACAGGGGCTGGCCAATGCTTCGGAGCAGGCGGCCAAAAGCGCTGCACCGCAACTTTCTCAGCGAGTACTTACTTTAGAAAAGTAAATAGATTATTCATTGAAACCCCGTTCTGTTATTATGCAGTGACTAGTGTGTGAGTGGCTAAATTGTAAAATTCGCTCATATCTTGATGTTGGCCTTCATTACTTTGTGTGTTTCTGAATCTTTCAACCGAGATGTTTTGGCGGGGCGCAGAGCTTACAGGATGTATGAATCCAATATTATAAATCGTGTAACGATATTATCCAATTTGTGAAGGCATACCAAAGTTTTCAAATTTATATAATTTTCTCTTAGGGGACCAAAATCTAGTTTAGCTTAGATTTGCTAGTGAGCATAAATGTCCATCTGCACGTAATTATGTTTGCAACGTGTTTAGCTAGTTTTGGTTGGTTGGTTGAACCAAACCAATCCCACTATTTTGCATAGGTTTGAAGTTTGAACACAAAAAAGTGTCATTTAGACTGAATTGAGCAGTAATTAGTCTGATTTGGGTAGGTGCTCTTTTTATCTTGTGGAAAATTAAAATTATTCAAAGAACGAAATCTCCAGCACAACTATTTTCGGTATAATCGAAAAGAAAAGCATTTCTAGCAACAATGAGTAAAGACTTATCCCAAAGATATGTATTTTGAATGAAGCGGTCAAAACTAGTAATGGTATCAGTGAGAAAATTCGCCTTCTAAAAAACATGAGATCTAGACATAAAAGAAAAATATTGTACAAGTAATGTGATGTGCTCAATGATGGTATTCAACAGGCAAAGCGTCCTGCACTTAATCAAAATAAAATCAATATTATTTTATCACGTTACTATTACTATCAACTTTTAAAAAATTAAAGGTTAGTTTATTAATTTCATGAAACGTCAAATATTGTTTGGTGGTAGAGATTTATAAATTAGAATGATAGGATGCAATTTTTGCTTTTATATGTGCTTGAAATTTAGTTGTTTCCTTCTCTCTCTCTCTCTCTTTTTTTTTTTTTTTTTTTTTTTTTTTTGGTGAAAAATTGTTTATGTTGTTAGGGTTATGGTTGTTGCTTCATAAGATTATAAAAACTAATGAAAAAAATTTGAAAATTTTGAGTTTAAACGATAAGGACAAAATAAAGGGTAAAGTGAATAGTATTAGGATTGACGATAATGACAAAATAAAGGGTAAAGTGAATAGTACTAGGATTGACTTTTTAGTGTAAAAATATGGTTTTTCATTAAAGTGAACAGTACCAGGAGTTTTTCGTTAAAGTTCCCTAGAATTTAATGAAGGGAGACAATGTATGATATAAAGCAGGACAAGCCAATAGAACTAGAAGGTCATTTGATCAAGTCTCTCAGATACATTATTGTCAACGAAGGGTGAGCACGTGATGTTTTGTTTCAATAATTCGTTCTCCAATAAAAAAAGAAAAATTGTTAGGCCTTTTCACTTATAAGTAAGATGTTTTAGGTTTGATTTTCGTCAAAGGCGAATTTGAACCAGATTATTGCTAGCCCATTGTGAGACTTAGCTTGTTCCCCCACCTCCTTAATGTAGATAATATCGCTTGTTCAAAAGAAAAAAAAAAGATTGGCTTTGGGAACATATACGGTCGGTGACGGGTCCAGGATTTGAATTTGGGTGGTTGTAGTATTAAAGGTTCAAATTTTTTAGATAAAAACATAGTGTGAAGCGTGCAAAAGAAAAAAATTTAGTTTATTCACTAAGGCATTTTGTCGAACACTTGATGAGTGATATTGAGTGAATTTGAGTGTTGTGCATGAAACCTGTCAAGATATGCCTAGCAGGATTTACATCAAATACTTAATATGTACAAAGAGACTAGTACAAAATATTCGAACAGTCCTTGAATGACTTTCACATGTATATTTTAAGAACTTCGAGTGATCCTGAGACCACCTAAGTTCCAGTGTGCATTCGCCACTGTATATGGTTGCAAATGCCTGTCATGATCGTGTCACTATTTATAAACTATATGAGCATCTGGGTGATAGTTATTTGTAACGGGAAGAGATCCTCTCCGGATCTCTCCTACCAAATCCTAGGGATCTGGAGATCCAAACCCTTGAAATTTGATCAAACGACTACAAATAGGGGGCCTCTCTAAAAGTTATAATAATTGTAGCCGTTGGATCAAATTTCAAGGGTTTGGATATCCGAATCCCTACGACTTGGTGGGAGAGATCTGGAGGGGATCTCTTCCCATTTGTAACCATCTCCAAACCTTATTTAATTGTGGAGATAAAAGGCCTTAGGGTTCCAATTGTCCTCCCGTATTACCATTAGACGAAGATAAATATGGTAGGGAGCCTGGTCTAATGCTAATTAATGTACAACAAAACATCTTAAAAGCAATTTGACTTATTATTAATTTATAAATATGAAAAATCAACTATCCAACTTCATTAATGTTTTTTACTGTGTAAAACAAACCCAATATGAGTATATCTTTTTTCTCATACAAAGATATTCTGTACGAGAATATGTATGTTTACCACCGTCAGGTGATGGGGGTGATGTCAAAATATTATGTATGGATGTTATGAATTGCCTAAACAAGAATTCTTGAACCACAAAAATCCTTAGTTAGAATGAGATTCCAACTTAGCACCTTTCCTTTTGAGATTTTGAGAAGAGTTGCTCTTTGGGAGACGAAATAAAAGAAGTGTTTCGTAAGAGCATCTTTAATGGGAGTCCCTATTTAAGGACTTCAACAACGACATATGAGAACTTATATAGGGACTTAAAAGAATCTTCGAGTCCCTAAAGGAATTTTAGCTGCAAGGGATGATCCTCATAGTATAATCCTTAAATTTAGGGACTACAAGATTAAAAAAATCCAAGAAGAAAGTTGAAATGTTGGATCCCATAGGTAAAAGAAGAAGAAAAGAAAAAAAAAAATATAAGTGTGGGACCTACCCTGATGCTGTGTCAGGCGAGTAAGCTTTATTTGCGCTTGTTTTGTGCGTTTGTCATAGCTGCACAACAACTTCATTTGAATTGCAAGTGACATCTCAGTCATAAGTCATGTGGGCCTCACTCCATTTTGAGTCCCTAAAACCAGTCCTCAAATGTAGTGCTTTTTTATACAGACTCCGGCCAATCCCTCTACTATAGGGATTGGAGCTTTGTCCCATTGGAAGCCATAAAGTCCCTAAATTTAGAGACATACGGTGATAGAGGGTGGTCAGAACTCCATTTAGGGACTCTATTGGAGATGCTCTAAGAAATTGTTTCTTTTGTTCACGTATTGCAAGAATGTATATTCTTCCTCGAATTTTTCATTGAGAGGTAAATGATTAAATTCTTTTAAGAAATAAAGTTTTTGGTCGGAATGAAATATTAATCAAACCAAAAGACCCTTTAATTATATAAAGGATTATAGATCAAATCACACTTTTACCATTAAACTATACCTGCTACAATCCGATTATTGTATATAAATGAACCTTTGACACAAATCTTAAAATTTAAACTCATTCAATGAAAATAATTAGGGTGGTAAGCATTACCACCATTTGAGGATGGTGAGCAAAAATGCACCCTGATTTGAGGTATGCTGCAAGTTTGCTTGCAAGGTTCATGCACTGTCCTACAAACGAGCATTTTGGCATTGTGAAAAGAGTGCTAAGAAATGTGCAAGGAACTTTGAACTATGGTTTGGAATAGGAAAAGGGGAAGGGAGATGTCCTATTTGGATATTATGAGTGGTTAGTGACTTAGATGATGATATGAAGAGTACTTTAGGATATGTCTTTACCTTTGGCAATGAGATGTTCTCTTGGACATATGTGAAACAAAGCTGTGTTACTTTGGTCACAGCTGAGGCTGAATACATAAGTGCTTCTGAAGCAACTGCTCAAGCAATTTGGCTTCAATTTTTGTTAAAGGATTTTGGTGAAATGCAAACAAAAGTTACTCCTCTCAAGTGTGACAACACCTCAATCATTGCAATCACCAAGAATCCAGCCTTCCATTAAGAGACTAAACACATTAACAGGAAATACCATTTCATCAAGGAAGCTTTGCAACAAGGAGTCATTGACCTACTCTATTGTCTAGGTTTCAGACATGCTCACTAAAGCTCTAGCAAAGGAAACATTCAACTATTTGAGAAACTTGCTTGGAGTAAAATCAGTGGACAATTTAAAGGGGAGTGTTGGACTATAATCCTGTTTACTGATATTACAGGTGTAATTTTCTTATTGAACAATGTATTTGTGTTAGCTTACAAGTTGGAATTGGACAAATGTATTTAGTTCATAGGCTAGATAAGATGGAGGGTTGAGATTGCATTTGTATTGGTTACTCTCTCTTTTAACGATCACAGTTTGAATTGTATTGAGCTCATAAGCTCAACATGACTTTTGTTTGAATCCATGGAGTTACATCCTCTGTATGAATGAAATTGCTGTGTGGACATTCTCTCCTTCTCACTTGCTCTCATCACTCTAAAATAAGCCTTCATTCATTGTTCATCTTTTTGGATTTACACTCCTTTTTATCCAGTAGATTTTATAGCATCTAAGCCCATCTCTAAAGGAGATGTCAAAAATGCCATATAGATATAACAAGAACAAATTGTGGAGCAAAATATAATCAAGAAAAATATAGAGGTGACACATGGATTCTTGGGGTTAAAAAGACAAGATTACCCTCAAGGGACATTGAGATTTCTACACGCAAGTAGGGGACAATCATCCCTCAATCAAGGTCAAAAGTGATCAAAAGAGGTATTAATTCAAAACCTATTTCATCAACCCTCATCAAATCTTCCCCACAAGGTAACTCCCAAATTATTTCTTTCAAATTATATTGATTAGTTAAATAATTGATTTATTACTCAATTAATTCATTAATTAGCTAATTGATGGTGATTAACACCCAAAAAACCACTAAAGTGGTATGCTCCCATCTCTCCCAAAGGGGCCGGCCACACATACCACCTTATTTTCTCCAAAACTTACTTCCAAGCTTCTTGCAAAATTCTCTAAATTCTCTAAACATTTTTCCCTTAAAATTCTAACTTTGGCATCAGAGGTTCTTCAGCCAAAGCCCCCTATTCATCGTGGGCGCGTGAGGCTCTTGGCCTTGACCTAAGGTGTTAATTGTTTTTGCAGGTGCATTTTCATCCAAGAACAAGAAGGAAGAAATTTTCATCCATAAATTGGTGTTTTCATTGAGAGTCTTGATCAAACGCTCTTAGAAAACTCTCGCATTCAAGGTTTTTCGTTTTCTTGTTCACTTGTAGATTTTTCGTATGTTCTTATTCTTGGAATTTTTTTTTTAAATTCTTCGATAAAACGTAAAAGAAAAGTACAATGGCAAGAGATTCGGAAACCTCGACAAATGGAAATTCCAATGTTCAAGGATTAGGACCGCGAAGATCTACGAGGCTTAACACAACGATGAGTGGAGCGGCACCACCCCCACGAGGCACCACCATGGTAATCACCACGGCAGGCACCTACAGCAAGGCCCACGGGGCCACGACCACGGCTTAAGCCTAAGACCAGACGGCCCGAGCCACTCAAGCTCGATGCGTTGCTAAGCCTAGCCCTAGCCTTACACCCATGTGCGCCACATGTCGAGTAGCCCATTCTAGTGGCCCAGCCTACTCCCGCGGCCTAGCCTGCTCCCGTGGACTTCTAAGCAGCCCAAATTGATCGAAGATTAGTTTAACCGTCCTAACTTCAAATTTCTGGGTCTACGATTGAACCAAGGGCATTTTCACCACATTTCTCTGCGGATTTGACATTTCCTAACTCAAATCTTGCGCCCAGAGTCTACCACAGTTCCACTGCTCAAGGAGACGCATTTCTTCCAAGCTTTTCCAACCCAAATGGAGATCAACACTTGTCTGGATAAGTCGTAGAATTGACGAGCTCCCTTGTACAATAGACGATCTTGGTGAATCAGCTTTTGTAGCGCATTGAGATGCAATGTGCCCTAGATAAGGTGTCTTGAAGTAGGACAAGGGTAGACGAAGAACCTCTCCAGCAGCGTCTCGAAAAGCAAGCACTCGACCGACCATAAACCGAGCATTCGGGCAGTGTACACTCCTGATTGAGCCCCTAAGATAAGCCCACAGAAGAGCATACATTCATGGTTAGGGCAACACTCCGATAATCAACATGAGCAACCTTCTAGGTAAAGTGTTCATTTACAGCTAGGCTTGCAAGGAGTATCCTCCACCTCACATCGGAGTAGGCAGCATGAAGGACGAAGAGAAGTAGTCACTCAATCCAGCTCAAGCTCAACCATCAGCTTATGAAGAATTCCCTCGCCTGCTAAGAATGAACCACATGCACTGCAACCACATCATAGACGAGCCAAGCACGTAAAAGAGCAGCCTAGACCAGTAGAAAGGTAAATTTTTGACATCTCCTGACCGACAAAGGCAAATTCAGGAAAAAGTAAAAAGGTTCATGACTGAGCGATTGCATGATTTCCAACGCAACAAGGTCACTAACGAGGCATTATGATGGGACATGACCAACATAAGTAGATTACCCTTCACGGACGAGATCGAGCAGGCAAAGCCTTCATGCAAGTTCAGCATGCCATATTTCACATCCTTCAAAGGGGATGGAGACCCAGAAAAACACCTAAAGCATTATCGAAGCACAATGATCCTCTATTGAAATAATGATGATCTCATGTGCAAGATATTCGCCACCACTCTACAAGGCAAGGCCCAAGATTGGTTCTACACCCTGCTGCCACAATCTATTCGGAGTTTCGATAAGTTTTCTTTAGTTTTCACCAAAGAATATTCATCATATCGCTCGATCAAGAAAAAGTTATACCACTTATTCAAAATCAAGAAGAACCTAAAGGAGTCACTTTGCGACTATGTGAAGAGGTTCAAAGCAAAGAAGGAAAATTTAGTCGGATGTAATGACTCAATAGCTAAAGCAATCTTCCAAAAAGGACTCCCAGTAGACCACCCGCTATTCAGATAATTGATCATAAAAGAAGATCTAACTTTGGAAGACTCTTTCACGAAGTCCCCCACTACTCTGAAGGAGATTCAAGGTCTGACTGGACGAGCAGCCACATCTGAAGCAGCAATAAGCTTTACCATCATACGAGAAGAGCTTGGGGCCCAACTACCTGTATTCCACAGTTCAAAAGCTCTCCTCAATGCGAAAACTAGCTACCAGAAATTCAAAAGCTAACTTTGGAGACAGTTGTTGCAACTTGGAAGCTCAAGTTATACCTTCAGACACACATAGTCATCTTCATGACGCACTATTCCACCTAATCCAGATGCGCGATGATAAAGGCGCAGACATTGGCAAAGCAAAGTTTTTTTAAGAACGCAACAACTCAACTCAAAAGGCACGCCAAGGGTAAACGAACACTAGAAGGACACTCGAAAGTAAATTTTGTCCTCGTCGTCCCAGAAGATTCTACATAGAAGCAACATGTACCGGCAAGTTGAGCACCACCTCTTGCTACGAGTCACATGGCCCTAGTTGACCCTTGTTCCATAATTCAGCTACGTGTAAAATACCCTCAGCTCCACGGTTCCCTATTGCGCCTTCACGCCTAGCTTAGGCGATGCAACAGAGTGACACAATGACACTCCGAAGGCAGCCAAGCACACCCTAGCCACGCCTGCTTCGCCCGATGGAGACTTCTGGCATTTGCACGTCGACGGTGCATCTAACTACAAAGGCTCGGAAGCAGGTATGGTCTATGTCACCCCAGACGGTTCAATGCTTGAGCAGGCAATTACTTTAGGCTTCAAGGCATCCAATAATGAAATAGAGTACAAAGCTTTACTAGCAGGCCTCCAAATGACAAAAGACTTGGCGGTGAAAAAGCTTGCAATTCATTCCGATTCCCAGCTAATCACTAGGCAGACTATTGGGGAGTACACAGGAAAACATCCAAGGATGGTGCAATATTTAGAGAAAGTACGCAAGCAACTTGAGGCATTTCAGACTTGCACCCTCACTCAAGTTCCGCGGGCAAACAATGCCTATGCGGATGCACTAGCCAACCTAGGCTCTGCCCTCGATCACCAACTCAAATGCTCTATCCCGGTTGAATATCTAGACAAGCCAAGCATAAAGGCAGAGCCGGCAGCCGAAGTGTCACGAGTTAGTACAACTCCCCACGGAAAGGTTGGAGTGTAGAAAGCTCCAAATAAAGGCAGCACACTACTACATATGGAACAACATTCTCGCCTTAAGATCCTACACTGGACCACATCTCTGTTGCTTGGCGCCTCCCAACGACCTAAAAGTTCTAAGCTCAATCCACGAAGTCGTTTGTGGAAATCATTCCGGAGGCCGATCCTTAGTGCAAAAGGCTCTTAATGCAATCTACTACTGGCCTACCATGCATCAAGATGCTAAGAAGTTAGTGCAAAAGTGCGATTGCTTCCAACGTTACAACTGGTACTAGCGAGCTATACCCACAAACGAGTCATTCGCCGTTCATGCAGTGGGCAATCAACTTGGTAAAGCCAATGTGGCACGCTACTGGGGGCAGAGGCATGATGATTATGGCAACCGATTACTTCACCAAATGGGTAAAATCAGAGCCCATGACAACCACAACTCAGCCGGACATAGAGCGCTTCATATGAAGGAACATTATTTGTCGATTTGGCATCCCCAATCCATTGTCACCAACAACGACCCGTAATTCGTGGGCAAATATTTGATGAAGTTCTTTCAAAAGTATGATATTAAGCAGCACATGTCCACATCGAGATATCCTCAATGCAATGGGCAGGGCGAAGCATCCAATAAGACGATTCTCGACTACCTCAAAAAATCCCTTTCCGACAAGAAGGGAAAGTGGCCAGACGAACTCCCCGGATGTCTATGGGCATATCGCATGACCAAATGACAAGCCACCAATGAGACACCTTTATCTTTAGCAGTTGGTTTAGAAGCAATCATTCCTCCCAAATGTCATCGTGCCAAGTATCAGCACCTTACTGCCAAGATTTGAGCAAAATAGGAAGGAGATGACCACAAGCTTAGATCTGGCAGAAGAGAAGCGCGAGCAGACCATCACTCGCATCACAACCTACCAGTAGCGGCTCAGCTCCAGCTACAACAAAAGGGCCAAGGTGGTTAGTGCGAAAGGATAAACTTAATTATGTTTACAACGTGTTTAGCTATTTTTAAATTTAAGTTGTTATAGTTTTTAAATTAAAATAATAAATTATGTTTGGCTCTTTGGCCCCCTCAATTTGAGATGGTTTTTTGTCACAGGGCTATGTTTGGCCTATGGCCCTCTGCCCCTTCTGTTGGAG
This sequence comes from Pyrus communis, assembly GCF_041283825.1. Taxonomy (NCBI): domain Eukaryota; kingdom Viridiplantae; phylum Streptophyta; class Magnoliopsida; order Rosales; family Rosaceae; genus Pyrus; species Pyrus communis. The sequence goes on from NC_142570.1 coordinate 21,760,784, forward strand.
ATGGTAAGAAATATGCTATGACACTGTTCATTAAAATATTAATTTCTTGGAGGGCTATAGGGCTAAAATGAGCCCTCTGGCCCTCCAAGAAATTAATATTTTAATGAACAATGCAGGGCCGTATTTCTTACCTTCTCCAACCGAGGGCCATAGGGCCAAACATAATTTATTATTTAAATTTAAAAACTACAACAACTTAAATTTAAAAACTATAACTTATATTTAAAAATTACAACTAAAATTAAAAAAAAAAACAACTACTTAAATTTAAAAAATACAAGAACTTAAATTTAAAGTTCATAATCAACATCATCTTCACCATTCGCCATTGTAGGAGTATAGTCGGACGTAAACAATAGCCGTCGGGCCATAATTTCCCTCTTTTTTTTACTCATTGGACTATAATCCAAAGTGTTCCATTGCATATTCCTATCATTCATCTCTTCTTGTATTTGTTTCGCCCGTTCTTCATGCCTACGGATCCTTTCTTCTACGGCAAAGGCATTTTGCTCCGCCATTAATCACAATGCGGCGGCTACTTCTTGTTGAGCAGCATAATCATCATTTGCCTTGCCCTTTTCCTTCAATCTTCGGGCCTTATTTCGTTCCATAACCCTAGGTATGGAACCTTCACTCGAGGAAGGATTTTCTACCCTTGTTTCTTGAATGGTAGGAGATCGATCTTCATCCCCATCTACAGCTGAGGATTGAGTTTTGAACACCGGCATAGGACCTACTCTATGTTGAGGTGGATCTTCAAATAACAGATCTTCAAATAACACCCACCCTTTACAAATTTCCCAACAATCGTGAAACTGAAGGGGTTTCGAGCTACCCTCGCTTGACGTTCCTAGAAAATTTCCCAACAATCGTCAAATACAATTCCTCCACTTAACGTACCTAGAAAATATAATTACAAAAATTAAAGGAAAATAGTTTATGAAATTAAATGTAATGTAATTACAAAAATTAAAGGAAATTAATTTATGAAATTAAATGTAATATAATTAAATATTTAAAATAAATTGTGAAAACACTTACTTCGTTGTACTAATTGGCACTGCTTTCATGTCTACTTGTGGCTGTTAACAGTGCTTGATGCCATTTATTCAAACTTGGATGAAGATGTTTCTTCCATCTTGAAGAACAACTCTCGTGGTTTTGGGTATTTGGTGGAGTGATGCCTTCGTAGAACTCAGTATTTTTTGGACACACAAGCCCAAACACCTTCACTTGTTTGAGAACTCCCCTTCACACTATCTTCTGAGACCCATCTATAAGCCCTGCAAAGAGCTTCATCTTCTTTTCGGGTCCAAACCCTACATTTTATTGCAAATGAGGACATTTGAAAATTATTGAAAAAATTGAAGGAAAGATTATTGGAAGAGGTAAGAAAATATGAGAATTGAAATGGTGTAGGAATGACTTAGGTATTGACAGAAAAAAATTGAGAATTTAAAAAAAAAATTCAAATCCAACGGTAATTGACGTCAGCTAGCCACCTGGTTGGACCTTTGGCCCTTTTTTGTCCAATGGGGCCCACGAGCCCTTTGGTTGGATACAGTTTTCGGGTTATTTTCGATCATCTGGTCCTCTGGATCCTTCGGTTGGAGATGATCTTAGAAGAAGAGCTCTGACTTGGTGAATATGGGTTGGGAGCTTTTAGTTTAGGTACTAGTTGGAAAATCAAGTAATTTACTAGTTAAAATAATAATAATATCCAACCGTACCATTATAAGGCCATAGTCATTAACTTTCCTAATGAATTGTGACTAACAAGCATACGTAAGACTTTTTTTTAGAAGAATTTTATTTTATTTATTTATTATTTTATGGAGTTAACCGCTTAGGTCGTAGGTCTAGTTCCTAGATTTTGGTCTCTGCCCAAAACCCGACGAAGACATGTTTGAGGCGATAATGAGTTCAAGGGACAACTGAAATTCTGAGAATGTTACAGGGGCTGGCCAAATGCTTCGGAGCAGGAGGCCAAAAGCGCTGCACCACAACTTTCTCAGCGAGTACTTACTTTAGAAAAGTAAATAGATTATTCATTGAAATCCCGTTCTGTTATTATGCAATGACTAGTGTGTGAGTAGCGAAATTGTAAAATTTGCTCATATCTTAAAGTTGGCCTTCATTACTTGGTGTGTTTCTGAATCTTTCAACCGAGATGTTTTCGCGGGGTGCAGAGCTAACAGAATGTACTAGCTCATTTCCGCATACCAAATGCAGCCTCAGGATGTATGAATCCAATATTATAAATCGTGCAACGATATTATCCAATTTGCGAAGGCATACCAAAGTTTTCAAATGTATACCAAAGACGAGCATTTTTTGCAACAATGAGTCAAGACTTATCCCAAATATACGTATTTTGAATGAAGCGGCCAAAGCTAGTAATGGTATCAATGAAAAAATTTGCCTTCTAAAAAACATGAGATCTAGACATCAAAGAAAGAAAAAAAAATGGAAAAATTAGTATTTGATCCATAGTTACTAATGTTCATTGATTGAAACTTTATTAGTTTTCAGATTTTGATCCAAGTCCTTAGTATTAATATAATAATGAATTACATGTCAGTTACATAATTTTTCAAAATAAAAATTAATAATAGATTTAGAATTTTAATACTCACACCTTTATTAAACTCCTAACTAATTTTCAATTCAAAATATTTCCAAAATAAAAAAAAAAATTAGAATAAGTTTGTACCCATTAGCTTTTTTAAAAAATGTTTTCAATTTTTTAATCTTATATGTACCCATTCGTGTAATTTTTTCAAATTTTTAATCTTAAAATGTATCATTATTAAATATACCAATTTGTTATATGTAAAATGTACCCCTTTTATATATATATATATATATATATATATATATATAAAATCTATTCATTTTTTTTTCTAATCTATTTTTAAACATATTGAGTACATTCTTTTTTCTTTGATTTGAAAATGTATCCATATCAAGTTTAATCGAAGAAATTTACTAATGTTATTAAGCCTAATATCTTTTTTCTTTTGTGATCTTGAAGAATGTACCAATGTTTTGGTATAATAATTTTTTGGTTAATTTTGATGAATGTACCATGTTTACACACACACACACACACACCCACACACACACAATAGTATATTTACATTTTAATATTTTTAATCTCACAAATTTTATTTTTTATTTAAAATCTCATTAATATAAACAACTATAATTTTTAATTTTTAATTTAAAAAATATAGTAACATACAAAGAAATAAATTATCACATTAATTTCAGAAACTTCGATAAAAAATTAAAAACCAACAAGATTTCAGTCAAATAATATTCATACAAGTAATGTGATGTGCTCAATGATAATCTTCAACAGCCTAAACACCCTGCACTTGATTAAAATAAAATCAATATTATTTTATCACTTTACTATTACTATCAACTTTAAAAAAATTAAATGTTAGTTTGTTAATTTCATGAAAAGCAAGTCCAACAACTTTCTTTCGCTCATTATTATACATTTCTTTTTTGGATAGAATTTAATGAAGAGAGACAATGTATGATATACAGCACGACAAGCCAATAGAAAAAGAAGGTCATTTGATGAAGTCTCACAGATACATTATTGTCAACAAAGGGTGACAACATGACGTTTCGTTTTAATAATTCGTTCTCCAACAAAAAATGGAAAATTGTTAAGTCTTTTCACTTATAAGTCAAAAGTTTTAGATTTAATTTTTGTTAAAGGTGAATTTTAACCACATTATTATTAGCTCATTGTGAGACTTAGCATGTTCTCCCACCCCCTTTTTGTAGATAATATCTAGACCTAGCAATTTCTTACACGACACGAAAATAATGGGTTTCGGGTCAACACGATAACTAATGGGGTCATTATCGGGTCACACGATAATAACGGGTTCTTAACAGGTTTACACGAGAGTGACACGCATGTCCTTAACAACCCAACTTTTATTATTATTTTTTTAACATAAATGAAGCAACAAATTTTGGCATATCAGGCCAGAAAAAAAATATTGACAATATGTGAAATTGCCAAGTCAGTCACCACATTAAAGTTTGATGTTTTGAATTTGACGTCTCATTTGAAGATACTCTAAAAATTTTGATTAAGAATAATGTGGTGGTTTTTAAGCATTAAATAATGTGGATGATGACCTAAATTATAACTAAAAAAAAACAATAATGTTAAATGAATAAGTAACAACTAATACAAAAAATTTGAAAAAAAAACGAGAAACCGACCTAACGTGAAATCCAAGAAAGTATTGGCCATGAACGCAGAAAGGAGGCAACGAGAAACTTCCAACGTTGTTTTGTTCTCCCCAAGTTGCGTCTTCCGAGTTGGAACCTGTTAGCCAAAGTCGGACGAGCTCACTTACTTTTCTTAGTAGACAAGTTTGCTTGAGTAGATCCAACTCACCTAATTACGGCTCCGGATTATTCGTGGCCCAAGAGTAGTTAATCAAGATTCCCAAAACATGTGTATGCGTGGCGCTACCAAAAAGGAAATTAAGTTTGAAGTTTTAAAATCGTGAGCGTCAAATTAATATGGGATTGGAGACATTCATGGATGAGCTCCTTGTCAAAGGGTCATGCAACAACACAACAATTTCTCCTCATTTTTCTCGGTGTGCATTTGTCTTTATTTTCTCGTTCAAGATGTAACCATACATAATTGTCACACTTTCAAGTCGAAGTGTAACTTTCCAATTTAATATGATTTTGATTTCTTCACGCGCACTGTAACTTTAAATTCTTGCACTTTGGATTTCATCTTCATTTTCAGTTCCATCCTCACGACTAGTTCAATTGGGTTGATGTGATCATGTTAATTTTATCTTCTCGAACATAGAGTAATTTTTTATTTCTCACACTTGTTGCAGTTTATTTTCCCGCAATTTACTTCCTCGCACTTTGTTATATCACACTTTGAATTTCCAGAATTTCAGTTACACACTTTTATTTTGTTACATTTTATTTTATCATATTGTAATTTTGGTTTCATCTACGTGATCTAATCAACTCCCAACACTAGTTCGATTGAATTGATGCAATTCACCATCCAAGTACACACCAACCCTACCGCCACATTAACCTTTAAATTCATTCCGCCTCACTTTTAGGAATAACACTTCACCCAAAGTCCTCGCTCACAAGGAATGGAGGATCTACGAACGAGATAGGTGGCTTCCTTGGTCCACAAATTGCATTGTAAGAAGTCGTATCAAAGAGCAATCCAAATCACCAACTTCTCTTTACTCCCTTGGCCTTAAGCCGCGAGTTGGAACACCTTCAACCAATCAGAATCACCAAGAGATCTCAAAACCTCTGCTCGATTACCAAGTGGCTGAGACGAATTTGTGACTAACAAAGGCCTTCATAACATGTTGCCTTAATTTTGATGCAAAATTACGAAGCACACACAAAGCATATCAAGCTATTAGTAATTATTCCAACGCTTTCACTTCATACAGTATAGGCGTCATAGAACTAGTTTTGAAGTGCTTTTAAAATGATTGAAAACACTTTTAGAGAAAATATTTTTGGGTTCCACATGATTCACTTGCGTTTTTACCAATGATTGGTTTTAAAAACGTTTTCACCAAAATTTTAAAATCACTTATAAGTGAGCCCATATCTGCTAGTGCCACTACAGCACAACCTACTACTAGATAAATGCCAAAAACAATGGAAAGGTAAGGAAAGAAATCAACAAAATAACAGAACGTGAATGTATAAAACTACATCAATTTTTAGATTTGCTCAATGTAAATTCCTTATCTATGGTCCTAACGTCCTTATTTTGAGGACCTGTGAGGACCTCTTTCAGCTGAATTATTAGATTAATCTAAGGGTATCTAGGCTTAATGGCTTAAAGCCCTTCCGTTACACCGAAACAAAATATTATCCGGGAATTGATTGAAGAAGAATAATTTCTTGCTTTTCTTGATTAATTCCCATGATTGAAGAAGAATGTTAATTACCAAGCACCATAAAAAAGATTGGGATTGCTAGGTTTTAAAAATTGGTTTTTCTCTTCTTCATCGCTAAACCCTATTGAGCTGTGAAACGCCCGTATAATTCCCATGATTTCCTAATTCAAAAGCAAAGTAGATGTGAATCTGAATCCAATAAACTGCGAAGGAAAAAAACAAAAACCATAGATCTAATATTTGGGGAAGACAGAGAGATAGAAAATCTTGGGAATCAAGCAAAGCAAGAACCCATCCCTCTTCAATCAATTCCAGGATAATATTGGGTTTAGATGTAACGGGAAGGATTTAAGCTAATAAGTCTAGCTACCCTTGAATTAATCTAAGGGTACAGATGAAAGAGGTCTTCACGGGTGCTCAAAATGAAGACCTTAGGAAAGGAGAGCTCTGACTTGGTGAATATGGGATGGGAGCTTTTAGTTTAGGTACTAGTTGAAAAATCAACTAATTTACTAGTTAATACAATAATAATATCCAACCCTACCATTATAAGGCCATAGCCATTAACTTTCCCCATGAATTGTGACTAACATGCATACGTAAGACTTTTTTTTAGAAGAAAAAAAAATTCGTTGTGTTAACCGCTTAGATCGTAGGTCTAGTTCCCAGATTTTGGGCTATGCCCAAAACCCGAGGCCTACACCTTAAGTTCTAAGCTCCTCCCAAAGACATTCTAGAACTCTTAACTCAAAATGACCAACCCCAAACCTTGACAAACCTTCTAAAACCCTCAAAGTCAACCCCAGGCTCTAAGGGACCTTACGAAATTCTAAAACAAATAAGCTTGAGGATGAGATGGTAATTTCCCATGTCTTTTATTTAGTCATAGGCTCACTTGTAATAAAATTTGTGGCTTATCCTAAAATATTTAATTAGACTTCTATTTTTCCTTGAATATGCTAATTTTTTCTTAAGGCTTATTCTATTAACACCCCACATATTGTTCATTAAACCTCACATACTTAATACACCCCACATTTTCTTTTTCAATTGAAAATTATCTTAATATACCGCACATACTTTCTCATAATACTCTTACACCCCACATTCTCATACACCTAATATATTCCACATACACCCCACATTTTTGATACACCCCACATTCTTCCAATCTTATAATACTCATTTTCAATTTTAATAAATTAAATTGACTTAGGATTAAAACCCTAACATTCTCTAAAAAGAGAAGCCTACAATCTAGTCTGTTGAGCTTGAATTTCATTGGGTCATCACAACCAATCTCCTTTTCTCTATCTCTTTAGCATTTTGCTAACAAAAAAGGATCTCTGCTAAAAAATGGCAACTGGGAGGAACCTAACAGAGCAAAAGTAAACCCCAGAAGATGAATAAGAACGGAAATTGTGTTGCTGGTTGGCCTCCTATGAAATTGGGTAGTATGGAAAGCAAAAGGAGGCTTAAATAATTACCGATGCCGTTGAATAATAAAAACAATGACAAATATGAAATTTTACCTCATGTGAAGCTTCCGAAATATTGATATCGTGTTTCATTCGTTAAATTTTTTTTCTCAATCAACGTATTTATAGTTTCAATAGTTAAAATTTTATTCAACAATGGAGTGCAGGGTGAGAGGGGTTTTGATAGTTGAAGAAGATAAATAATACATTAAAAGTAATTTGGGGTGTGTTAAGAAATTTCTTATTTTCTTTGAACCTCATAAGGTTGAAATTATCATTGCATAGTAAGTTACATAAGCCACTTAATATTAAATTTTAAGTTGGGGTGCATTCAATATTATGTGGGGTGCTAATAAAAAAAGTCTTTTCTTAACCTATGTCCAACTTGGTATTTAATATGAGTTTACTAGTGAATATTGTAGGTAAATAATGGAGAACGAAATTTATGATATTTTAGATGCAAGAAAGTTAAAAGAAGAAAGAGTCTTTTAATTAAGAAAATGATTGGAGAATTGGTAATTCATGGGTTAAAAGGTTATTGATTGCTTTAGATCCCTAAAGTGAATGATTTAGACTTTTTAAATTGTTCGGATTAACGCTACTTTCATTTGGTGTGTCAGCTTTAGGCCTATAATATATGGATTTGAAGAAAACGACAAGATTTGTAAAAATCATTGTTTGACAATGAGCCCAGTCGAAATTTTAGCGAATTGTGTCTTCTAATGGGTTTAATTTGGATTTTAATATTTTAGGATTTTTTTTTTATGTTTTGTTATTTGTTTAATATATTTCCTATTTGGACTTAGGGTTTGTTAAGAATATTTAAACACATTTAGGGTTGTATTTTATCATCTTATCATATTATTAATCAAAACTTGAGAACTTTTCTCAATTTTTTGGTGTTTTAGGATTCTATCCAAGAGTGACCATTCGTTATCCCTTTTATCTATATATAACTTTCGCTATATCAGCTTCATCACTCAAAAATAAATTGTGAGTAACAACTAGCTTCATTGGACTAAGCAGTATTTCCTTTCCTAATACTAGCATTTGCCTACATACTTTGTGTGTATGAACACATTTTTTTTACAAAATGAGAAGGGGAGAGAGAGAGAGAGAGAGAGCATGGAGGAGTGGGAGGTTTTTGTTTTTGGTTTTTATTTATTTATTTATTTTTTTGAATATTGGAGGTATTTTAACATCACCTGTAGGTGAGGCTTCAATAAAAAAACAGTAAAATTTGGACCTGTGAAATTACATTATTGCCCATCATTTTTTTTTTGTGTGATAGAAGACTAATTTATCTTTTCACCCTCTTTTTGTTGACAAAGAGGGTTTCATTAATTAGTAGAGATAAAATAAATTCCAAGTTTAAATCTCTCACCTCTCCCTAATTAAAAAACATGATAGTTGATCTTGAATTGTAGGTTTAAATTAAGTGTCTGGGAAATAATTGACGAGAAGATATGTTACCTATCATTTTATGCTATAGGTGTTTTAACCGTTATATTTGATTTCTGTTTATATTTTTTATTTTCAATCTCAGTCACTCATTCTCGTATAATTCAATGCTATATGTAGTATTAAAAAAAGGAAAAAAAAAGAATGCTATATGTAGTATTGAAGAAATTTCTAATACAATTTATATATAAACCATATAAAAGAACTCACAGTATATACAAACTTTATAATTAGGATTTGATCAAGATGAGTAGTACCTATCAACCAATAACTACAACTTTAGCGGTTGAGAAGAAGAGAAGCATTATGTATCTTGGCGCCGCCCCTTAATTTAATACGTGCAGTTCAATGTGGGTCAAAAGATGGATGTTATATGTGACAATGCAAAAGTATGGGAGAGAAGAGAATTTACCAATATACTCCACAGTCCACGGCGTATATCATATATGATACACACTTGCTCACCTCGCTAGCTAGCTTCTCCAATCGAAAAACTTCATGTTTTTGGTAATTACCAACAGTTGGTGCTATCTTGGGAATGGGTCACGCAAGGACGTCTTACATGGGAATTGGTCACTGTTCATGACGTTTCTGTCCAATAATAGATTGTCATGTCATGTGTAAGTTTTTCTTTCTATGATAATCCATTATTAGATAAGGACGTTATGATAGCAGTAAACTCGTTTCATATAAGTTGCTATCTTCAAGTGGTCCCCCAACTTCCCCGAAGCCTTCTTACATAGAACATGAACCATTGGACCATATAACATGTTATATATGCACATCCAGCCACCTCATCGACATTAAATTTTCAGTGAGAGAGAAGTTAATGCACGGCAAAATCTCAGAAAGCAATCTCCAATATATCACTTAAGAGGCATAGTAATCAAGGTTTTTGACGCAAAAAGAAAGATAAAAACAAAAGGAAAGAGAGAGTGGTTGAGTCTCTCTAGTCTCATGCCATGTCTCTCTTTGCCAAGGGAGATGATTAATCGTCACACACGAGCGGTTGTGTTTGAGTTGATCTGACTGTTCATGCATGTGAACTCCTCAAAACAGAAACAACAAGAACCTGCTTGCATGCACGACTGATTCTAGCATTACTCACACGGCTAGTCATAAATAATGATAAGTAGCCTCTCAAGAGCGCAGTTATGATGGTTAGAGGAGAAAGGTGCGTAAAAACCCCAACCGTCTGTCACTGAGACATCACTTACACGATACTTCCATAACCTAAGTCAACCACCCATGCTGCTGCTTATGAATAGCTCTCTTAATTAGTGACGCCATCATACTTTTTCTTCCTTTTTTTTTTTTTTTTCTTTCTTTTTTTTTCGAAAAAGAAATAGAAATTAAGTTTATTTTTTGTTTGTTGTATAGTTGAGCAGTAGTGAGTGACCCCATTATTAAACACCTCCGGTCCAGCCATCCATATAACTGTAAATTTGAGGCACACATTGTTCACAACAACCAACCCCCTTTCTTGCTAGCTACTTGTTCCATCTTCTTTCTTTCTTGTGTTTGTTTATCATCCTCCCTTGACACTTTGACACCGATCGATCGAGTTGAAGGCAGCTGCAACAATGACACAGCCGGACACGTTTACTGGCGGCGGTAGCGGCAACGGCAGCGGTACCAATTATAGCGATGCGAAGAAGACAAAGAAAGAAGAAGAAGAAGAAGGTAAAGGAAAGCAGCAGCGGAAGGTTCCGTTGTTGAAGCTCTTCTCGTTCGCCGATTCGTATGACTACTTGCTAATGGCAGTTGGATCCGTCGGGGCGTGCGTTCATGGAGCTTCAGTTCCTATCTTCTTTATCTTCTTTGGCAAGTTGATCAATATTATTGGCATGGCTTATCTTTTTCCCAAAGAAGCTTCTTCCAAAGTTGCTAAGGTAATTAGCACTATTACTTTATATTTTATAAGTTGCAGGTAATTAACACTATTACTTATTTTATTTTGTATTATGTATATGCAAATTTTAGTATTGATTTAATTAATTATACGAAACTAGGTACGAACGGTGTTTAAAATCTACCAACTTGTCGATATTAGTGTCAAAAAATTTTGGAAATCAAGGATCGATACAGAAACGGGGGGAAATAAAAATTTTACCTTATATCGGTGAAATATAGGAAAATCAATGAATATCGAAAAAATATTTACCGATTTACTACAATAATTTTTCAGAAGCCATTGCAGATTTCGAATTTTGACCAAATTTGAATGAATTGATAGCCCGCTCCATTGCAAATTTCCAAATTTACAGTTGAAGTCAACCGATATCAATATTTTCATATATTTATATATCAATATTTTGAACACTGGTATGAATGGCTAAAATACAACACTGGCTATTCAAGCACTACTTCTTTTTTTCTTAATTCAGAGAGCCTAGCTATATTTGGGATGAGGATCCTCTTCGGATCCTCTCTGTGGGAATCTGAAGATCTATCAATCGTGTCCATTCATCGTACATTGTGCGGTCTGTTTTCGTTAAGTACTATTTATATTCAATTTTAAATTCAAAATTCAAAATGATTTCTAACTGCATGATGTATAATAAACGGATTCGATTGATTGATCATCCGGATCACCACGAAAAGAATCCGGAGAGGATCCTATTCCCTCTATTTGGGTTTCTATTGTACTTAACTTAGATCCACATGGACTCTACACCCTATTCTTATGAGAAACCAAACATATGTATGATTATTTTTCTTAAAAACTGGAAAACTAAAATATTGAAAGTTAATTTTATGAGTTTTTTAAAATTTGACTTTTTATTTTTATTTTATCAAAAATAAATTGGAAACTAAAAGTAGTTTTTAAGTTTTAGTTTTCAGTTTTCACTAAAAATAAAAAAATAAAAAATGAAATGATTGTTAAATGGCCTTTTAATTTTCAGATTGATCTGACCTTAATTAGTTTATGTATTTTGGAACTTTTGCAGTACTCGTTGGATTTTGTATATCTGAGTGTGGCTATATTGTTTTCTTCATGGACGGGTACGTACCTAAATATATATATATATATATATATATATATATATGGTTATATTAATTTTGATCTTTCTTTTTGAATTTTGAATTTTTTAATATTCGGATTCTAATCCAATGAATTAATTAAATAAATACAGAGGTGGCTTGCTGGATGCACACTGGGGAAAGACAAGCGGCAAAAATGAGGATGGCATATTTGAGGGCGATGCTGAATCAAGACATAAGTCTCTTTGACACTGAAGCTTCCACAGGAGAGGTCATCTCTGCCATCACAAGTGACATAATTGTTGTTCAAGATGCACTTTCTGAGAAGGTACGTGCAGTAATTCTAGTAATTAATTGGATTCTACCAAACTAATTACTTAATTAATTATCATAATTATAACTATTACCCCAGATAAAAGAAAAAGAAAAGGTTAATTAATTAATGAAACAAGTGAAATTTGATGAGGGTCAAAATAGTTGTTGTCTGGGAATTTGATGGGAGTCGGAGACGGTGCAGGAGTAAATGCAAAAGGCTATCAGCATTTAAAAGTCGGTTGAGGTGGTTGAATGGGTTTATTAATGGAAATAGTTGAGAAGAAAAGTATTTTGGCCATCGAAAACATATTAATTAATTAAGAGAATTGTTATTGACACTTTAAAAATCTTATTTTGCATTCTAAACTTTCTATAATTAGAAAGAAAAATACATTTATGAGGAGTGCAGAATAAGATTTTGGAAATATTAATAACAGTTTCCTTAATTAATTATCGGATTGGTTATTAATTAAAGGAATTGTTATTATCACTTCAAAAATCTAATTATACACACCTTTGTATTTTTCTTTCTAATTATAAAAAGTTTGGATTGCAAAATGAGATTTTTAGAGTGTTAATAAATTTATTTATTTATTTTTTTAATGGAAGATGTAAAATGTTTTTTGAATGGACATTTTATATACTTAGGCGGTTGGCTCCTCTTTTTATGGTAGTGCTATCTACACACAAATTTTACATTTTACAAACCGCTCTCAATTTTCAACCGTCGGATCGAAAGAATTGACGAGATCAATGACAAAAAATTAAAAAGGTTGCGTGAGAGGTAAAAATGAATGTGTGATAGCACTTTCCCTATTTTTAAAGTAAACGTGATTTTTTTTTTTTAACAAACGATATTATCCACACACTAATGGGAGAAAAACTTGTGTGGGGCTTGGCATGCCACTGGACTTTGCTAAGTGGCACTACAATCCACTCAAAAATCACCACGTGACAAGTCTTAAATATACTTTTTTTTCTCATTCTTTTATATTTAAAATTCTCATAATTATTTTTTTCACTAATGAATATGCATCAATTTAATGGCTTATATTTCGTCCCCCCCCTCCCTTTTTTCCCAAATATTCCCTCCAGTTTATGTTGCAGGGCATGCCTGCCTTCTTTAACTTCCCAAACAATCTCATTGTGTAATATTATTTGATTTATCTCTTCGAATATGCTCTTTACGAAGACTGAACCCTTTCCTCATAGCATAAGCATTGAGTACTTGAAAGGCTTCAATGTCAAAATTCACCACCATTCTAATTTTTACATCTTAAAACTCCATCGTCTCAGCAGCAACCTACCAATTAAAAAAAAAAAAAAAAACAAAAAAGGACTACCATATTAATAAAATACTCATAGTAAAGAACGGAAAAAACTATTGTATAAATATGTGGGTAATTCGTATCAACATATTAACCATAACATTGATTAACATTTGAGCCCAAATATTAGATTAACATGTTAACGAAAACAAATAAAAAATTAGGCTAACCCTAATACACCTATATATATGGGTTATTCATGTCAAGTTCACATGATCAAATCAAGTATTGTATAAATAACGAAAAAACTTAAAGATTATTGATTGATTTCCATGACAAAAGTTGGAGAAAGTGATTTTGTTTAGGGTACATAATTTTTTCTGAAGAACAGTGAGAGAAAAAAGTCGGAGAGACAAAGAAGTGGGAGAGAGAAGAAAGTGAAAGAGTTCTGCAACATAAATTGGAGGGACTATTTGGGATGGATAATCGTATCTTGCCATCAATTGTCCTTTTTTTTTTTAATAAAAAAAGAAAGAAAACAAAAAAAATATCCATTAGATTGATGTATATTAATTAGTGAGAAATATAATTATGAGAATCCTAAATATAAAAGAATGGGAAAAAAAAATTACATTTAAGACTTGTTACGTGGCGATTTTTTAGTGGCTTGTAGTGCCACTTAGCAAAGTCCAGTGGTAAGCCAAGCCCCACACAAGTTTTTCTCCACTAATGGGGATGAGATAGGCAGTAGAACTCACATTTACATTTCAAGAAATGTAAATGTGATGTTAATATAGTTTTTACATATCAAATTTGTTCTTACTATCATAATTTTTTTAGCTACTAAATATAAAATACGAGTAGAGTAAGATGCACGTTGTGAATGAATGATGAATGGGTGATGGATTATGGACGATGATGCAGGTAGGGAACTTCTTGCACTACGTAAGCCGGTTTCTTGCAGGTTTCATAATTGGGTTTGTTAGGGTATGGCAAATCAGTCTGGTCACACTCTCCATTGTTCCATTAATTGCCCTTGCTGGTGGCGTCTATGCCTACGTCACAATTGGCCTCATTGCTAGCGTTCGCAAATCCTACGTCAAGGCCGGTGAAATTGCCGAGGAGGTGATCGGAAATGTGAGGACGGTGCAAGCATTTGCCGCAGAAGACAAGGCGGTAAGAGAGTATAAGGCAGCACTCTTGAAAACGTACCAGTACGGGAAAAAAGCAGGACTGGCCAAGGGTCTTGGCCTTGGCTCCATGCACTGCTCCCTTTTCCTTTCGTGGTCTTTGCTTGTTTGGTTCACTAGCATTGTGGTTCACAAGGGTATCGCCAATGGCGGCGAATCCTTCACCACCATGCTTAACGTTGTTATTGCTGGCCTGTAAGTGGTTCAATAATCTTAAATGGTGTTGCATTGTCTTTGTTTTATACCTAATTCAATCTGTATGCATTCGTTCGTATTTATAGTATTTGTTCTTTTAATTTGAAGGTCACTAGGGCAGGCAGCACCAGACATCACTGCATTCATTCGAGCCAAGGCAGCCGCGTATACCATATTTGAAATGATAGAGAGGAACACGATGAGCCAATCTAGCAGCAATAATGGCCACAAACTGAACAAAATTGAGGGTCACATACAATTTAAGGACGTATGTTTTAGTTACCCGTCTCGTTCTGATGTTAGCATCTTCGACAAGCTCAATCTTGATATCCCTGCCGGAAAGATTGTAGCCCTTGTGGGAGGCAGTGGATCGGGAAAGAGTACAGCTATATCTTTGATCGAACGCTTCTACGAGCCACTTGCTGGCCAGATATTATTAGATGGACATAATATCAAGGAGCTTGACATCAAATGGCTTAGGCAGCAAATTGGGCTGGTCAACCAGGAGCCTGCCCTTTTTGCAACAAGCATTAAGGAAAATATTCTCTATGGAAAATATGATGCTACATTCGATGAGATCACACGTGCAGCTAAACTTTCAGAAGCTCTCTCTTTCGTAAATAATCTCCCAGAGAGATTTGAAACTCAGGTATGGATATGCTAGCTTTTCATTGTGACTTTGAATTATCAGAATGTCTCATATAGTGCATCTATCATTTTTCGAGGAAACAAATAGCTTGTGGAAATAAATATAACGTGATATACAATGGCCTTTTACACACAACTCTAAGTTGAATGCTCCATGCTCACCTTAGAGAAATATTCTCTTTTTTTCCGTTTTCATGCATTGACGTTCAGAGTTCTTTTCCTACAGGTTGGTGAGAGAGGAATACAACTTTCAGGAGGACAAAAGCAAAGGATTGCAATAGCACGTGCAATAGTGAAGAATCCATCAGTTCTCCTATTGGATGAAGCAACAAGCGCACTGGACGCAGAGTCTGAGAAGAGTGTGCAGGAGGCACTTGATCGTGCCATGGTGGGACGAACAACAGTAGTGGTGGCCCATCGTCTTTCTACGGTTAGGAATGCAGATGTAATTGCTGTTGTTCAAGAGGGTAAGATAGTGGAAACCGGGAGCCATGAGGAGCTCATTTCTAATCCAAACGGTGTCTATGCAGCACTAGTTCAACTACAAGAGACAGCTTCTTTGCAACGCCACCCCTCAATTGGTAACTCGGGAAGGCCACTAAGGTACTTGTTTGAAACTGTTACATCTTGGAACCTTTATATGAATCATTCTGATGCCTAGATCAACTTCAACAATTAGAATTGAGGTAGACCAATTTCTGCAGAGTATTACAATGAGTTTGGTAGAGGATAATAATCAAAGAGATCTTGTTTCTTTGAAATATTATTTTCTCCTTGCAAACACGGGTTGGGATAATCAGAAATCTTGCAATATTTGTTTAGCTTGTGAATTTGGCTCTAGTCATTAAGAAACATACAGAATATGGATGCAATTAGTCACTATTTGCATATTAATTCCGTAGTGACATACTCTCTGCCAGACTTTAAGCATACTACTATGATCCATTTGATTTGTTAACTGGGAATGACATTCATGTTTTAATAATATGTGGTTAACTTTTCCAGTGTGAGGTATTCACGAGAATTATCCCACACTACAACAAGTTTCGGAGCCAGCTTCCGTTCTGATAAAGAATCTGTTGCCCGTACTGGTGCTGATGTAATGGAGACTGTAAAGTCAAAACATGTTTCAGCAGGGAGACTGTATTCCATGGTTGGTCCAGACTGGTATTATGGCGTGATAGGAACCTTTGGTGGCCTTATTGCTGGAGCTCAGATGCCTCTTTTTGCTCTCGGGGTCTCTCAGGCTCTTGTTTCATTTTACATGGACTGGGAGACAACAAAACATGAGGTTAAAAAAATCTCTTTACTCTTCTGCGGGGCTGCATTTTTAACTGTCATTGTTCATGCCATAGAGCATTTTTGTTTTGGGATTATGGGAGAGCGACTCACTCTTCGTGTTAGAGAAAAGATGTTTTCCGGTATGTCACACCACATACTGTCTTTATCAAGTTTATGCTGATTATATCTTCATTTTACGATACTGATCGCTCATCTTCAATTTTTTATATTTGGTTGCAGCCATATTGAGGAATGAGATCGGATGGTTTGATGATACAAACAACACTAGTTCTATGCTTTCATCACGTCTAGAAAGTGATGCAACTTTGTTAAGAACTATTGTTGTTGATCGGACAACAATTCTTATACAGAATTTGGGTTTGGTTGTTGCCTCATTCGTCATCGCCTTCATCTTGAACTGGAGAATTACACTGGTGGTCTTAGCCACATATCCCTTGATCATTAGTGGTCACATCAGCGAGGTTCAGTTTCAGTACTATACTTAAAAGAGAAGGAATATTTGTTATTTACAGAATGCCAACAGTTTTTACATTTGTTTCAGAAACTTTTCTTTCAAGGCTACGGTGGAAACTTGAGCAAAGCATATCTAAAAGCTAACATGCTAGCCGGGGAAGCTGTGAGTAACATCCGCACTGTTGCTGCATTTTGTTCTGAGGAGAAGATCATCGACCTTTATGCTCGTGAGCTTGTGGATCCTTCTAGACGTTCATTTACTCGCGGTCAGATTGCTGGCATATGCTACGGTGTATCCCAGTTCTTCATATTCTCATCCTACGGCCTGGCCTTGTGGTATGTAGGTTTAATTACCTCTTTCCTTAGTATAGACAATGTAGGTTGGATAAACGACAATTTTATTCTATCCGGTGACTGACATGATGACCTCTTAAGTTATAATGTGTCAACATGAAAAGTAATGCTAAACAAAACTAATCACGGTTGTAATTTTCCGGTGACCTTAATTAGCTTCTAGATTTGATTGATAATATATACATTCCTCTCAGGTATGGTTCTGTTTTAATGGGAAAGGAGCTCGCAAGCTTTAAATCTGTCATGAAATCTTTCATGGTTTTGATTGTGACGGCATTAGCTATGGGTGAGACTTTAGCACTTGCCCCAGACCTCTTGAAAGGGAACCAAATGGTGTCATCAGTCTTTGAAGTATTGGATCGTAGAACTGAAGTCCTGGGAGACGTAGGAGAGGAGCTTATGAAAGTTGAAGGTACAATAGAGCTAAGGAGTGTTCACTTTGGCTACCCTTCAAGACCAGACGTATCCATTTTCAAGGACTTCAATTTGGAAGTGCGCTCGGGCAAAAGTATGGCACTAGTGGGGCAAAGTGGATCTGGAAAAAGCTCTGTGCTTTCTCTAATACTCCGATTTTACGATCCAACCTCTGGGAAAGTCATGATTGATGGTAAGTAAGCTTATGCGTAAAACTTTGTTCTTTTGCGCTAAAACATAGAACGAGGGAAACTATTGCTTGATCTATGCGAAGTTCGAAAAGCAAGACCTCCAATATAGTGTCATTGGATTCACATATTTTAGCCTCGTCAAAACAAATTTCTGAAACAATTTCTTGATCAGTAAAAGTTTGAACAACTTAATCAATCGCTCTTGGACCACTGCAGGAAAAGACATCAAGAAACTCAATATCAAGTCTCTTCGTAAACATATTGGCTTGGTTCAACAAGAACCAGCTCTCTTTGCCACATCGATTTATGAAAACATCCTCTATGGAAAAGATGGAGCTTCTGAAGCAGAAGTTATTGAAGCGGCTAAGCTTGCTAATGCGCACAGTTTCATCAGTGCCCTTCCTGAGGGATACTTAACCAAAGTTGGAGAGCGAGGGGTGCAACTATCTGGTGGTCAAAGGCAAAGGGTGGCCATTGCCCGTGCTGTTCTAAAGAACCCAGAAATCTTGTTATTAGATGAAGCTACCAGTGCTCTAGATGTGGAGTCGGAGCGCGTGGTGCAACAAGCTCTTGACAGATTGATGAAGAACCGTACAACGGTATTGGTGGCACATAGGCTTTCGACAATAAAAAATGCAGATGAAATCTCAGTTATACAAGACGGGAAGATTGTTGAGCAAGGAAGTCATTCGACACTTAGAGAGAACAGAAATGGACCATATTTCAAGTTAATAAACATTCAGCAACAGCAGCAACGACAACAGTAACAAAATTCGGAACAGAATACTCATCCTCACTGTGCCTTTGTAATTCTTTCAATTTTCTTGTTATTTCTTTTTCTTTTTAACCATATATGAATATCATATAGACTTGTCAAATGGAGATATTGCATTTATCTGAGAATAATGATAATATACACATTGGGGCGTTGCTGTACAAAATGAGTTGGTTTTTCTTATTGCTTCCAGACAAATGAAGTTGACAGATAACTCCCCACAAACCACTCTCTCTGACAGTGTAATAATCAACTTCTATATGCTTCCTTCTTGATTGAAAAACTGAGATCCTCAATCGGGATTCTCCTCCAACAATAAGTATGGAGTCCAAACTTGTGTTTTATTTTCTTAAATAAAACTGATGAGTTTAATACATGATATAAAGTTGTTGGATTTTTGGAGCGGGCCCGTTCCACTCTAATGACACTGATATTGTTCCCAACTTAATCACCTGTCCAATCCACACCACATGTCCAATCCGTCAGGTGTGGGGTTTTACCACATAAGGCATCGGTATTAGTTAGAGCCTTGGTTTCTTTTCACTCCACCGATGTGGGAGACTTTAACACTCCCCCTCACATGTAACCCCATTTAGTGGTTCACACATGAAGATTCACATCGATAATTGAAACTCAGAGGTCGACTCACGTTGGGCCTTGTTTTCAACGGAATTCAGCGGTCGTCTTTATATTAAGAGTTCAAACTTGTTTCCTTATGAGTGACAAGCTCGTTGGCTTGCACACAAGCTCATTGGCTTGCACGGGTCATACCGTGGGTTTTGATACCATGTTGGATTTTTGGATCGCTGGACCCATCCTACTCTAACGACACCAGTATTGTCCCTAACTTAACCACCTGCTCAATCTGTCAGGTGTGGAATTTTACCACAAAAGATCTCGGTATTAGTTAGAGTAGAGTAATACTATTTAAACCCCTTGGTTTCTTTTCACCTCACCGAGTGGGACTTCAACAAAAGTTGGGATTCTAATGCTATTTTCAGAAGTTACAACTCCTCAGCCTTTATTTGGCTAATCAATGGTGGACTCTCCAGATGACTTTTAAAAAATCGGCGGGGAGGGAGGAGAAAAAGCCCAGAAGATTGGCGTTCGCTCCCTTCTATAATTAAGTGGCTGCTGCAATTTTCTTTTTTTTTTTTTTTTTTTTTTTTTTTTTTTTGAGATAGGAGAATTAGTGGCTATTCCAATGCACTTGATTTTAGGCTACTCTAAATTTTACATCAAACGGTACTTGATCTGTCTACTGTGTTACATTTTTTGGGACTCCAGGACATAAGGTTCTTTCCAAAATAAACACAAAATCATCTAGTTGAATGCGTCATGCTGGATCTCCTATATAGTATGCATCTAAAATGCAGTAAGCTACATTAAACCAGGTTTATTTACAAGAACATGATAACAAGTAGCCTTTAGTTATCTTAACATTCGTTCCACAGTCATCCAATGTGTATTCTTTGGAGAGTGCTATATGAATTGACAGACCTATTTAACAACACACAAAAAGTCAGGCCTCTTGGTCGTCAAGTATTGAAGTGTACCAACCATACTTGTGTGTTGGGGTTGTACAAGATCCTGAGTCAACAAGGATGCTGCGGTGGCCACTAATTGTGTACTTGTGTGCAGCCGAGCATCGTCTTCTTCTGTCATTTGTTGTCTTTGCTCATCCCAATCAGATTCCATGTTGGAACTTGAACTAGAATTGTCAGCCATTGTAGATCATTTGATTATCTCATGCATCTTACAACAAGCTTAAATGCGGAAATTAGTTAACATGAACTAAAAAAAATCGATCTTTTACCTATGAAATTCAAAGCCTAGTTTCGGTGAACCAAGACTTAACCCAAATCTACAAGAAAAGGGATGAAATTTCATATATACCTTTGTAGATTCCTCTTTGCATGTGCAAAGGCTAATCACCCCAGGGAGGGTCTTCATTCCATGATATACTTTGCTCCTAGGCCCATTGGATTTGAATGGCAGAATAGAAACTCCAAAGTTCCCAAAAGAGGGAACCTTTAATTTCTCTACACCAAGGTAAGTTGTGAAGAGGAGATGAGTGACCTAAGAGGGAGATTGATGCTAGTGAATCTCCTCCTAAGGGCTAGCCTATGTAGAGGGAAAAGGGAGAAAGAGTTCCTCAATTTCTCCGAACAAAGGCCTAAATGAGGCTAAGGCGATAACATACTTTATATAGTCCCTCTAGGTCAGTGACTTAAATAAAACCCTAGCACTCATCTCTCTATGGCCAGCCTATATAGAGTCATTGGGATTTTGGCCCTGTCGATTTTAAGTTGTCATACAACCTAAGTTAATGTGTTTGATGGTTTGAAGCCTATTATTCCTTAAAGCCCAAAACTAACTCAGGTCTAATACGAACTTATTCATTTGATTAGTTAACGTCTTAATATAGTAAATTAAACCATTTAATTGTGTTTACTCAACTTTCTTTGTATTCTTCAATCTCTACCTTAATTGGTGTACGATCCATTAGGTTTTGTTGGATCAAGTTCAAGGCACGTGGTTTAGTAGTTGAAGTGAGTCTGGAATACCATAAATAAAGAAGGGATCATAAAACCAGGCTTTAGGGGTGGTTCTGGCATAGGTGCTTTGACGATGAAGTCAGTATTTAGGATATAAGATAAGTAGAGTGCTCTAAGTAGGGAAGAAGTGTATCACCCATTGTGAGAAGTCGATGCACCTATTTATAAACATACATAACCTATCTTTGGACCTAGGTTTTGGGAGAAAATGAGTGGCTATATATAAGGGTGTGGCTGGCCTTATTAGGAGAATTGGGACCGGCCACATTTGGTTGATTTGTGAGATTGATTGCAAGATATTATGTAAAATAATATCTTGCAATTAGTTTGGCAATTAATCAATTAATTAGGAAATTAATCAATTGATTTTGGCAATTAATCCTAATTTGAAAAGGATGATTGGGAGTTACCTTGTGGATGAGGATTTGATGATGAATGATGAGAGGGTTTAAAATAATACCATTTTGATCACCTTTAACCTCGATTGAGCCATTATTGTCCGTTGTAGGCGTGTGGGAATTCCGGTGTGCCTCGAGGGTAATTTTGTCTTCTTTACCCAAAAGTCCACGTGTCGCCTCCGTGATTTTCTTGATTATTTTTTGCTCCACAAATGCCCCCACACCTATTGGGCTGCTCACAGGAAAGGGCAGCAGGTGTAGAGATCTCCAACTTTGATGTAGATTCCTACTTAGACTTGGAATTAGATTTTTCTAGGAAGGGGAAATAAATCAACTTCGGAGGGCAATTATTTATCCCTACAAGAAAAAGAGAAAGCTAGAGAATATTTATTCCTCCTCCCTTAGCACTCTTCTTTGCTTGCCCGTGCAAAGAATCGTCTTCCGTTGATTTCTTTGTCTTCTTCACGCCATACCAATGTAAGAAAAACTTAATTTTCCTTGTCTTCTTCTTGGGAGGTGTTGCCACAAGGCAACCGTCAGAGTGGTGCGGCATGTCGACTGGCAGGGTCCAAAAGTCGGCTTGGCATGGGCCAAAGAGGTGGTATGGCTGGGGCCAATGCTTGTATTACTTAGCTTGACTGAAGCCAAGGATTGGCTCAGCATGGGCCAGGGAAGTGGCGTGGCATGGGCCATGGTTTGATTTCTCAGCTGTTATAGATAGAGCAATCAAGGATGAAGCTGCCAAGATCAGAGCTGCTGAATATGAAGTGTCAGATCAGTTATGTGGCTAATGTCCCCTGACCATTTGTTGCTTAGATGGTCTTCAAGTATTCGATCTTTTGAGTTATGTGGCCTTCTTGCACTGGAGAGCTTACCCAGATGAGTTTCGGGGAATTAGTTTATCCTCTCGCGCTGGAGAGCTTACCTAGATGGATGTCGAGGAATTAGTTTACCCTCTCGCAGTGGAAAACAATTAGTTTAACCTCTCACACTGGAGAGCAAACCCATATGGGTGTCAGGGAATTGGTTTACTCTCTTGCATTGGAGATCAATTAGTTTAACCTCTCGCACTAGAGAGTGGACCCATATGGGTGTTGGGGAATTGGTTTACCCTCTTGCACTGAAGAGCAATTAGTTTAACCTCTCATACTGGAAAGCAATTAGTTTATCCTCTCGCACTAGAGAACTTACCCAAATGGGTGTCGGGGGATTGGTTTACCCTCTTGCACTAGAGAGCATATAAGTCATTGTCATAAGTCTAGCTAATGAAAGCTGGACTGCTAGACAACTGAAATAATCCTCAGCCTATGAGGTCTTGTTTGGCGATCTATTTGTGACTTCAAACTGCTTGTGGAACCCGCATAAGGGTGTAAATGGAAAGTGCAGCGAGCTGCTCCTAGACTTTCTTCAAGTATTACACCATTGTTAAATGTTTCGTCATGTGCCCTTCTGAGGCTTGGTTGGTGATCAATTGAAAATCTAAATAGATTGCAAGCTTTTTCACTGCTAAGTCTTTCGCTAATAAAGCCTTGTCTTTTGCTCCGTTGTTGGATGCTTTGAAGTTTAGAGTGCCATGGGCTTGGTTGGAGCGATTAGGAGCCATAAGGCAAGATCAACAAGGCTGGGAGCAGTGGTATAAGATCAAAGGTTACCGGGAGCCGTAAAGAAGGTAGGCATGATTATGAGCATAATGTTGGGGCTGACTTGGGCCTAGTTGTGCGTAGCAGGTGGAATTGGAACACTAGGTATTTGATGCTCGGCTACTAGTGATGTGCTGTTTTAGTATTGAATCATTTGGAGTGTTGAGAGCAAGACATGCCCCTAGTTCTTGGTAGTTGGGCTGGTGTGTCCTTCTGGTACTCGTCTGCCCTCGGCGCGCTATTAGGCTGAGCTGCTGCATTTGTCGGAACATAAGTAATCTTTGTATCCGAAAATCTTTGTTGGATAGTCCCATCTGCTTGATTTTATCAATGAAAGGTGACCTGCTTATGTTGGTCATGTCTTGTCGAAGCACCTCGTCAGTAGCTTCGTTACGCTGAAAATCACGCAATCGTTTGGTCAGGTGCCTTTCAACTTCTTTTTGAATTTTCCTCTAGTGGGGCAGCAGAACTTCCGGCTACCCCCAGTCGTGACCTGTTGGTCTAGGCTTCTCTTCCATGTGCTCGGCTTGTCTATGTCGTGATTGCGGTGCATGTGGTACATTCCTAGCAGGCGAGCGAATTACTTGCAAACTACCGGTTAAACTTGAGCCCGATTGAGTGAGTATTTCTCTTCGTCCATCTTGTTGCCTATTCTGATGTGAGGTGAAGAATGCTCCTTACTGGCCTAGCCGCGAATGAACACTTCGCTTGGAAGGTTGCTCATGCTGATTATTGGAGTGCGGCCCCAACTGTGAATGTATGTTTGTCAATGGGCCTAACCGAAAGTGCACGCTAAGACGAGAGTATACACTATCTCGAGGGCCCAGTCAGTATTGTACACTGCGAGAACACTTGGTTCATGATTGGTCAAGTGGTTGCTTATCGAGACGCTACTGAAGAGGTTCGTCATCTACCCTTGTCTTACTTCGGGACACCTCGTCTGGGGCACGCTGTATCTTAGTACGCTGCAAGAGCTGATTCACCAAGGTAATCTGTTGAGCAAGGGCACTTGTCAACTCTATGACTTTTCAAGACAAATGTTGTTCGCCGTTTGGGGTGGAAGAGCTTGGACGATATACGTCTCCTTGAGTAGTGGAAGTGTAATGGACTCCAGGCTCAAGATTTAAGTTGGGATTTGTCAAATCTGTGGAGAAATAAGGTGAAAATACCTCCGGTTCAATAGTCGGCCCAGAAATTTGGAGCCGGGACGGTTGAACTGGTCTTGGACCGGTTTAGGCTGCTTGGGACACCACGGAAGTGGGTTGGATCTTGAATTGGGTCGCTGGCGAGGGCTGCCCCGTATACACTGCGCATGGGCGCTAGGCCTGCTTCCTCCTCAACTGGCTTAGGCCGGCTGCTGTGCGGCGCATACCTGGGCCAGGCTTTGCAAAATGGCGAGAGCCTGGGCTTGGTGCTGCTCCATGGCGTAGGCCTGGGTGTGCCATGGTTTAGCTGCTGGCTTCTAGGCCTAGGCTTCCTTCTGGGCCTGGGCTGCTGAAATGGCCGCAAGCTGGGCTACTTTCAAGGTTTACTCTTTTTGGGCCATAGCCTGCTATCTGGGCTGGCTACCTTGTGGTATGGGCTTGGGCCTGTTGCTGTGAGGTGACCTGCTCATCGTGAGCAGTGGGCTCACCGAAGGTTGCTGTCGTGGCTACTACCACAGTGATTATCGCGATGGTGCCCCGTGGGGGTGGTGCCGCTCCACTCGTCATCGTGTTGAGCCTCGTGGATCATCGTGGTCCAAATTCTTGAACGTTGGAATTTCCGTTCGTCATGGTTTCTGGATCTCTTGTCATTATACTTTTCTTTTACGTTTATTTAAAGAATTTTTGTATTAAAAAAATCTAGAAATAAGAACATACGAAAAATCTACGAATGAACAAAAAATTAGAAACCTTGAATGCAAGAGTCTTCTACGAGTGTGTAAATCAAGACTCTCAATGAAAGCACCAATTTGTGGATTCAAATTTCTGCCTTCTTCTTCTTGGATGAAAATGCACTTGCAAAACAATTAACACCTAAGATCAAGGCCAAGAGCCTCACGCGCCCATGATGAATTGGTGGGAGGGCTTTGGCCGAAGAATCTCCGATGCCAAGGTTAGAATTTTAGAGAAAATGTTTAGAAAATTTTTAGAAGAGAATTGGACCTAGG
Source organism: Pyrus communis (assembly GCF_041283825.1). NCBI lineage: Eukaryota > Viridiplantae > Streptophyta > Magnoliopsida > Rosales > Rosaceae > Pyrus > Pyrus communis. The sequence goes on from NC_142570.1 coordinate 21,786,506, forward strand.
TTTTGGGAGAAAATGAGTGGCTATATATAGGGGTGTGGCCGGCCTTATTAGGAGAATTGGGACTGACCACATTTGGTTGATTTGTGGGATTGATTGCAAGATATTATGTAAAATAATATCTTGCAATTAGTTTTGCAATTAATCAATTAATTAGGAAATTAATCAATTGATTTTGTCAATTAATCCTAATTTGAAAATGATAATTGGGAGTCACCTGGTGGGTGAGGATTTGATGAGGAGTGATGAGAGGGTTTAAAAGAATACCATTTTGATCACCTTTGACCTCAATTGTGCCGTTATTGTCCGTTGCATGCCCGTGGAAATCCCGATGTGTCTTGAGTGTAATTTTATCTTCTTTACCCAAAAGTTCATGTGTCGCCTCCGTGATTTTCTTGATTATTTTTTGCTCCACAATACTCATTTTAGAAAATTAATCTTTACTCGTTTTATGTAAGAGTAATACTAAAGAGAACATATATTTATATCACATTGGTGTACTTAAAATTCATTGAATCTGTCAAACGATAATTGATTAGATGTTGTCTTAAAAAATTCTTGTCCTATACTATTCAACTTATTAAAACTTTGCCGTATAATTACAAATGACCCCACCTTTGAGACACAACAAACTATTGTGTAGTTTAGCAACAAAAGAGAAAGTAGGAAATTTTGTGTTGTTCCATGGAAAAACGACATGGATGATCTGTTTTTCTTGTTTAATTAGTCTTTTTTTCCGAACTTTTTTTTTTTTTTTTTTGTCAAAACGAAATGCGTGGGTTAATCTCAGTCGTATCAAATAAAAGTCAAAGATTTTAATCTTAGGAAACCAAGTTTATAAATTAAATTATCCCACTTGGAAGATTTGTACATGATGATCTAGCTTATCGTGTAAAGGTCAACATATAGGTTGATGCATGTTGAATCCTGGGCTTCAAAATTCAACTCATCTGTCATATCTATTTCTACAGTTTTCTTGCTTAGGGTTTCATCCCATCAATCGACAGCCTTGTGAAGGAAGCGAATGAGGTAAGAAAAGTTGAACTCGAGGTCTAGCATATCTTACTGTCCTTTTCTATACGCATTAATCCTTAATTTGACCAGTGAGATCGAGGAGGCATCTTTGAATATACAAAATACCTTGAGCTATAGCTATCATGCAGTTGCATGCAGATGTCAAAACCAACTTCTTAGATATATATCTTGTTTGTTACTTTGTACCAAATGACAAATGTCAAACATTAATTTTGTGAATGTCAAACGTATTACATACCTTTTTACAATGCAGTCCAACCTATTTTATTTTATTTGGAATTTGAGCAAAGGCTACGTGCACTGAATGCGTGTGTACTCGATGATACATATTCTGGTTTTTAGTATCACCAGAATTTAACTAACTTCCTTTTAATTTATTCTTCTAAAGAAATGTAGACAACTAAGGTCGTTTAGTTGTTCAAGGGGAGCAAATAGAGAATGATAGCAATTTGATACCAGTTAACTTGTATATATGGTGTAAATGATAAGCTAAACTGAACAATTTTTAAGCAAAATCTGCTGGAGTAAAAGAAAATATTGATATACCAGTTAACTTGCATGTAAAATGTAAATGATAATTGCGGGTTATGTGGGCAATAACTGAGAAGAATGACGATTTGATGTTGAAAATATGAAAGCTCATCGTAAACCTTTATACCCCAAGAGCATGACTAAATATAATTTTTCGAAATAATATTGCAGTCATTCCTGGGTAGGTATGTACATTATTGTAAATTTGATGTCAGATTTCTTAGCAGTATGAATGCCTAACATCTTTAATCTATTCACTAATCAACTTCTTGATACAAGATTGATCTTCTAATCGCGTACGTATGCCATACATACATGTTGAGTTTGAATGAATGAAAATTCAAAACGTAATGTGGTAAACTGAATGAGATCAATAATGTATGTTTTCGGTCCAAGGAAGATTGTGGAGAATATTTGGTAAATGGGTGATCTACTAAGCAATGGCAAGATTTTGGGAGAGCAGTTGGAAACTGCTGCATGTTTTTGAACAAGATTTTAATTAATTCAATAATTTTATGTTAAATTAGTAGGACAATTACAAAAATGATGACCATTAGGATGAGGCATATATGAAGATTAAGATAATAAATTGAAGAATAATAATATAAACTAAGCAGCTTAGTTTTATTACCTAGTAATGAGGTTATGCCTGACTCAACATCCATATGTATAATCTCCCACACTGAAGAGCAGGGACGGATCTACAGAGGGTCCTGGGAGGTCCCAGGACCCCTCGGCCATCCTAAAATGTTGCTAGAAATTTTCCGCAGGACCCCTCGTACTCGAACACGAGACCTGTGCAGGCTGTCTGTGTTGCTGCAGCAGCAGGTTGCAACTGTTGCAGGTTGCAACGCAGAAGAAGAAAACAGGGGAGAAGAAGAAAACAGGGGAGAAGAAAGAAAACAGGACATTAAAAAAATTAGTCCAAAACGCAGTGTTTTGGCCTTTTTTTTTTTTTTTTTTTGTTAAACCAATGAAATCAACGTTTGAAATTGGTCCACCAAGGCACCAATTACATATTCTTTTTGAAGGGCCATCTTTCCTGTTGTCCCTTTCACTTCCCTTTCCCCGTTCCTTCCACTGCTTTTCCCCCAAATCCCCCCATCTTTCTTATATTCACCCAAAACCCTAAATTTCTAATCCCACCCAATCCAATATTATAATTACATTACTCCAATATTATACCTCCACTTGTTTCAATTCTCCAAGCCACCACTATTTGGTTCCAAATTCAAGTAAGTTTTTTGGTATTTTAATCTAATCTCAATTAAATTATATTAGATATTGGTGGAGATTTTTAGTCTATTATTGATATGATTGTTGATGTGTTTTATGTTTGTATACTCATTTTATAATTGAAATTTAGATGGAATTTTTGTTTATTGGTTGATTGGTATATGTTTTGTGTTTTTGGTTAAATGTGTAGTTTAGAAATAAGAAATATGGAAAGATTTTTCAAGCCAAAGCCAATAGCACCATCTACTTGTTCGGGTAGTTCGAGCTCAAGACAAAATGAGTGTGACATTGATTTTAATAATCTTGAGAGAGACCCGGGAAAAAGAATTCGAATGAATGACTATCCTTCTAATATTCAAGATGAGGTCCGCAGAGCATATTTGCAAATGGGACCTTGTAGGCCTATAAAGTATGAGTTCCCATACACTTTGCATGCAAAGAAAAAACGACGATTTGTTGTTTCGTGGTTTGAAGAATATGATTGGTTGGAGTATAGTATATCTAAAGATGCGGCATTTTGTCTTCATTGCTATCTCTTTAAAATCAACTTTTCACAATTAGGAAGCGATGCCTTCACTGGGGTAGGCTTTAAGAAATGGAAGAATGCAAGAGAATGTTTTGACAAACATGTTGGTCCTATTGGTAGTTTCCACAATAAAGCTAGAGAAGCGGCTAGTTATCTAATGAACCAAAAGACACATATTGAAGCAGTTGTGATCAAACAATCAGAAGAAGAGTGTATGAAATATCGTCTTTGCTTGAATGCATCAATAGATTGCACTAAGTTCTTGTTGCGACAAGGCCTTCCTTTTCGTGGCCGTGATGAAAGTGTCACTTCGAATAATAAGGGGAATTATTTAGAGCTCTTGCAATTCCTTGCAAATCATGATGAGAAAATAAAGGAAGTTGTGTTGGAAAATGCTCCGGGAAATCTCAAGCTAATAGCTCCTTCAATTCAAAAAGATATTGTCAATTCATGTGCCTTCGAAACTATTAAGGCTATTATGAAAGAAGTGAAAGAGAGTAAATTCTTTTCTATAATGGTAGATGAATCACGTGATATTTCAACAAAGGAGCAAATGGCGGTGATTTTGCGTTATGTGGACAACAAAGGTCAAGTAATTGAAAGGTTCGTGGGAGTCCAACATGTTACCGAAACAACTTCAAGTAAACTAAAGGAGTCCATTGATGAGTTCTTGAAACTACATGACTTGAGCTACTCCAACCTACGAGGTCAAGGTTATGATGGTGCGAGTAATATGAGAGGTGAGTTCAATGGCCTTAAAAAAAAAATTTTGGATGAAGAAAGTTGTGCATTTTATGTTCATTGTTTTGCTCATCAACTACAATTAGCTCTTGTTGCCGTAGCAAAGAAAAACTCCGATGTTGCCGCTTTTTTCACATTGACTAATAGTTTGGTAAATGTTGTTGGATGCTCATGTAAGCGTCGTGATGCACTTAGAGAGAAACAACAAGAAAATCTCTTGAAAGCTATTGAAAATGATTGTCTTGAAACGGGGCAAGGGTTAAATCAAGAAACTAGTCTCAAACGTGCTGGGGATACACGGTGGAACTCACATTATGGTGCTTTGATTAGTTTGATTACAATGTTCTCATCTGTGGTGGATGTGCTTGACATGATTGTTGAAGATTGCTACAATGATAGTGTTGGTGAAGCAAAAAGGTTATTAAAAGATTTACAATCTTTTGAGTTTGTGTTCCTCCTCTTTTTGATGAAATCCATATTAGGAGTTACAAACGATTTGTCACAAGCATTGCAAAAAAAAGATCAAGAGATTGTGAATGCAATGGCTTTAGTCAAGACATGTAAAGAACAACTACGTTGCATGAGGAATGATGAAAATTTTGATCTTTTGGTTGATAAAGTATCATCTTTTTGTGTTGAACATGAAATTGAGGTGCCTAATATGGATGATTTATATGTCATTCAAGGGAAGTCATTGCGTAAGGCTCCAAGAAAGACCAATCATCATCATTACAAAGTGGAGCTCTTTTTCGAGGTCATTGATTTCCAACTTACAGAATTAGATGATCGCTTCGCTGAAGGTAATACCGAATTGCTTATTTGCTTGGCATGCTTGAGTCCGAATGATTCATTTGTAGCTTTTGATAAAGAGAAGCTTGTTCGCCTTGCTCATATGTATCCTAAAGATTTCACGGATCGAGATAGATCGGCACTTCAAGATCAACTTGATATTTACATTCATTTTGTGCGTTCTGATAATGATTTTTCTCAATTGCGGGGAATTAATGAGCTTGCTAAGAAAATGGTGGAGAAAGGGTTGCATCGAACATTTGCATATGTATATTTGCTTGTTCAGTTGGCTTTGGTTTTACCGGTTGCAACTGCTTCAGTGGAGAGGGCATTTTCCGCTATGAATATCATTAAGGGTCCACTTCGCAACAAAATGGGAGATCAATGGTTGAGTGACAGCTTAGTTGTTTACATTGAGAAAGATGTTTTTTCATGTATTGGTAATGAAGCTATCATGGAACATTTTCAGACCATGAAACCTCGTCGTGGACGCTTGAATTAGGATTTTATAGCTTGTAATATTGTTATGCAAATGATTTTTGAATAAAATGTATTATATTTAACTTTTCAATGTTATTTTTGTCTATAAATTTTTTAACCTTTACTATTGGGACCCCCCGAGTTTAAAATCCTGGATCCGCCACTGCTGAAGAGGATATATATGTCAGAGATTACATCCCTACACACACACATATATATAACACGTGATGAAATAAGAAGATGACAAATAGATCAAACATCATAAGTTATGTAATCAAATACTTGAATTTAATTTTCAGCAATGCAAATAGTAATACATCTTCCAATCCTTTAATATGATAAGCAGCATGTCAGTCCAGTGTCACGAATTAAATCTCGGAAACAAGAATACATATGATCAATGTACTTAATACCATGACTGAAAATGTTTCAGTCAGTGATCAAAATGGTATAAACTGAAATAATAATTAAACACTGACGCTGCATAACTTGATCGATCCAAGAAATATTCCTTACTGGACTTATTTTTCAGCTTTAATTATTTGATTACACATTAACCATGAACAACTTGTTTGGTACAAAACAACAGGTGATAGAACTAATTAAAATTCCAGATGAAACCATAAAAGTCACTAATGGAGTTTAACATTCTGCAGATCGACTTTTCACTTGAATTTGACCTGAGAGCTAGTAGTTCGTCTTAATTGTTTATGAATAGCATCAGAAGCATCCTTGACATTCTTCAGAGTGCAAGTTACAATTCCAAGAAAAAGATGGAATGATGGAAAGTCTTCTATATATATGGACATGCTGCAGTATTCTGTTTTCCTTGGATAATTCCTAATGAAAGTTGTAATGTTATCACACTGACATCAACATATATCGGAACCACAGTAAATATATTGGACACTACAATTCCACGAAAAAAAATGTCAAATTTTTGGTATCTTTGCCATCTCAATTCAAATACTTGTTCACTATGTGGCCAACAACAGTCAATGACAGCACATCTTCTCAAGTAGCACACAATCTGTATATTTTTCATCTGCTTTTCTTCATGTCGCGTACCTTTTAGTTTCATTGTCACAAAACATAAACACAATCCGAACCTTGAATCGTAGGTACGCCACCTGATTCTTCTGGCATTCGATATCCAACCGAAATCTGACCCGTGGCGTTATGAAAATTTGTCAACCAAATTTACTGTCTCATTTGATGACACATGCACTACCTAATCCTGTTAACTATGGTGCCATCTAAATGGTTTATAACTTTCTAGGTTGCTTCCTCGTCAATCGTCATTGCTTGTTTCGGGGAGCTAAGAAATATATCCTAACGAGGAAAAGAATGAAATGACATCACTCTTTGAATTACATCTTCCTTACACCTATAAAATCAGCATGTCTAAGAAAGCAGTTTGAAGAAAGGTCCCTGGACAACCTTCATACCTTTTTCCAACTTTAATTTCATCGTCTTGAATTTGGATATATTTGTGTGTTAATATTAGCACAATGGTTAGAGCCCCTTGTTGTGATGAAGAGAGCAGTTTGAAGAAAGGTCCCTGGACAACCGAAGAAGATGCAAAATTGATGGATTATATTCTCAGAAATGGCCATGGAAGCTGGAGAGCTCTCCCCAAGCTTGCTGGCCTCAACAGGTGTGGCAAGAGTTGCAGATTAAGGTGGACAAATTACCTGAGGCCTGATATTAAGAGAGGAAAGTTCTCCGAAGAGGAAGAAAGAGTTATCATCAATCTTCATTCAGTTCTTGGAAACAAGTATGCTAATTAACTTGCTCCATCCATCACAATTCACACATAAAATTAAGTTTCCTCCAGAAAAATTTGTGAAACTAATTAATTAAAGGTGTACTTCGCTTGTTCTTTCAGGTGGTCAAAGATTGCAACTCATCTTCCAGGGAGAACCGATAACGAAATCAAGAACTATTGGAACACCCAACTGAGAAAGAAGCTCCTGCACATGGGGATTGATCCAAACACCCACAAGCCAAGGACTGACCTCAATCAGCTCCTCGACCTTACAAAGTTGCTCAGTGCGGCAAGTGTTGGCAACTCGAACATGATGACTAGTCTTTGGGACAATGCCCTGAAGCTGAAAGCAGCAGCAGGTGCTGCCCAACTTACCAAAATGCAGTTACTTCAACATTTATACATGATGCCGGTCGTGAGGACAAGTAATAGTAGTGTTCCTGCTAATAATTATAATGTAGACTTGATGAACCCTTCTAGTAGCCTTTTTGGTTCTCACATTCTTAATCCGTTTGGAGGAGGACATGTGAGTGGAGCAAGTACCATGCTAAGTGGTCAAGAATGGAACCAGCAGGCAGATGTAGTCGATGGCTTCCACGTGATTTCTAACTCGTTAGAAGGATTTGAAGGTGGGTTTGGTGCACAAGGAGTTATTAGTAGCAGCAGTCCTGATCAGGAGAACATGAGCAGTAGTTGCTGCTATGATGATATATATTTTCAGACCAAGAACCACCCACTTCCTGCATTAGTTTCATCATCATCAGTATATCCTGGGACTTCTTCTTCAGCAGCGAACCAAATGGAAATGAGCATGAGTGGTCCTGCAGCACCTGCGCGCACGGCCATCTTTGATGCTTGGGAGAAACTCTTGGATGATGAAACAAGTGAATCCTACTGGAAAGATATTCTAGAGTATGTTCTTGCAGATTAATATCCTCTCAAATGTTTCGCTTCATTACTTTCATGTTACATTGAGTATTGAATATTTCCTCTTTATTCTTTGAGATAAAATAAAATTCGTAATAATTAATCTAGAAACTGTTCACCCGATGCATTTGCCTCCTTATAAACTAAAGTTTACATTTTTCTTTTTGTTTTGCAGATCAATTTCATAAATTCCTTCATCGTGATCTCTCTGGCTCGTACAGCCTTTCAACCATGAAGAAACTTTTCAACTTCAGACAGAAAAATTATTTCTGCATTCATTATTCGTTAATAAGGTTTATTTTTCGGATTGGTTATTGCTTGATGTGGCTTCTGAATTCTCAACTCATATACATATGTTTTTATGTACTCGGCACCTATGTGAAAGGATTAATTACCTCCAAATTCTTGTAAACTTTTACGTAAAGTATTGTTCAATTTCCTTTTCCATTGAATATATATAGTAGTTCACTACCGTAATTTCATTTCCTACATATATATAGTCTCAGTAGCACTCTATTTGTTGCCTGTAAACACAGAGAGAAGAAGAAGAAGAAGAAGAATAAGAAGAAGAAGAAGAAGAAGAAGAAGATTGATGCAGTATTTCGTTAGAAATTAAACTTATGTTCCATAATATGAGAGAATTAATTAATTAAGGCTTTGACCATGCATACTGTTGCATGCCAAAGTCAGACTTGTATATGTATGTGTGTGTGTAAAGTATATGTATGTGTATGTTGCTGTCGAAGGGATCTCCGAGTGTAAGATCAGCTGATGAATAAAGCAAGGGAAGGATATTGTCGGTGTTTTCAATGATTAATTATTAATACTCCATGCATATTTATGTGAACAGTCACTAAAAGTCAGATTAGTAGTTAAATTGCTACTCATTAGGTAAGATTATTTCCGTTTAATACAAGGTATTGACTGGTGCAAAATCCATTTACCAAGTTCCCAACTAAACCACCTAACAATTTTTAAAACTAAATTGCCACATTGGGATAACGTTTAAAATACTAATTAGACAGACTTAGCGTCATCTTTATGTTTGGGGTCTCAAAATACAGTCACTAAAAATCAATACGATGTTAAGAGATATATTGACATTTTTTTATCAACGAGGAAATTTTGATCTTTGTCACAAAAAAATAAACCTAAAGAAATTTTCATCTTTTGATTTGAAATATAATACACTTGTATAATAATCCATGGTTTGATTTGAATACAATTTGTGGATGCAAATTTCCACCTTCTTGATCTTGGACAAAATTGCACATACTAACACCTTAGGTTAAGGCCAAGAGCCTCACACGCTCACGATGAATAGGGGGGCTTTGGCTGAAGAAGCTCCGATGCCAAAGTTAGAATGTAGAGAGAAAAAGTGTTTGGAGAGTTTTTGGAGTTTTACAAGAGTGTGGACTTAGCTTTTTAGAGAAAATAGGATCATATATATAGGGAATGGAGGTGGCCCGCCTTTAGAGGTTTTTTGTGTGAAAATGGGTGATTTAATTGGTGATTAATGGATTAATTAGGAATTAATCCATTAATTAGCCAATTAATCTCCATTTATATGGAATACTTTGTAGGTTATGAAGTAATTACCTAAGATGAGGATGGATGAGATAATTTGGAATTTGTTACCAATTTTGGACACTCTTGGCTTGATTAAAGAATGATTGTCCACTGCTCGTGCGTAAGACAACCGGTGTGTCTCAGGGGTAACTTTGTCCTTTTTATCAAAAATTCACGTGTCGCCTTGTGATTATTTCTGGCTCCACAAATGCCCCCACACCTGCTAGGCTGCTCGTAGGAAAGGGCAACAGGTGTAGAGATCTTCTTGCTCTAGGAAACTTAGGATTGCTTCCTGTTTTGATGTAGATTCCCTCTTTAATATGAAATTAGATCCTTAGCAAAGGGAAATAAATTTCTCTCAAAGCCTATTGAAGTCCATCTTAAGTGGGTTATTAAAACAACTGTGGAGAGTGATTTATTCTACCCTACAAGAGAGAGAGAGAGAGAGAGAGCTTAGAGGATATTTGTTCCCCCTCCTCTAACAATCTTCTACATCTTGCCCGTGCAAAGAACCGTCTTTCGTTGCTTTCTTCATTTTCTCCGTGCCGTACCAATGTAATAAAAACTTAATTTCTTCTTGTCTTCTTCTTGGGTGGTGCTGCCACATGGCAGTCGTCGGGGTGGTACGGCACGTCGGCTGGCAAGGGCCAGGAGTTGGCTTGGCATACGCTAAGAAAGTGATGTGGCAGGGGCCATTGCTTTAGCAGCCTGGCTTGATTGAAGCCAAGGATTGGTTCGGCATGGGCCAAGGAAGTGGTGTGGAATAGGCAATTGTCTGGGCTACCTGCTGAAAATGAGGAAACCGCTTGAGTTTGATTTTTCAACATTTGTTGCTTAGTTGATCTTTAGGCATTCAATTTTTTGAGTTATGTGGCCTTCTCGCACTAGAGAGCTTACTGTAAACACGAAAAATTCCTGAAACAAGAATACGTGTACAAAATATATATATTTTTTTGTGTTTAATGATTTTGGGGTTACAATCTCTTTGTAATTTGATCCTCTGATTCTATCTTCGTAGGGTGTAGGTTTGTGGATGAGCTGTTGATCCAAAGGGCCGTCAGGGCTTGATCTAAGGATGAACAGTTGATGAATGGATCTTCAAGGGGCGTTGGGCTTGATCTTGAAGAATGGGTGTATGAGTTTGTTGAGGTTGTTGATCCAAAGGGCCGTTGGGGCTTGATCTTAGGATGAACGGATGATGAACACTTTCTTCAAGGGGCCGTCGGGGCTTGATCTTGAGTCGGTGGAAGTTCTTCAAGGGCCGTTGGGGCTTGACCTTGAAGGAAGATTTGACGAAGAACGAAGAGTGTTTTCTTGATCCTTCGGGATTTGCTTAAGAGCTTTAGAGTTTTAAGGCGTCAAGGTTTTGGTGTGATGTAAATTCCCTTCTTTCTTTTTCTCCTCAAAATGAATGCCTTGGCTTCCTATTTATAGAATTCTAAAACTTGATTTTTGGATTTAAATAATCAGATGAAATAAATCATTTCTGCCAGGTATTGACACGTGTCCTATTTGATGACCTTTCCAATTTATTTCGATTTTTCGTTGAGTCACACGCTACATGTAAAATTTATGTGACACGTGAGCGTTGAAATTTTAATTATTGGTCAACATTCATTTCACCGAAATTTTGATGTCTACAAATGCCCCCACTTCAAGGCGCGTCGTAGACATGTGCTTGTCACGTGTAGAAGATGCGTTTTGAAGTCCCTTAATGTAGATGTCAACCCAAGGGCCGTCGGGGCTTGATCTTGAATTGGGCTGAAAATTTCTTCAAGGGCCATCGAGGCTTGATCTTGAGTTCGACTGGAAGATTTTCTGGTTTCCTCCCATCGTTGATTTTCCACAGGCTTAATCTTGAACTAGGCTGGAGGATTCTTTTGGTCTCCCCCGAAGGTCTGAACTTAACTCCTTTTATCTGGAGTTGAACTTGATTCAAGGGTGGTGAACACTTGATTTTGAATCAGACTTGTGATTTCTTCAAGGGCCATCGAGGCTTGATCTTGAGTGAAAATAAGACCATGAGCGGTTTCAGGATTCAGACACATGGCAGGCAAACACGAGGTGGAGGTGATGACCTGTTTCTTTGTTCAATCTGTCCAATTCATATTTGAAGAGGGTTAGAGGATAACTCAGCATATGCAGTTGTTGCGTTTGCTGACGATCCACAAGATTGATGTTTCATTGTCACTCGTCTTAGCTGTTCTCCAAGCAGATGTGGTCCCTTCTCTGGAAGTGTATCAACCGTTGAAGATGACTACTCGAGAGCAACGCTAGGTAAGCAACCAGGGAATAGACTCCAGGTGGTCGGTTCCAGATCGGAAGACTGACTCCAAGTGCCGGCTGATTGCTCTCTTTCTCTTTGCCATGCGAGTAATAACAAGGACAAAGGAAAAGACAGGGAAAAAGCATGATATGAGATACCTTTGCTTTCCAAGAAGCAGCGAATGAATCAGCATATATATTTGTTGTGCTTGTCTCCACATGCTTCGATGTATCATTTTCACTTGCCTTACTTGCTCTCTTTGCAGAAGTGGTATTTCCTTGTGCAGGTTTAGCATCTTCTCTTGTAGTATTTGTCCTCTGATGCAGGAGTGGAATGCAAACCTTGCATTTGAATGGACCATCACTTCTTGGTGGCAGCGCAAGTTTGAGTGGAGGTTCCGACATATTGCTTTCTCTGTCCTTGTCTTGGCAGGTGAGAACAAGGGCAAAGGAAAAGACAGGGAAAAAGCATGATATGAGATACCTTTGCTTTCGCCCTTGATGATATGAGATACTTTTGCTTTTGAAGAAGCAGCGAATGAATCAGCACATATATTTGTTGTGCTTGTCTCCATATGCTTCGATCTACCGTTTCCTCCTGCCTCATCTGTACTCCAGGCATCTGGTATCTTCTTTGGGGAAGAAGAAAAAATTGAGTATTTCGAGAGGCTTTGCTGGGAGTGCGCCCTCAGAGGTGAGGAAGAATTGGGCATTTTTTTGCAGGTCTGCCTTGCCATAAAAGATGAAGGCCGACATATATAGGGATTTCCCAATAGCAAGTGGTGGTACTGCTCCTTTACCATTGTCGACAAAAGTTTTGATCCAGCAAATCAGGCTTTTTGAAAAAGAGTGATGACTCTTCGATTTCTGAGCAAGCGCCTCTTCGATTTCTGAACAAACGCCTCCTTGATTTCTGAATGGCAAGTAGTAGTGCGGATGCGGCTTTGTCAGAGATCTTTTGACAAAGTTGCACGCGTTTTCTGAAAAGCAGAGAAAGCGTCGCTGAACTTTACGCAGGAAAATCCGGCTTTTTGAATCAGTGGTCGTGTCGCCTTTCCTTTTAATAGAGGTATCGATCACCTCCAACATGCACACTTTGAAGATTGCCCATTTGTGAAAATCGTCTCCGGCCCTTTGAGATTTAACTTCATCCACCCTTCTCTTTTAACACCTTTGAAAATGGCTAACCCATCGAACATTTGCTTAGATTTGAGTCTCAGCAGTGATCCGGTTACGCCGCATCAGGCTAAGGTATGGTGCCCGTCTTTCTTATCTTCTAATGGTCCTCTTACAGGTGAAGATTCCATGATGACGGATGCAACAACAGCTACAATAGTAGCTAGGAACCTCCTCACTCCTAAAGATAGTAGGCTGCTTTCAGGACGGTCCGATGAGTTGGCCGTTCAAGAGTCCCTAGCTCTCAGCGTTCAGTGTGCGGGCTCTGTGTCCAACATGGGCCAACGCCTACTTGCTCGCTCCCGTCAAGTTAAATCGTTGATGGCAGAGGTGGAAAATCTCAAGCAAGAGATCAAACAGCTTAAGCACGAGAATAGAAGTTTGCACGTGCTTGCAAATAACTATTCGACGGGCATGAAGAGGAAGCTTGATGAGCTGCAAGAATCTGAAGGTCGGATTCAAAGTGACCGTCAAAGGCTTGCGGCTTATCTCCAGAGGCACCTTTTTCCTGGGTCATCCAGCGTTCCACCAAGTATTGAGGCCTCGAATGATCTATCTTCGATGCCTCCCGCTTCGATGCCTCCCGCTCTGATGCCTCCCGCTTCGAGAGTTTTGCCAAGTAATGGGGCTTCACGTGAACATCCTTTGTGAAAGCTCCATCTTTTTTTTTTTTTTTTTTTTTTTTGTACGCACTTGTAATTTCTCGGAGATCAATGAACATGCTTTATTTTATTCAGTGTATTGTGCTAAATACAGATAAAACATATATATCACCAAGATGTGTTATTTCCCTTTATTTTTTCTTTTTTTTTTAAAAAAAACACACTTTTGCAAGTGATGCCGTGCACCACCTTCTCCTTATTTTCTTCTTTGCAATAATTATGTTGCCCTCCTTTTTTCCTTCTTGACTTGCTAACAGTAGCTTGCCATTGTGAGTGGTTTCAGCTTTTGGCATTGTGAGAGCCGAATGCCCTCCAATCTGCTAATTTAAACAGTTGGCAGCTGGTGCTGCCTTTTACAGTGCTTCCCAACATCATCATTACTTCCCAACATCATCATTGCTTCCTCTTTTCCTTTTTCTTTTGACTTGCTAATAGTAGCATGCATCATCTTTTTTTTTTCTTTCTGTATAATTGCTCTCGGTGCGCCTGGCACCATCAATACTTTTCTTCTTTATTAATATTTTGTTTATTTATTTATTTTATTTTATTTTTTATTTATTTTTTATTTTTTTATATATATATATATATATATATGGTGCTCTGCAAGGCTAGGTTTGTGGGTGAAAACCCAGGCCGAGTTCGAGAGAAGACGGAGGAGGAAGGGGTGTCCGTGCTGCTGAAGCTGATCGGTAGAAGGAGAGGGCTCGCAGAGGAGGACGAAGATGGACAGAAAGCTGGAGTCGAGCTTGGAGGTAGTGCAAAGCGTCGAGCTTCACGATCGGCTAGTCGTTTGACAGCGGTCGTTGAAGTTCTTCTCCAATTCAAATGTAGCAGCAGAGGCAAGAAGATGGATGAGGTCTTTGGGTGTGAGTTGACAAACTTTGGTTTTGTTGATCACATTCAAAGGCAGCAGCCATGGCGGAGGTGCAGAAGCAGCTAGAGCTTGAAGTAATGCAAAGCGTCGAGCTTCACGATCGGCTAGTCGTTTGACAGCGGTCACTGAAGTTCTTCGCCGATTTTGACCACGGTGGCCAGAGTGAAGCTGAAGGACTTGCAGGCGAGGAGCTGCATGGATGGAGAGGAAGAAATGCCTTGTCGTGTTCCGTCATCTCAAGCTTGTTCGGCGACCCAACAACCACCTGTCCACCGCCGTCGACGACGGCGTCTCCGAGCCCGCCGCCGTGCAAGAATCTGCAGCTGGCTCCGTTCTTGCAGTAGCCTCTGGCGAAATACAAGCAAGGTTTCCACCCAAACCCTGAGTTGGGGTCCTCCAAGCTTACGTCGCTGACTGAGCAACTTCGTCGGTGGAGCGGGGAGTGGAGCTCTTGTATGTTTTGGTTTTCTTCAGATTTAGGCTGAAGGAAAACATGTGGGTGCTGCCATTTTTGGACTGCTTCGTGTTGTTGTTGCAGGTATAGAGAAACGCAGGGGTTGCTAGCGTATAATAGATTCTTTGCTGACCAAAGTTTGTTCAAGAAGACACCTACCTGCAAAACAAAATTACTGGGAAAAAATGAAGAGAATATAAAACGTAGGTTTTGTACCTTCTGATTGTTGTTTGTGGTTTGTTCCCCTTCCCTGCAAGACTCAATTCGAAATCGTCGGCAATGGGATTAGTCTTACGTTGTTTCTTTTCTCTCAATTTCTCTCTCAATTTCTGCAGTCTTTCTTTTTTCTGTGTCCCCCTTCTTACTGCAACTGATGCCTATTTATAGACATCTTAGGAGGGTTCTAGAGCTTTTACATGGAGGAGATAGAAGCCATGTCTTCTGCCACTTTCTCTTAACCTCTCTTACTGACTTCATGTTCTTTTGTTGCAGAAAAAGGGGAGCAGAGCTCTTGGATTTGATTGGAAATTCACAGGGTGGTTTAGACCACCCCGAAGAAATTCATGGGATTGACGGCAGTAGCGGTGGTTTTCGTTGGCGGCAAAGACGTCCTCTTCCGTGACAGAGTTGAAGCTGTGAATGGAGGATCGAATCTTCGACGACGACCGCAGCAGCAACGACTGGGTCCTCGTGAGCTTCGCGTGGCTCCTACCTTCTTTTGACACCCTCAGAGTTTGGACCTCTCTGGTCGCTTGCGTGCTTCATCATCATTTGGGATCATTTCGCGGTTGGTTTGCAGCCGCAAGTGCAATGCTCAAGATCATTATGAAGATCCTGGATTTGATGTTGAAGGCCTTTGATATGTTGCACGACCACGCTTAGCACAGATTTTGCAAGGAACAGAATCTTCAGGAATGTGTAGTAGCTTCTCTACTGTTGCCATTTCTAAAGACGTCTGGGGAAGGCTAAACTGAGATTCTAAAGTATTGAGGCAGTCAAATATGTCAACATCCATATTTTTAGCTCGTTTACTTGGCGGAGCTGAAAAGACAATCGAATTGGTATTATCCCAGGATTCCATCCCGAAGCTAATGGCAGGATAAGAATGCATGGCACTATGGTGGCCGTTCTTAGAGCTAACACCTTCACCAGCATTTTGACTTACTTGAGAGATTTGAGAAAGAGAATCTTGCCCAGTGAAGCTCAACTGAGACTTTAATCTTGTTACTCCGGGACCACCATTATTGCCCCCTTGTGATCTATAGCTTCCAGTTCCTCTTGTAACTGAGAATCCTCCATTGCTCTCAGGGGCAGTGAGATGGCTTAAGAAGCCAGCTGGAGAGCTTCGCTGGCAAACCAGAGCCGCCGACGATGTCGAAGAACAAGAAAAAGAGTTGGAAGATCCAATCTCATTTAGACCGTGCGATCAGAGCAGTGGCTTGGTGGTGCTGGTGTCCCTATGGCTGCTGTTGGATGAGTTGACTTTGAAGCTAGACTCGGAGCTAGTGAAGGAGGGAGAGAGAGCAAAAGGAGAGAAGAAGATGGTGACTTGGGCCGAGGAGCTGCAGTTGGTGTAGAAGGCGGCGTCGTCGACCACTTCGAGTTGAAGCACAGAGCAAGTATCTTCAGTCTATACTTGATAAAGCTTAGAAGGCTTTGAATGACCAGGCCGATTCGGCCGCTGGGCTTAGACTTTAAAGACTTGCTGATTTTTTTTTATTTTTTATTTTAATTTTAATTTTTTATTTTATTTTATTTTTTATTTATTTATTTTTTCTGATTTTGGGAGAACACATATACATGCATTCCCTTCCTCTATTTTTTTTTTTTTTTTTTTAACAAATAACATGTAATTTTTTGTACAAAGAATGTAATAATATTGACTTTCATTAATAAAACATTTATTTATTTATTTTGATGTGACTGTACTTGAAGTTTTGAAGTTTCAAGTTGCCTACGTACTCTTCCAAAGAAAGGATCAAGTCATAACGTAGTTCAAATGAGTGATGGTGTTTGATGATGATTTTGCTGTACACAGTTTATGCTCTTACGGGCCAGGATCGTTTGTTGTCACCTTTTAGGCTCGTGCAGACCAGGAGCTTTTGTTGCCGTTTGCAGTTTCAGCTCATGCAGACAAGGAGCTTTTGGTGCCGTTTGCAGTTTCAGCTCATGCAGGCAAGGAGCTTTTGGTGTCGCCTTTTATGCTCGTGCAGACCAGGAGCGTTTGGATTTGTCAAACGATCTTAGAGAGGCATTCCTTGCAATCTTCATAGCAAGGAGTCTTGACTGAGTGATTGAAGAAGTCTTTGGGGAAGAAATCGCGCATCGTGATGGCAACGGACGATCTTTGTGTCATAATTTCATCATCCTCAACATTTTCATGTAGCTTTGAAGGTTGACGGTAGCTGCTTTGCCTCCTTTTCGATTGGTGAACTTGGGGAGGAGACCTATGTTTCTTGTGCATTTTCTTTGGAGTGACATAAGTCCATCCTTCAACTTCACTTGACTTGACTGACATGGTTTTGGAGCATGCCCCCAGCGGTTGAGGTGAAGATTTTGAGTTCAAAGAGCCAGGAGTGACGGTGGTATAGTTTGACTTCACCACATCATTAAGATCTAGCTCGATGATCCCTTTCTGAGCCAACTTCATGATGAGATCTTTTAGCACAAAGCACTTTTCCGTCGGATGACCAATGAAGCGGTGGAATTTACAGTACCTTGGACTATCAGTACGGTTCATATCTTCCGGCTGTTTGCACTCAGGTAGGTCGATCACATTTTTGTCAAGCAAGTCTTTCAACATGGCAACCACGTCAGAGTCGGGGAATGGATAAGTCTTCTCCTTAAGCTCCTTCAAAGTACGTCTATGTATCTCTTGATCACGAAAAGCTTTGGTTTGAATCGCCTTGCCTCGTGTATGGATTTTGAATGGAGTTGTGTTGACCGTCATTGCTTCCTTGGTGGGTTTCCACGCAGCCTTATCCACCTTTGGCCCCAAAACTTTGTCATTCTTATAGTCGGCGATCTGTTCTTTCTTCCCATGACAGGTGATGCTTAACTCCATATCATGGGCGCGGGTGGCTAACTCCTCAAATGTTCGTGGTTTGATGCCTTGAAGGATGTAGTGTAGTCCCCACTGCATGCCTTGAACGCACATCTCAATGGCGGAGGTTTCAGAAAGTCGATCTTTGCAATCCAGACTTAATGAACGCCATCTATTGATGTAGTCGATGACAGGTTCATCATTCCACTGTTTCGTACTGGTCAGCTCCAGCATGCCCACAGTGCGACGAGTGCTGTAGAAGCGGTTGAGAAATTCCCTTTCTAGTTGATCCCAACTGTTCATAGACTCGGGTTCGAGGTCGGTGTACTAGTCAAAGGCGTTACCTTTCAGAGAGCGCATGAACTGTTTGACGAGGTAGTCTCTCTCCGTCCCAGCATTGTTGCAAGTTTCAAT
This sequence comes from Pyrus communis, assembly GCF_041283825.1. Lineage (NCBI taxonomy): Eukaryota > Viridiplantae > Streptophyta > Magnoliopsida > Rosales > Rosaceae > Pyrus > Pyrus communis. Next base: position 21,804,993 of record NC_142570.1, read on the forward strand.
GAAATGGGCGACATGTTGCTTTGGGTTGCCTTTTCCGTCGAATTGCATGAATTTTGGGGGCTGATAACCCATTGGCATCTTCAAAGCATCAATCTTCTTGGAGTAAGGCTTTTAGTACAATACTGAGTCATGTGAACTTCCTTCGTACTGTGTCTTGATAGTGCTTGCAATCATCTCCTGTAGTTGCTGGATAGAGGGAGATCCCATGAACGTCGTTGCTTGGTCTAGCTTCAGCTTCTCTTCGACTTTCTCTGCTGGAGGCTCTTCTTCTTCGTCGACTTCTTTCTTCAATGGACCAACATTTGGGTCGACTTTCACGTCGAGCCGCGCATCTAGTTGGTTGATGAGTGCGGCGATCTGCAAATCCTTCTCTTCCACAGTCCGTGTAAGCTTTGCAATCGCTTCGCTTATTTGAGCAAGTTGTTCTTCAACACAGGTGACGCCAATGGTCATGACTTGTGCAACCAATAGACACAACTTTCCTTCAGACATCCATAGTGCTGATGAAGAACCTCATTGGCCATTTTGGGGTGTCATCTTGTGCTCCTCAATAGCATGCTTTGGTGCCCCCAGCATGGTCAGGTTGATGACCGACTCGCGCCTTTGGTGCTGCTCTTGCTTGCTTAGCGGTATCAACTTTGCAGCAGCATGTTGAGGAGTGGTTGCGGCACCAATGGATGCTCTATTCGTGGCGGAAGTGCTCATGCTTCTTCCCTTGGTGGTTGCAAGAATGGCTTGTCCCTTGCTTGATGCCATTGATTTTGGAGGTGTGCTTTGGTTTTCTTGAACGGAGAAAGAGATGAGAGGTAGAGATTATCCCACCGGGCGTGCCAAATTTGTAAACACGAAAAATTCCTGAAACAAGAAACAAGAATACGTGTACAAAATATATATTTTTTTGTGTTTAATGATTTTGGGGTTACAATCTCTTTGTAATTTGATCCTCTGATTCTATCTTCGTAGGGTGTAGGTTTGTGGATGAGCTGTTGATCCAAAGGGTCGTCGGGGCTTGATCTAAGGATGAACAGTTGATGAATGGATCTTCAAGGGGCGTTGGGCTTGATCTTGAAGAATGGGTGTATGAGTTTGTTGAGGTTGTTGATCCAAAGGGTCGTTGGGGCTTGATCTTAGGATGAACGGATGATGAACACTTTCTTCAAGGGGCCGTCGGGGCTTGATCTTGAGTCGGTGGAAGTTCTTCAAGGGCCGTTGGGGCTTGACCTTGAAGGAGGATTTGACGAAGAACGAAGAGTGTTTTCTTGATCCTTCGGGATTTGCTTAAGAGCTTTAGAGTTTCAAGGCTTCAAGGTTTTGGTGTGATGTAAATTCCCTTCTTTCTTTTTCTCCTCAAAATGAATGCCTTGGCTTCCTATTTATAGAATTCCAAAACTTGATTTTTGGATTTAAATAATCAGATGAAATAAATCATTTCTGCCAGGTATTGACACGTGTCCTATTTGATGACCTTTCCAATTTATTTCGATTTTTCGTTGAGTCACACGCTACATGTAAAATTTATGTGACACGTGAGCGTTGAAATTTTAATTATTGGTCAACATTCATTTCACCGAAATTTTGATGTCTACACTTACCCAGATGGGTATCGGGGATTTAGTTTACCCTCTTGCACTGGAGAGCAATTAGTTTATCCTCTCGCATTGAAGAGCAATTAGTTTATCCTCTCGCAAAGGAGAGCAGACTCTTTTGGGGTGTCGGGGACTTGGTTTACCCTCTCGCACTGGAGAGCAATTAGTTTATCCTCTCGCACTGGAGAGCATGGAAATCATTGTCGTGAGTGCAACTGAAGAAAGTTGGACTGCTGGGACAACCGAAATAATCCTGAGCCTGCCCCTGGTTCTTGGTAGTTGGGCTGGTGTGTCCTTCTGGTACTCGTCTGCCCCCAGAATGCTATTAGGCTAAGTTGCTACATTTGTCGGAACAGAAGTAGTCTTTATATCCAAAAATTTATATGGGGTAGTCATGTCTACTCGATCTTGTCATTGAAAGATGACTCGCTCATGTTGGTCATGTCTTATCGGAGCGCCTTGTCAATAGCTTCGTTGCACAGGAAATTGCGCAATCGTTCGGTCATGAGCCTTTCTACTTCTTCCTGAATTTACCTTTGTTGGGAGTGGCAGAGTTCTCGGCTGCCCTAGTCTTGACTTGCCGGTCTAGGCTGCTTTTCTACGTGCTCAGCTCGTCTATGCCGTGGCAGCGGTGCATATGGTGGATTCCTAGTAAGCGAGGGATTTCGCAGGCTGCTGGTTGAAATTGAGCCGGATTGAGTGACTGCTTCTCTCCGCCCGTCATGCTGCTTATTCCGATGTGATATGAATGATGCTCATTGCGGGCCTAGCCGTGAATGAACATTTCGCTTAAAAGGCTGCTCATGTTGATTATCGGAATGTGGCCCCAATCGTAAGTGTATGCTCGTTCGTGGGCCTAGTCGAGAGTGCACGCTCATCCACGCATTAAGACGGGAGTATACGCTATCTTAGGGGCATAATTGGGAGCGTACTCTACCGAAACGCTCGGTTCATGGTAGGTCGAGACGCTGCTGGGGAAGTTATTCATCTGCCCATGTCCTTCTTTGGGACACCTCGTTTAGAACACGTTGCATCTTCGTGTACTGCAAGAGCTGGTTCACCAAGGTCGTCTGCTGTGCTAGGATGCTCATAAACTCTATGACTTTTCAAGATAAGTGTTGTTCGCCATTTGGATTGGAAGAGCTTGGAAGGATTGTTTCTCCTTAAGCAGTGGATGTGGGTAGACTCCGAGCACGAGATTTGAGTTGGGGAATGTCAAATCCGCAGAAAAATATGGTAAAAATGCTCCCAGTTTGATCATCGGTCTGGAAACTTGGAGCCGAAACGGTTGAACTAGTCTTTGACCGATTTGGGCTGTTTGGAAGGCCACGGGACTAGATTGGGCTGTGGGAGCAGGCTAGGCCACGGGAGGTTAGACCAGGGGAGTAGGCTGGGCCACGAGAGCAGGCTGCTCGGTGAGAGCAGGTTGGACCACGGGAGCAAGCTGGGCCACGAAAACAGACTGCTCAGCGGGAGCAGGCTGGGCCACGAGAGCAAGCAGCTCGGTGGGAGCAGGTTGGGCCACGGGAGTGGGTTGCTCGGCATGTGGCACACGTGGGTGCGAGGCTAGGGCTTGAAGTGACATGGCTTGGGTCATGGCCTTGGTGCCATGAGCCTTGGATGGCACAGCTTGGGCTTGCTTTGGTGGCATAAATAGGGTCGTGGTAGTGGTGCCATAGACCTCGCCGCGGGTGGCCACCGTGATGGTTCCCATGGTGGAACCTTGTGGTGGTGGTGCTGTTCCTCCTAGGATCACATTTAGTCTCATGGATTTCTACGGTCCCAATTCTTTTATATTGGAATTTTCACTCATGGAGTTTTCTAAATTTCTAGCCATTGTATTTCTCTTTTTTCGTTTTATCAAAGAATCTTTGCAAATAAAAAATTCTAATAATAAGAACGTACGAAAAATACAAGTGGACTAGAAAATAGAGAAAAAAACATTTTTTATGCAAGAGTCTTCTACGAGTGTGAATTTCAACTCTCAATGAAAGCACCAATTTGTGGAAGCAAATTTCCGCCTTCTTGATCTTGGAAATAATTGCACCTGCAAAACAATTAATACCTTAGGTTAAGGCCAAGAGTCTCACACGCCCATGATGAATAGGGGGCTTTGGCCGAAGAACTTTCGATGCCAAAGTTAGAATTTAGAGAGAAAAAATGTTTGGAGAGTTTTTGGAGTACTTAGCTTTTTAGAGAAAATAGGGTCATATATATAAGGAATGGAGGTGGCCCGCCTTTAGAGGTTTTTTTGTGTGAAAATGGGTGATTTAATTGGTGATTAATGGATTAATTAGGAATCAATCCATTAATTAGCCAATTAATCTCCATTTATATGGAATAATTTGTAAGTTATGAAGAAATTACCTAAGATGAGGATGGATGAGATAATTTGGAATTTGTTACCTATTTTGGACACTCTTGGCTTGATTAAAGAATGATTGTCCACTGCTCGTACGTAGGACAACCGGTGTGTCTCAGGGGTAACTTTGTCCTTTTAACCAAAAATCCACGTGTCGCCTTGTGATTATTTCTGGCTCCACACAATTCATTAATTTGTACTTAAGCATCCATATTGTGATCATCTGACGGATTTACAATCATATTATTGAATGATATTCTTCTCTATATACACTACTACAATATTAGCTTTAGGTGTCGAATGATGGTGGTGGTTTAATAAGACATTATGTCAGATAAAAGATATCCGACACATCATTCAGTTAGTGTCGAATAACAATGAAATCATGTCGGTTATATCCGACATAAATTTCTGGCGGATATTTAGTGTTAGATGCAACCGCCATAAAATTATTATAACCGCCAGTATTTTTAAATTCTTTTTTTTTTAAATATTTTTAACATATTCTGGCGGTTTTTAAGTTAATGGTGGCAGTTATAACTGACAGAAATTGACTATTTTGTTATTTTAGTTTCTGGTGGTTATTATTTTAGTATTCTAGCAGTTATAACCAATAGAAATTGACTATTTTATTATTTTAAAATGTTATATTGATTATAAATAAATAAATAAACACATGGTTTAAATATATATTTTTTTCACTCATAGCATTGTCGGATATAACCGACACGAACAAAGAAAAATTTTGGGTGGCCGCCAGAATAATCTCGGAATATTTTTTTTTTTTTCACTCATGGTCACGTTAGCTAATCTCTAAATTTTTTTTTTCTTTTTTTGTGATTTTTTACACATGCTACCTCGAAGTATAAACAAACATATTTGACGGTTGGATCGTTGAAGCTAGTTTCATAGAATGCATATCCTATCAAATTAATAGATTTAACGAACACTTAAGAGCTAATGTTACACTTTCATTAAGTATAAAATAAGATTTATCCACTAGTGTAAATATTTTAAATTGCAGATCGAAATCATTCATTGCAGTCTTATAGGGTCAAGGAGTAACTGTAAAAAAATCATCAAAATCTAAGCTAAAATAATCGTTAAATTGTGATTTTTCGTTTATAACCATCGAAAACTTTTGTTCCGTTACCTAATCTCTGAATGTTTGTTTTTTTCAATTTTTTACGTATGCAATCTCGGAGTGTGTACAAACAAGTTGGACGGTTGATTGTTGAAAAACATTTTGTAGAATGCGTATTGCATCAAAACGGTAGATTAAACAAACACTTAGAGTTAATGTTACACTTCCCCATCAAGTATAAAATAAGATTTTGTGGTATCCACTAGTGTAAATATTTCAAATTGAAGATCGAATTCATTCAATGCATTCTTATAGGGTCGAGGAGTGTAGCTGTAAAAAATCATCAAAATCGGATCTAAAATAACAGTTAAATCGTGATTTTTCGTTTATAACCATCGAAAACTTTCGTTCCGTTACCTAATCTCTGAATGTTTGTTTTTTGCGATTTTTTACGTATGCAATCTCGGAGTGTGTACAAACAAGTTGGACGGTTGATCGTTGAAAAATATTTTGTAGAATGTGTATTGCATCAAAACGGTAGATTAAACAAACACTTAGAGTTAATGTTATACTTCCCCATCAAGTATAAAATAAGATTTTGTGGTATCCACTAGTGTAAATATTTCAAATTGAAGATCGAATTCATTCAATGCATTCTTATAGGGTCGAGGAGTGTAGCTGTAAAAAATCATCAAAATCGGAGCTAAAATAACAGTTAAATCGTGATTTTTCATTTATAACCGTCAAAAACTTTTGTTTTCTTACCTAATCTCTATTTTTTTTTTGTGATTTTTTACATATGCGATCTCGGAGTGTGTACAAACAAGTTTGACAGTTAAATCATTGAAAAAAGCTTCACATAATGTGTATCGCGTCAAAACGATAGATTAAATAAACACTTGAGTTAATGTTAAACTTCCATTAAGTATAAAATAAGATTTTGTGGTATCCACTAGTGTAAATATTTTAAATTGAAGATCAAATTTATTCATTACATTCTTATATGGTCGAGGAGTGTAGCTATAAAAAATCATTAAAGTCGGAGTGAAAATAACCGTTAAACTGTGATTTTTCATTTATAACCGTCGAAAACTTTTATTCCGTTACATAATCTCTGAATTTGTTATTTACGATTTTTTACATATGCAATCTCGAAGTGTGTACAAATAAGTTTGATGGTTGGATCATTGAAAAAAGTTTCATAAAATGCATATTGCGTCAAAACGGTAGATTAAACAAACACTTAAAGTTAATATTATACTTCTATTAAGTATAAAATAAGATTTTGTGGTATCCACCAGTGTAAATATTTTAAATTGAAGATCGAATTTGTTCATTTGATTCTTATAGGATCAAGGAGTGTAGTTGAAAAAAAATCATCAAAATCGGAGCTAAAATAACCATTAAATTCGTTTATACCAGTCAAAAATTTTTGTTTTGTTACCTAATCTCTGAAAATTTTTTTTTTTTGCAATTTTTTACGTATGCGATCTTGTAGTATCTACAAACAAGTTTGAAGGTTAGATTATTGAAACTAGTTTCGTAGAATGCATATCTCCGTTAAATTTGCCTAAATTTTGAAGTGGGAAAAGTAATTTGTGCTAAATTTTTATTTATGTTTTTCAAGTATTGATTAGACAATATTTAGTTTGTGTGATGACATTTTCATTGTACAATTATCTTTTTGTTTTTTTATCACATATTTTCATGGGTTATTATCCATTAAACCAAACAATCATTTATGTAATTTTTAAAAACATATTCTATTTAAATACATTTTTTTTTTTTTTTTTTTTTAAATCGTAACAAAATTTTTTAGGGGGAATTTAAAATTTTGGGAGGGAATATTTTTTCTAACCAACAGTAATGAAAATTTTTTGTCGGTTTTTATTTAAAAAAAAATGTTTTGTCGGTTTTAACAGACAATAATGAAAATTTTCCAAAATAAAAACCCTCTATCTCTTCCTTTCACCGGTCCGTTCTCCTTTCCCCCTTCCTTCCCTCTTTTCTCCTCTCCTCATTTCCTTCTCCTTCTTGCTTCAATCACCATGGATGAACAATTCGAGAAGCAACATTCCGAAACCAGTACGTTTTAAATTATTTGTATTACGTTCAGTTTGTGTTTTAAATAGAAATTATAAACTTCTTAACTTTCTTAAATAGAAATATCAAAGCATGAGAAAATCCCGCATACAAAGGAAGTTGTTGTATGAGCCCAAATACAAACACAGGAAGAAAGGTAGCAATATAAAGGAGAGACCTTGTAAATTCCTCATCGAGATGAATCAAGAGCACAACTGTAGCAGTGAACGAGAGCATGGTCGTCACTAGCGAGAAGAAAAGAAAGGCAAATCCTAAAAGCAGCTTGAGACGAAGAGATTGATGGAAGTTTTTGTACTTAAACTGAGATGTCAAGATCAAGAGAAACGTGACGAGATAAGACAATGAGCTGATGAGCGAGATAAGGTCTATGATGATAAAGGTGGTGAAGAAAGGAAAGTGTCGAAGAATAGGAGCACCACATGAACTGTAACCCCAAGGAGTAGTGTAGGCGGCCGCACAACTTGCACAAATTTCCGGTTTGTCTTTTCTTTTCTTTTTCAAATATATTTATCTATCTTTCCAATCCTTTTCTTGTTGTTGGGGGTCAAACTTCTGCCTAACTATATATATCTAGGTTAGCTACAAAACAAGAAACAAACTTGAAGAATTGAAGAATATGGTGTACCTTAGAGGAATGTTGCACATCCCAAAGTTGGAAAATGCAGTGAATGCAGGGGAGCCCAACTTGAAAGGGAAAGAAATGATTTAGAAAGTGGTTTATATATATTTTTTATTATTAATATATTTTCTGTCGGTTTTATCCGACAAATAATGCTCTTATTTATTCATTATTAATAAATTCTCTGTCGGTTATATCCGACACAAGTTCTATCAGTTTTAAAGTATTTTCAATCAGAAAATTCATTTCCTGATTCTATCGCTTATTATATTCGCCACTGCATCTATTCTCTATCGGTTTTAGAGTATTTTCTGTCGGTATTATCCAACAGAGAATGCTCTTATTTATTCATTATTAATATATTCTCTGTTGGTTATGTCCGACATAATTTCTGTTGGGTTTTAGAGTATTTTCTGTCGGAAAATTCATTTCTTGACGTTGGCAATTCTGTCGCTTATTATATTCGCCACTACATTCATTTTCTCTCGGATTTTGCTTAATATTAGACAGTAATATTGTAAGATCCCACATTGCCCAGGGGAGTGGATCTTGTAAGCCTTATATGTATATTATCATCTCTACCTAGCACAAGGCCTTTTGGGAGCTCACTGGCTTCGGGTTCTATCAGAACTCCGAAGTTAAGCGAGTTCGGGTGAGAGCATTCCCAGGATGGGTGACCCATTAGGAAGTTCTCGTGTGAGTTCCCAGAAACAAAAATGTAAGGGCGTGGTCGGGGCCCAAAGCGAACAATATCGTGCTACGGTGGAGTCGAGATCGGGATGTGGTGAGGGCATGGGCCGGGATATGACAAATATACATTTCTTGTCGGTTATCATAGAGACACTAATAAATGGTTTCATAGTAGTGATATGTAAATGAGAGGTGGTAAGTTCGATTCTCATGGCAAGTGAGTTTAATACCCAAAAATGATGACTTACTCATTGTATGGCTTAACCTTAAAATTCGATCCCTTGGCTAAAAATATCATTGTATACATACCAAGTGTGTATTAGTCACTGTATTTGCCTAGTTGAATTTTGGTTTGTTACGTTGCTTTCATAACATATAAACATACGAAGGTGATGACAAGAAGGTATAATACTTGAAGGGAGTATTTCAAGAATCAAATAACAAGATAGAAAAGGATTTAGTTTATACATAGGATTGTTTATCGTCACTTCCCAATTTGTTAACTACACCTCAATTACTAAAACACCTCACGAATACTTTTTAAACTACACATTGACTCAATACAACCACTTAAGTTGTCCAGACTACTCATTCACAAAATGGTCATCAAAAACTCGTCTTTTTCTTTAGTACTAAAAGAAAATGCTCAAATAACTTTTTATTTGTTTATTCTCTTCTGCACATCTAGGGTTTTGTCAATTTAGGATTTAGGTTCTTGTGAATTTTTGGGTATTAGGTTTCGTAATGGCCTTAAAAAGGAAAAAAAAAAAAGAGAGAGAAAATATTATATCCTCTATAGTTTTTCTATATCGTTTATATTAAACATTTGTGTCTTTTTAAAATTTGATTAAAGTGCTTTGACCAATAGTGTGACGACCCGTCCTGGAATTTATGGAACATAATGGCATTTTGGTAATTTCTCTTTGTTGGGCTAGATATTTTGAAGTATGCTTTTGGGTCTTAAAGGTGAGCCAAGTGGGGCCTACTCTGATTTTGGTCCCCCAGTCTCTCTTTTCCCTTGCCTACCACGTGTCTATTCTTTCCCCATAAAGTCCTCTCTCTCTCACCTCTCTACTAACTCACTCTCACTTTTCTCCCTTCTTTCTCGGCAAGCATCGAGATGGTACCATAGGAAAACCCCACTTGAAAACCACCACGGCCTCGGCGATGCCCTTAACTCACCACCTGGACCTCGTCACCTTGAACCCTGGATAAAGACTTGGGAATCGATCGTGGCAAAGGCCACAGTTCATGATCTCTGACGAGTTTCCATCACCTCCAACATGGGTAAGCTTCTATAACACTTTAAACCTTTTCATTTTTTCCTCATAGTTCATTTTTGATAGTATTTGTGTGTTTTGGATATTAAGACTACGAAGAACCACCTTGGAGAGCTTTTCGCAGATTTCGGTGAGAACCTGTGGGTTTCAGACAGTTTTCCCTCCAACTCCGGCCACCGCACGTCTTGAAATTGGTATGAATCTCTTCCTTGTTCCTTGGGCTTCAATTTGGTATATTGCATAATGTATTTTGATTAAGTTTTGGGGCTGAATGGAACTTGGAAAGCTCCGGCTTTCCTCTTCATCCAAACCAGCCAACCCGGCCTGAAAATAGGTCAAACCTGACCCGCAGAACCCAGCCCAAACCTTGGGCCTATGTAACCAAGCCCAATTCACTTAGCCCAGGCCCAACCCACCTAAACCTAACCCAAGTCCAAATCAATATTGGCCCAAAACCCTCGGCCTAACCTAGAACCCTGGCTAGTGAGTGGGCGCATGTGAGCACTTGTCTTGGGCGACGCGTGGAGCACATGTGCCTTCACCGGAGATACAGTGCTCCACCGCCGTCCATGGCGCTAACATTTTGGGGACTTAAATTAGCGTGTGATCATCCGGGTCGCCATCCCATGGCGGCCCGTGAAGGCACGTGCGGCTACACATGGAGGTACCCAAGGTCCCCTTTTATATTTTTCGACGTCCTAAATCCGTTTATGACATTCGTTTCTATATATGGCTTCGGTCAGGTGATCGAGTTGCCTATGGGTGAATTATACTTATATTTGGCTTCTACAGGAAGATACTCATATTGGCTTCAGCCGAACGTGTGTATGTGGCTTCGGCCGGGCATGTGTAGGTGGCTTCGGTCGGAAGAGTTTTGTATGCCTTCGGGCAAATGAAGAGTTCTATATGCCTTCGGGCGGGAGATGATACCACTACTAGGCACATTATATACAATATATGTTTTATGAAGTTTTATGGCATGCTAGGATTTTCGGAAAACCTATTTTATTACGCTATATGAGTTTTCATAAACTTTGGGTGTTAGTACGTTGTTGAATATCTATGTTAGTATTACTTATATATCAACTTAGTCCACTTATGTTTTGTTTTGCGCCCTCTCAAGACTTAGAATCGAGGCGTACAATCCCAACATCAAGGCATTCCCGTATCGGCATCTTCGAGTCCTCTCGGTGTAGGATCCATCTCTTTGTTCATTCAATTTTATATTATTCCTTTTTAGTGTCTCGGATTAGTTGTATGCTCTGAACACGTTCCACAATTGAATCTTCATTATAATTAAATTTACAAGTTTTATTTATGTCAGTTAATTGTTTTTAGTTTTCATGCATCCTAATATGGCTTTGTCACCTTCGGGTGTCGGCCAGCACGTGTCTACCCTAGTGTTTGGAGAATATCAAGGTCGGGCATGTCAAATAGCCACCTCAAGCCAAATTACATGTCATTATTTTTTTTTTTTTTAAATTAAAATAATTTTTAAATTTATTTTATCTGCATGATGCACTTTTCCTTATTTAGTAGAGATATAAGTAGTAATTAAAATTTTCTCTTCTCCATAAAATCAGTGATCCTTGTCGTTGAAATTTGATACGATATAAGCTACTGTAACTTTTAAAGTGTATCTCTATTTGTAGCCGTTGAATCAAATTTCAACGGTACGATTCCCGGATGGTGAAATGCCCTTCTCTGTCAAACGATTCAATCTCTCCTACTCTCGCCTAGCAGCTCACCAGCAACTCACTCTTTTAAATTGACTCTTGCGCAAGTTCCGCTACATCCAATAATGGGTCCCACTCTCCTCCTCTATGGAGACACCTCCTTAACTCCTTCGTCTTCTTCACCAGCTCAGCAATCCTCGATTACCATTTTGACAGCTCTACAGGGTTTGCCCGTTTTGGAGCTTGCTACAATTCTCTTCAATTTGGTACTCTTTGTTGGGTTTCTTTGCAATAACCCATTTATAGGGGAGGACAATTTAGTCATTTTAAGTTTTACAAAAATCTTATTTTTGTTATATTGTTGTGCATGCATATGCTTTTTTGTCCTAAAATTAAGAAAATAACTCATTTCTATCAATTTCCCAAAAACAACAAAAAAAAAAAAAAAAAAATTCCGGCTGTCATTTTATAAACATAACAAAATGCGCAGGTAGGCGGATGCGAGTTTGGAAGTACTATTCCAGTGGAGGCGGGGACGAAGAATCCCCTTAAAGTAGATGGTTACGGAGGAAAAATCACCAATGGAGGTGGCACCACCGGCCCCGCTATGCCCTATTGCCATCCCTGTTTCACGTTGCTTAGAACGAATATAGGTTACAACTAAACCAAGACTTTAAGACATGGAGGCCAAATGCAGAGAGTGACCGGAATGGATACAGGAATTTTTCAGATCACACACTGCAAACGAATACTTGGGGAATTTGAACGACTCCAAAGAATTATATTGCCACCCTGGTTTTGTTGGTCCTCCCTCTCCTTTCCAAGATAAACAGGAACAACCAAGGTCCTGAAAACATTATTCCATTTCCTCAAGTTTCCCCATGACACTTGGAATATCTAATCCAAACGGAAAATGATCCAAGCAAATATCTAAAGACTGCATAGAAATGACAAACCGGCATTGCCACTGTAACATATATAAATCAAAATCAATTACTCTACTGCAGAATCATATTGGAATAGAAACACCACAACACAGAAAGACTGAACCTGCTCGATGTTAATTCCCCAAATGACTTGAACTTGGGTCCTCAATAACGCTCTGCTACCTAAACAGAATTCGATCTCCATGGAAGACTGCTAGAGATTCATATCCACCCGCCACTATTCCACATTTGGTAACGCTAAACCAAGATACAACAGCAAATTCAAAGTTGCTGTGGCAGCCAGAAAAATTAACTTCTACCTTTCCTTGTCAAATACCAAACTTGGCTTAAGTTTTACATCTAACAAGGGGTCTGTACATGAAGCTCAGTCTACAGATGGCGTCAAGGACATTATTCTCAAAGGATTAATTCCTATAAACACTATCACATAAATCATGACTTTTACGATAAGCCCACAAAATTGTGCAACGCACAAACATTCAAAGGAGTAGCAAAGATGCATTTCATGAAAACTCACAGTAGCTATACATATACAACCTAACGACGGAATATGCAGAGGTTATTCTATCCTTCACAGATCAACAATTAATCACCTTACAAGAAGAGTGCCTTAAACAAGAAACTAATAACTAACTGAACAAATAACCAAAAGAAAGAAAAAAGGCAGAGTGGAAACCTTCCGCCAACTCTGCAGATATAATGGAATCAAAACATAACTTGGGGGCAAACTATAAGTTTGACAAACAGAAAACAAGCTGTTTTTCTTTTTCTTACCATTCTAAAACTTTCTATTTCCACATGGGGTAGTAAAGTAATCAATCTCATAATTATTTATCTATAAACACTTCAAGATAAAAGTCATAAATTGTTCCTATGTTTGCATAGGAAAAGTCCTAAAAAAAGTTACTCTAATCTCCAAAGAGAATATGTTTGTGAGGTATTTGGATATCACCCAGAATAATCCAGAACACATCATGTCAAATGCATATCCAGATCCTTAAAGGCACCCTTCTGAGAAGTATGCATCCTGCATCAATCTCCTCAAACTAACCGACACCTAGAGCTTTAGTTCACCAATCTTCTCGGAAACAGGATACAGAGAATTAAGAGACAGACAGATAACTTCTCCTATAATAGGCTAGAAATATGGTAGGAATACTCAGCTTAGAGAAGCAAAGGATGGGTCATGGAATTGGCCAGGGTAATGAGTGCTAGAGAAACCAGTCGCACTGAAAAGAATTAACCCTATTATCGTTAATTTCTCAACTGTGCTGTCATATACCCATTTGGGCAGAACTGTAGAGCGGGGTGAAGCATGGATTTCAAGCAAAGGAAGTAAGCCAATTGGAGAACAATTGGATATACTTTTGATATATTTTTGCAAAGGATTTAATATGTTTGCTGTTGACTACAGAAACTCAATCGCATTCCAACTTTTCCATTTCACTTATAAACCACTATTATGTTATCAATCAATGTGGCTTTGCACTTGCCCGGTAACAGTAATGTCTCTTTTTGTATTTGAAAGAGGGTAACCAGAGAGGCGAAATGACATAAGATTGTTCCTGTGCAACCTAGTCACTTTGCTAGACCCAATCTCTTCTTAGCTACGTCGCACTGTGGGAAACGCTCACAATTCTGAACTTTGGACAGCTAGCAAACACGTGTAGGAATCCTAGACACAACGAGCATATGGTGCTTCTACAATTGGATATTCTATTAGCCTATCAACTGATGGAAAACATGAAAATTTTACGAGCCAGCACATGGTGCTTATACAACACAGTTAAAAGTCAGAACTAACATGAGTAGAAGCCACCAGTGGAATTAGTGTCAAACCTATAAACTACTTATATATATAAACGACATGGTATATTTGGACAAGACAACGAGAAGCCATTACCGATAACAACACACCAAAACAACACAAGGGTTAATCCCTCCTCTATTGACATGCAAAATCAATACACAGACCGACTGTTAGCGAATAGAAACAGATCCAACATAGAAACTTATTTCAACCTGGATCCACTTTGTTTCAACAACCATCTGATAATTCTTCTCTATTTCCTAACCCTATAACTCATAAATCAAAGAAATAATCAGAACCCTACTGCATTCTGATTCTAGCATTCTACGTTATCCAAAAAATCTTACGTCAATACAATACTATACGTATGCTTTTTAGAGTTCAACACTCTGAAGTCGACACGAAACCTTAAAAGGCAATCTGGGATAGCACTTTATTACTAGTAAAATCAAAGCACCAAGATACGCTATACGCACTGAGTCTTAAATTAACCTTCCAAAACATACGACAAAACACTACACGCCCAATAATAATTAATAAAAAGCGGCGGATATATGACAACAAGTTTGATCAGAAAGTAACAGAATAAATCGAATCAACTGAAAATGTTTCTTGCCAACAAACAAAGTAAAACATAAGGCAACAACCATTTCTTTTACCCTGTTTGTCCAATAAAACCCACATTTCTAATAAAAAGGAAGAGTTTAATAACTAATAACTTCAGGCACTTTCCAATTCTCAGCTAGCATGATAAAGACCATGGATCACTAGCCAAATACAGAAATAAAAATGTATTGATATAAAAGAGGCTCTAAACCTAAATTCCAACTTTCCAAGTTATGGTTTATGAAAAGGCACTTTTCATGAGAGATTTCCATCTATTATGTCTCCTTTTTCCCATTTTTGGATTATGAGGATTCCAACATACACAACGAAACATGGATTATAAAGAAAGTTACTGTGTTAAATGTTTCCTGATAAAATTTGAGGTACAAAGTACCTTAATGCAATTCATTCAAACCATATTAAAATAAAAGAAGAATAAATTACTTCAAGAACAGGGGGAAATGTATCACAAATTCAATAAATTCAACAGAGACCAAAAAGCATAAAAGAATAAAAATGAAAAAATCATTAACAAAAAGGCCAAAATCCATTAACTAAAAGGTGCCTATGGCACAAACTAAAACAGTTTCTAGGAAAGGAAAGACTTTAAAGCCTCAGATTACATCTTGACTTTCCTAAAAAGGCTAAAACTTCAGCACAGTATTTCGAGAAGTACCTTCTCCGGAGCATTGGTGGATGGAATATACACGATAGACGCTGAACGTCATGTCATCTTGTTATCAAGAAGTTAAAGCTAAACCAAGAACCAACCTACTCAGTTCAGCATTGTACCCCAACTGCTATCTAAACCTAATGTGCAACCACCGGACGAAGAGGCCACACCGCCTTAAACTTGATTTGGGTTCTCCGGACAACTCTCAACATCTTCTCCGTTAAGGTCACCCGCATCATCCCCATCACAACTTACAATTTTCTCACTTCATCGTCGCAACTAAGAACCTCGTAACTATCCAAACCAGTGCTCTCCAACCCATCTTTCCCTCTCTTTTGCACAATGTCACAAAAGAAGTCCGTCAACAGAGTCTCATAGCCAGGCATCTTGGCGTACCCAGGAAAGTAATTAATGTCGATTATCAAGTAGCGGTTGCCAAACCTTGCATCCCGGATCACATCAAAGTTAAACAAGTTCAACTTCATTGCCTGCTGCAAGCCTCTTGCAATATCAGTGATGAAACTCTGCGGCGGCATCTCAGTATCGTCCAGCTGCATCATTTTGTAATACTTGTCATCAGTCCTCTCATTGTTTGCAAGATTCGATATCTGCGAGAACGACATCAAGCCATCCAAGCTCCCTAATTTCTCTTCTTCGGAAACATCCGGAAGCGACTTACGCTTCACGCATTTCACATACTCTCCAACCACATACACCTTGAATATGACGCCGCCATGGTTCACAAACTCTTGAAGCACAATTGGGGGCTTGAGGTTGTCGAGACCGTCATGGTTGAAAACCAAGGCCATTTTGTGCGACTTGGCGCTGCCGTCCGCCACCAGTGGCTTCGCAATCACCGGAAACTTCAGACCCTCCCACGCCTGGCGATCAAACAGCGTTTCCTTGTCGTATATCACAATCTGCTTCGGAATCCCAAACGTGTTGCTCTCGTGCTCGATTTTCAGCTCCGAAACCACCTGCAACATGGAAATCCGATTGTGCAGGCGCTCGATCGCCTCCGGCGCGTCGAGTATCACCGCATTAGGGTTCTTGACCCTAAACTGCTCCAGCTGCAGCTTCCAGTCCTCGCCGTAGAGCTTGTGCAGCACGCAGTCGAAGGGCCCCTGATCCGCCAGCGAGCGGTCAGTGTCGATCCGAACGAGATCGATGCCGCGCGATTTGGCGAGGTTGACGAGCGATTCTTGAATGAAGCTCCGCTGCTTCTTGGGCGCCAAAGCATAGCCTACGCCGAACCTCCGCTCCGCCATTGAATCGCAACACAACGAATCCACAGAATGCTATACAAAACGCTCATGTAATCCGCGGATACAAATCCTCAGCTCCGTACACGAAACCCTAATTTGGTAGTTTCTTCGTTGTTTTGGAGCTTCGAAGAAATGAAAATTGCTGAGGGAAGAGAGAGATTGAACGGGGAGGAGAGAGAAAGAAGTGTGGATATATATAGATTCGACTAGGGTTAGTAAGGTAGGGGATGGGTAAACTAACCGGGGTTAGTACAGAGGGGAGGGTGCACACGTGGCATATTCTGTGGGGAAAGATGCGGATTCGCGTTGGGGAAGAAGCGCGTGTGAGATGGAAGACTGGAAGGTTGGAATTGAGCTGAAGTGACGGGTGGAGGGAGTCAACGATGTTGACTTGGAGATTCCTCGAGTAAATGAAACGAGTGTGTCAATTGGGTCTGTAGATGCTCTCTATGGGGCCATTGGCTTCCAAATTACAATGAAGCCGTCCGTTCATTTGTTTCATAATTAAATATTTTACTAGTTTGTAATCAAGATAAAAAAAATGGAATTGAGCAGGAATTGAATTAACAACTCGTTTATTTATTTGTAATCAACATAATAACTTGTTTAATAATCCGTAAACAAAATAAGAGAAAAATTGAGAAGGAAATAAATTTCGGAGAAGTTGAAATGGGAAAGAATCAAAATTATATCCAAGATGTTTACTAAATTATCTAGAATCATAGTAAAAATGCGATTGATTTCTTATAAGATATTTACTGATGCACATAAATTCTCGTAACACATTCATAATATCCAATTGAACATAAGTTTTTGAAAATAATAAGATTTGGATAAATTACATTTTCATACCTCAGGATTGGGCCATATTTCAATTCCTTACAACATTTTCATACCTTAAGTACTATTTTATTTCAAAATAATACATCTGTTACATTTTTCATCCATGGATCCGTTAAGTGTTGACGTGGCTGCCACATATATGCCACGTGGCAAAAAAAATAATTTTTAAATTTTTTTTTAAAACCTGAATTTTCTCAACAAAAAAAAAGGTAAATTACATTTTCATACCTCAGGTTTGGAGCATATTTCAATTCCTTACAACATTTTCAAAACATTTCACTTTCATACCTTAAGTACTATTTTATTTCAAATTAATACATCTGTTACATTTTCCATCCATCGATCCGTTAAGTGTTGACGTGGAAAAAAAAAAAAACAAATTGCAACACCCCCCCCCCCCCAAGTTCCCCATCTGCAAGAAGAAGAAGAAGTGAAGAGGGAGAAAAGAAAAGAAAAAAAAAACTGCAAACCCAGTTCGTCCCCCCCCCCCCAGTTCCCCACCTGCAATAAGAAGAAGAGGAAGAGGAAGAAAAAAAAAACTATAACCCAGTTCGTCCCCCAACACCCCCTCCCCCGCGCGTCCGCGACCCAGCGACCAACCTCCCCTCCCTCCCCCCTCCCCCGGGACCCACCTCCTTTGCACAGAGACCTCGAATCACACCTAATCTTGGGTGGTTTTGTGGTAGATTCATCTTGGGGAGTTTGAGATGGGGATTTTGAGTTTGAGATGATTTTTGCACTGGTTTGTGGTAGATCCACCTAATCTCAGGTGGGTGATGGGGGATGGGAGAGAGGGGTAGCTCAGGTAGGATTTTGGAGTGGGTGATGATGGATAGGAGAAGGGGGTGGGTCGGGGATGGGTTTTTTTTTTTAATTTAATTCAGGTTTAAAAAAATATATATTTTGCCACGTGGCACACATTTGGCAGCCACGTCAGCACTTAACGAATCTATGGATGGAAAATGTAACAGGTATATTATTTTGAAATAAAACAGTACTTAAGGTATGAAAGTGAAATGTTTTGAAGATGTTGTAAGAAATTGAAATAGGCTCCAAACCTGAGGTATAAAAATGTAATTTACCCTTCTTTTTTTTTTTTTTTTTTTTTTGAGAAAATTCAGGTTTTTAAAAAAAAATTTTAAAATATTTTTTTTGCCACGTGACATATATGTGGCAGCTACATTAGCACTTAATGGATCCATGGATGGAAAATGTAACGGATGTATTATTTTGAAATAAAATAGTCCTTATATGAAGAAGAAGGAAGAAGCACTTGACTCACTTGGACCGATTGTAATTTTCATTCCTCTTATTCAATTTCCCTTTACACAAACACACGCCATTTATGATGATTAAAAAATAAATAGTTTCGATTATGACATGTATAAAGAAAATTTGTTAATCAATAACTCGTCAAATTGTAAAGTTCAACGGAATTTTGTTTGGTTTTTGGTGGTTTCTGAAATCTTGATAATAAAAAACATAAAATAATTATTAATCTTTCTGTCACAATCTATAAGTTACATTCATATCAAACGGGATAATAAATATGTGCAATTTGGTGATGGGACTTATCCAGCCATCTCCCTCCTATGAGCTCTTCAGCAAAGTAGGCATAAGGCATGTGTCCTCAATAGGTGAGTGGCCTGTTGGGCTAAGAAAGGTGACGAGCCCAAGAAAAGACATTGGTTGGTCTGGGTGGGGCTTGGGCCTGCAGGCCCAAGATGTGTTTTACTAACTCGCGAAAGTACAATTATCAATTCATGCACATGTTTATTGTGGCTTACACAACATCATTACATGTCACATAGCATATGCTTTTCAGTCAATTATTGGATTATCTGAGAAATGTTCTTCACTTTATGATAAAAGATTAGTTATTTTTTTTTTTTTTTTTTTTTTTTTGTGAAACAGTGGATGTCCACTCAAAGAATTAAATAATGGATTTGGATCCTCTTCTGACTCAAAAATATGAGTTTTCTGACTAAATCACATGGGCCATTGGATTTTGATCCAACGACTACAAACAGGGGGTCCCTCTAAAAGTTATAATAATTGCAGTCGTTGGATCAAAATCCAATGGCCCATGTGATTTGGTCAGGAGGCTTAGATTTCTGAGCTCAGGAGAGGATCCAAATCCTTAAATAATGGGCAAGTTGTCCTTCCATTGTCTATTGAAGCTTGTTGCACATTACTCCTATTTTCTATATAAATACAAACCCCACACAACACCAAAGTGATAAGTTCACGGAAGAGAATGTGAAAGAAGAAAGAGGAAAGAAAAAGAGAGGAAGAGGAGATGAGAGAATAATGATAATTATCTTTGTCCTCTTATTATTCCAAATTATACTGAAAGTACTACTGTTGCTTCGAGAATGTACTCCAGTCACACTAACTGTAGAGGAACCTTGTAAATTTTGTGTCTTATTTCATTTATTCCACTGCACACACCATCCCCATTTTACAACACGTTGTCAGCACGAGAAGCTTTTATGTCAGTGGAAAGGTGAAGCACTATCTACCTCTCACCTCCGTTAGCTAAAATATCACAGAATAAAAAGTATGTTCATTTTCCATCTCTCCCACCGCACCAGAAGCTCTCCAACAAATTCCGGTGAGAATTGAAATTTACAACGACTTGTAGTCATCACGAGATAAGAAAACTCCCACCTGACAACTGGTTTTCAGAGATCCAAAAGAATCTCATCAAAGTTGGAAACCCAGATTGCATCGTTCTCAATGAATCTCTAGGACTCACGATAATTCTAGCTTTGAGTTTTACACTACTTGGCCAGGCGCCCATGGCCGCTGTCTTTTGATGGCGTTGCAATCCTCTGAAATAAAGCTTGACGTTTCAGGCCCTATTACTCTCTCTCTCTCTCTCTCTCTCTCTCTCTCTCTGTCTCTTTCTCTGAATTAAGCTTGAAATGTCCCCAAAGCTCCCCATTACCTACAAGAAATTGAGAGATAATTATGTAGGATGGCTTCTGCTCAGGGCAAAGAAAAGCTACCAGCCATAAAGCTCCAGAATAGCTACTTTGATGTGTTGGAATTGTTCACAGAAAAGAAAAAAAAAAGGGGGAAATGGGGACAAAGGTTTGAACGGTGCACGGCACCATGTGGAAAAAGCAAAAAAAATAATAAAATAATAAAAAAGGTTTTGGTGCTTTGGCACTATGTGGAAAAAGGTCAAAGAAAAAAAAAAGGAATTTGATACTTTTTGTTTTATGTGAATGGTATTGTCTTGAAACATTTTCACAAGTTCTATTTACTTTAAAATAATTTATTTATCATAGATGGTTTTACTGCCTACTGCTTTAAGTTTTTAATTTATGTGAATGGTATTGAATTAAAGTCATTGTCACAAGCTTTATTTACGTATATCCAATTTATTTACTATGGCTGGTGATAAGCCGATATTATACCATATATTTTACCCTTATCTTAGTATTAATATATTAGTTATTTTGGTAGAATTTTGATACTTTATTATATATTTTCAATGTAGGATATTCGACTTCCTTTGGAGCAAAAAGTGATTAAACAGATGAATTTTTGGAGTGATTCTAATTGGAGGATGTTTGTGAGTCTTTTAAGATGATTGTTTCAAAATTTCAGATTTTTCTACCAAGCCGTTTGACTGTGGCGATGAAATAAAGGCCCAGCGTGTAGCTTTTCCAAATTGATGTTTTTGGACATTTTGGGTATTTTGGAGGTCAAGATGGCATATTTTGAGGAAGATTCATTCTGAGGATTTGTAGGGGGCGTCTCCAGCTTTCAAAAGAGACCTTTTGGGACCAAATCGTAGTTTATTTGGTTGGTCAAAAGTCTGATTTCCTGATAAGTCTGAATTTCAGTTTAAATAGGAAACCTTTTATTTTCTGTTTTATTATTTTATTATGTTTCCTAGTTTTATTCTAAGACTTTTTAGGGTTTTATTTTGTAGTAGTATAAATAAGACTTTTTACCATTAGGGTTAGAAGGGAAGAGAGGAGGACACGCACAAGCCTTTGACAATTCAAGTTTATTTTTTAGGTGTTTTCTTTCCATGTTCGTAATAATATTCTGTTTTATGATTGTTCGTAACTAGTTATTTTGTTAGAGCGAAGCCTTGAGCCTTAGCATGAATATGTGATTTTATTAATTTGCTTATGAATGGAAGCATGTTTGCTTTGAATTATTAATCACCGTGATTAAACTATCTAATTGTCTTAATTATTCGCGACCATTAGGGTTTTTAAACAAGTAATTTGATGCAATTTCTGTTGGAACATCACCCTGAAATTGAAGAGGGCTTCTTATGATTAGTAATTGTAAGTTCACCTAAGGCGAACATCACGCTCTTAAGGGTTGCATGGTTTTCCAAAGGGTTTTCACAAAACTTAATAAGTCTTGCATGTTTATATTTAATCTGAACATCACAGACGGGTTGCATGTTAGATATACGTTTGCGCTTGAACATCACGAGGAAAATATGCATTAGATAAACCTAACCTTCAAAGCATGTTTGTGGAAATTCATAAGTAATTGGTAAAATTGCGTAGGATTGTTAAGGGGATGGCTGAACCCTAGGCTTTGCCAAATTGATTTTCTTTTAAATTGTTCTCTAGTTAATTTCTTTAATTGTTTTATTTTAAAATTCATTTTTATTATATTAAATTCTAAAATCAATATTTTCCAAACTTTGTTTTAAGTAATTAATTAAGAGTTAGTTTTATACACAAATTATTCATTCAATCATTGTGGAAAACGACCTTACTTGAGCTGCTATACTACAATAACCTTGTTCTCTTGCAAGTATTTTTTAGTGTTTTTATCCCTACTTTTGCAGGTGGTCAAAATCCTATCAACTGGAATTACCGCCTATTGCTTTAATTTACTTATTGTACTTCTCTTTTGTTACGATAAGTAGATACAGGACCTGAAGTTCCTTGATCAGATCAGAACCTGCAGTTTCTTGATCCTCATCATATAAAAATGATTGGACCTGAAGTTCCATCATGAAAAAAGATCAGGCATGAAGTCCCTTGATCCTTAAGATCAAGACATAAAGTTCCTTGATGAGTACCGTAAGTTTGAAGTGTTGCAGTGTCTTAACTTAATTGTAATAAAAATCATAAGAGTCTTAATCCATAGATTATTAAATAAGGACCAGAAGTTCCTCATGTCCATACTCAAAATGGTTTAGTAGAAACATTTATTAAGCGGATGAAATTGAAAAATGAGCTCTGCTCATGAAAACGAAATTGCCAGTTTTATACATGGAGACATGTCATTTTACATGATGCATTATTAGTTCGGTTGAGACCTATTACCAACCATCAATACTTCTCAGTACAACTCGTGTTTAGGTACTAACCAAACATTACACATTTACAAGTTTTTGATTGTGTTATCTATGTGTCTATTGCACTATCACAACGCACTAAAATGAGGCATCATCACATATTGGGAATTTATGTTGGATTTGATTCACCATTTATCATTCAATATTTGGAACCCTTAACTGGGGATATGTTTACCGCGTGGTTTGCAGACTATCATTTTGATAAGACAATTTTCCCGCTGTTAGGGGGAGAAATACCATTCCAAAAGAACGATGAGAAAAAACCAGTCCAAAAGAATGAAGTAATCAATGAGAAAATGAAGTAAGAATAATTCAACGATGCAACGATGTGCCAATCAAATGCCAGATGCATTTAATGATGTAAAGAAAGTGATGAAATCACATATACTTGTATGATCCCACATCAACCAACGTAGAGGGGGTGATGTGCCTTATATGTACATGTTCCCCTTCCTATAGCACGAGTTCTTTTGGAAACTCACTGGCTTCGGATTCCATCGGAACTCTGAAGTTAAGTGAGTTCGGGATAGAGCAATCCTAGAATAGGTGACCCACTAGGAAGTTCTTGTCTAAGTTCCCAAAAACAGATCCGTGAGGGAATGGTAAGCCCAAAGCGGACAATATCGTGCTACGACGAAGTCGAGTTGGGATGTGACAAAATGATATCAGAGCCACTATACCGTTTGGTGAGGATGTGCAGGCGAGGACGCCGGGCTCCCCTTAAGTGGGGTGGATTGTAAAATCCCACATCGACCAACAAAAAGTGGGTAATGTGCCTTATATGTACATGCTTCCCTCCCTATAGCACGAGCCATTTTGGGAACTCACTCGCTTCGGATTCCATCGGAACTCCGAAGTGAAGCGAGTTTGGGCCAGAGAAATCCTAGGATGGGTGACCCACTAGGAAGTTCTTGTCTGAGTTCCAGAAACAAATCCATGGAACGGTAAGCCCAAAGCGGACAATATTGTGCTACGGCGGAGTTGAGGCTGGGATATGATAGAATAAGTTTCCCTTGAATATAAAATACTGAACTTTGTATATGTCAGGCATAGGATGTAGGGCTTGAGTATACAAATTGGTTGAATATAAAAATAATGAAATCTTGTATATGTCAGGCGTCGAGGGAAGGGCTGGAATATACAATTGGGCGTCGAGGGAAGTGCATGTCTAATAAAGTGGAAACTAAGAGTTTAATTACAAAAATTGGGTTTAAGGGATAAACGGGAGTTAACTCATATTTTAACGTATCTGGAGCCAAGTGGTATAAGCATGGTATGGGATGTGCAGGCTTGGGTGCCTTAAGTATGTATTGACGGGATTAGAAAGGAGTGAGTACATTCATCCATCTCATCTGCATATATTTCATGCATTCGAAAGAATTGTTATAATTTAATTATCATTTTTGTTAGTGGTTTTTGTTTTGAATTAATTTGTGTACTATTCTATTTCAGTTGCATATTCGATAAATTTTTATGAAAGATTTTGTTGATGTATGGTGTAATTGTTATAATTTTATTTTATTTTCACCATATCTCGGTTGTAGAATTTATTTCTATAGCTAAGATATGGCTCACACCCTAGCTCATGAATAGTCTTTATTCGCGGGTCGAGGCGTGACAATACTTACTGCAAATGTGCCTACAAGAATTGATGTCCCTGTTGGACCAAATAATGTGGCAGCAAATGATTTATCTGTTGCACGCCTGAAGCGTGGCAGTCCCTTAAACTCAAAAGATTCAGTCCTTTGAAAGAAGAAAAATATAACACTACTAAACTATTGCATCCTTGAAGCATAACTATTGCATACCGGAAGCATGACAATCGCCACATGGATAAACGTTCTAGAAAGGACAATCTGCAATCATGGGAATATTAAAATGTCTTATGCATGAAGCATGATGGATGTATCGGTTCCAATGACTCAACTCTCGGAAGTGGACATTAAAATCCAAGCTCTATAACGCTCAAGATGAGGTTATGATCCCCATTCTCTAAACTATGACTATCCTGGAAGAGATAGTGTAATACCCTTGAAGAGGCAATGGATATCCAAAGAAATGAAAAGCTTTTATGCATGCGCATGCACATGAAAATATGGGATCACGGATTGATGATAACTAATGGTAATTTTGGTTTTTACAAGTAGCTACTAAATTCATCAATGAGCTATGTTGATATTAAGTCATGTTCTTTTTACATCGACAAAAGGAAATATTATTAGCCAAAAATGGAGAAGGGCAATTCCGTTACAATTTTGTAAGAACGTGGAAAAATGGACCTATATACTTGAATACAATACAAATAACTAAAAGATGTTGAACCAAGGAAGTTACATATGAGCATTTGTAATACAGTAAAATACACTCATATGATATGACACAAGGTTACTAATTGAAACCAGAAATTATACTCTGGTAAACGAGTTCATATGAATGGAGAATTATATAGAAGGGTTGTGAGTCACCCACATCATATCTCCATAAGTAAATCCCTCAAGCATACATGGGAGCAAACTGCTCTGTATAAATTCCAAAGGAAAATGTGTCATGAAGTGTAGAAAATCCTTGAAGGATTCAAATTGCTTTTAGTAAGCTCCGGAAGGGTAAAGCATAAATTATGTACTCAATACCAATGGATGGTATAAATTGCCTTAGTGAGTACTATCATTATGATATTGTTGTAACATACTAAAATCTCTTGCAAGAGTTGATATTATTAAATTGGGACTCCTAAAGAGTCTAGAAAGATTATAAATTGTTGAAAGGAATATTGTCTTGAGCTACAGATCAAACAACATGTCAACACGAATCTTATCCATAATGTTTATGATATTAAAGAACCATATGGATTAAAGATTATGAGTTGAATACTCAAATGATTAACCAATATTTAGACACTAAGAAAGATCATTTATCTTCACGAAGGAAAAGATAAATTGATATTTGGTCCAGAAGTACCACATCTTAGTGAAGTATATGCTTTACTGTATTTAACATAATACATTGAATGAAATAAAGCTTATATATTGATATCTTTGAGAAATTACAGATATGTGCATACACATGAGTTAAAACAAACAAACAGGATGAAGCCTTCATAAAGGTTGCTCATGTGAAGCCTCAATACTTGACAGCACCCCAGAAGTGGGCGGCACTGGAGATTGATCATGTGGCGCCCCAATACTTAGCAAAACACCAGAAGGATAAGGCATCAGTTGCCTTCGAAATCTAGCAATGAACCTCTGGTGATCACTTTGAATCCGACTTTCGAATTCCAGTAGCTGGTCAAACTTTTTTTTCATTCTCGTTGAGTAATTATTTGCAAGCATGTGTAACTCTCTATTCTCGTGCTTAAGCCCTCTAATCTCTTGTTTAAGACTTGCCACCTTAGCCATCAATGACTCAACTTGGTGAGTTTGAGCAAGTAGGCGTTAGCCCATATTGGATACAAAACCCGAAAATTGAACACTAAAAGCCAAAGAGTCTTGAATAGCCAGTTCATCAGACTTCTTTGAAAGTATTCTGTTATCCTTAGGAGTGAGAAGATTCATAGCTACCACTGTAGCGGTTATGTTATTCTTCATCACAGAATCCCCAACCATAAGACGACCATTTTCAGAAATGATGAAGGAAAAATGAGGTCAAATAAAATCTCAGAAGTGCAAGAAGGGGAAAATTCTACAGATAGTAGTTTTCCGAGCGTGCATTTTGAGCACAATTGATGCCTCTATAAAAGAAGAGGCAACAGGGCCACTTGTTCAAAAATTGAAGAGGCACCGCTTTCCGAATTTCAAAAGCCATATTTTCTTGAATAAAGTTCGTTGGCATTTTTCATACGCAATCTCAGGTTTTTGGATATCACGTGCAACTTTGTCAAAGATCTCTAACAGAGGTTAAAATGCATGAATCTTACTATTTCAATTACCTAATAGTTGCCGATAAAAGTAAAGGAATAACACCACTACTTGCTATTGGGAAATCCCTATTTATGCCGACCTCCGCACTCTATGGCTACGCAAACCTGCAAAAAGGCCTAACTCTTCCTCCTTTCCGAGAATGCATTTTCAACTAATCATCTCGAGATACTCAGTTTTTTTTTCCTCTCTAAGAATACTTCTTCACACAAGTCACACCAGAGTAAGAGTATCTCATATTATTAGGTTCGAAAGCAAAGGTATCTCATATCACACTTCCCCTTGTCCTTTTCTTGTTGCTCTTACCTGTAAGACAAGAAGAAAGAGAGCAATCAGTCGGCACTTGGAATCAAGCTTCCAATCTAGAACTGATTGCTTGGAATCCTTCCCTCATTGCTTACCTAGCATTGCTCTTGAGTAGTCATCTTCAACTGTTGATATACTTCCAGAGAAGATACCACTCCTACATCAAGGACAAATGCTGTGAGAGAAGGTGCCACACATGCATGGGGGAAAACTAGGGAAAATACCTCTTCTGCAAGGGGAACAGATAAGGTAAGTGAAAATGATACATCGAAGCTCATGGAGAATCAACAAGCGCAACAAACACGTGTCGATTCATCCCTGACAGAGCCAAAGATCACTTGCCACGTGAAGCTCCTCGTGGTCCAATTTGATTCAAGATTAAGCCTCGACAGCCCTTGAAGAAATCACAACTCCAATTCAAGATCAAGTGTTCCCCACCCTTGAATCAAATTTAGCATCAGATAAATGAAGTAAATTTAGATCTTTGGAGGAAACCAAAAGACCCTCCAGCCCAATTCAAGACCAAGCTTATGGAAAGTCAACAAGCACAACAGATGTGGTACTACACATTGGGGGAGCATCCAAAAATAGATCAAGATTTTAACGAGTCAATTGAAGACTTGTGGCCATCCAAGGGGGAGTGTTGTAAAACAGTGGATGTCCACTCAAAGAATTAAATAACGGGCAAGTTGTCATTCCATTGTCTGTTGAAGCTTGCTGCACACTACTCCTATTTTCTATATAAATACAAACCCCTTACAACACCAAAGTGATAAGTTCACGGAAGAGATTGTGAAAGAAGAAAGAGGAAAGAAAAATAAAGGAAGATGAGAGAATAGAGATAGTTATCCTTGTACTCTTATTATTCCAAACTATAATGAAAGCACTACTGCTGCCCCGAGGATGTACTCCAGTCACACTGACTGTAGAGGAATCTCGTAAAATTCGTGTCTTGTTTCATTTATTCCATTGCACACACTGCCCATTTTACAACATTTTTATTATATATATATATATATATATATATATATATATATATATAATTAGGATCGAGAAAGCCACTCATATTTTGACGCACACTTTGTAGGGCTGCTATATAACTGCCTATATTTATACTCATCATACATATATCATCATTGTAAAAAATTAGACATATTTAACTATTAAAATAGTCATTTGTAGCGAAGAAAATAGATAAATACAATTTGACAAAAATACACTAAATTGAATCCGACGATCATATGTTTTTAAATTAAAGAAGCATCTTATAATGTAGAAACATGCCGTTCATTTTGAATGTGTTCAGGATTTCCCATAACCAGAAAGAATGAGTAAGTAGTTATCTTTACAAGGTTTTTATCGGTAAGAAGTAATTGTTTTTGTTTTTCAAAAAGGGGATCAGATTGCGCTTTCGTCCACGGCAGTCCACCATTCTGGGGGTAGGAAGACTTGCAGAGACATTTCCGCCTCTCCCTGGCCACCATCGTGTGATTCACCAATGTCAGAGATCGAATCCAGGACGTTTCATGTGAAATAAAAGTTTGAAATTCGTCTCCAACCACTAAGCTACTCTATGGTGGTTGGCAACAGGTAATTGGATTGACCTCGGATCTTGCCTTTTGATTTTTTATTTTATTTAAAGCTTTAATTTTCCCTAATCATGTAACTAAATTATTGACGCCCTAATTAAAGCGTGAATACAAACACACCACACAATTTTCCCTATCCTACTACTATAAATAAAGGCACAATGGGGTGATACAAACACACCACACAATTAAATCACTATCTCCTCTCTCTAATTGTTGTCGCCCCCCCTCTCTCTAAACCTTTAGATAGTTCAATTAAATAGGCCTACAACACGTTATCAACACGCTCTTGCCAGAAGTTGAGGAATTGATGAATCGTAGGAAGAGGTTATCTTCCACAAAATTCAAAGGCTTATATTTGCTTTCTGCTAATCAAGTACGCTTAAAACAAAGGAAGATATTTGAAATGTCCACAAAGCATGAGAACATTCCCCATGATGCATGAACCCCTGTATGTTTATATTTTCCTTACGATATATATATTTCATGCATTACATAATTAAATTACTATGTGGAATTGTGAGTCAAATCATATAAATAAATTATAAGCAATTTAGGGTTTCCTAAACCCTAGGGATGTCGAAAAAAAAAATTTGAGTTAGGGCACGGTGCAGCACACCCACCGCACCATCACCGTGGATCACCTTAGACTGACCACAGCAACCCATTGGGCTCGTTGTCCTTGGACCACGGGCCCAAAGACCCCAGACTCGACCCGCAGGCCTACAGTTATACTTGGCGTCCCACTTGCCCCGGCCCGCATACCACAACCTTCTTGGTTACTGGGCTTGTGCCGCAACCCAATAACTCGGCCCTAGCCTCGGCTAGGCCTCACGTGACCCAAACCCGCAAGCTAGCTTCACTGGGCTTGCTTTCCACGCGAAACCAAGGCCAGCAATCTACTAGGCCTGATCTATGCCCTCTTCCCCCTGTTCACCCTAAAGCCAGAAGCTATTACTACTGGGCTTACCCATTTGGCCCACGACCTAAAGCCACCCATGGGCTGCTATTTGATAAGATTAAAAGCACACCACGAAGTAGCACACAAATGTCCTATTGATTTTCCTTATTAACATTAAGATTTGTCAATTGTAGCATATGAAAATAAGGGTCTTTCCCGCAGAAGATTGTTTTATCTAACTACTTAAAATGTCACAAAAACTGGGTTACTGTCCCTACTGACCAGCCATTAAAAAATAATTATTAGACCGACATATACTGATCTAAAGTCTACGAAATTTTATATGCAGACACTAAACACACATAGCTACACTCACATAAAGTTTTGGGATTTTTGGAGTTGATTTGCTATTTAAATTAAATCGAACAAAAACAGAATAGAAACAGATTTTAAGTAGTTCACAAATTCAGAAAAACGAGTTAGGGGAATTACTATCCACCACCAAATAATCATACAAACATGTTATGTTTCATTCAAATTCCTTTCATTTTCGGATGAAGATGCTTAAGTTGGCTCAATGTTAGAACTCAACCTATTACTCTTTCTTATGTGGTATGTTAAAAGAATGGCGTTTTCAACTTAACTTAGTCCCTAGCATGCAATCTAGAATGGCGTGTTCATAGATTTAACAAGTCGAAATCATTAAGAACGAAAAGAGCTTGAGTCATCACAAGGCATCGTAAGTACTAGCGTTGTCTTACTTATCCTAGAAATTGATTCACATGTTAATTGCAATTAACAAGTACTTTTCTAGAACATATGTAGGTCCTCATTCGACAAGGGCAGGCACACACATATTCATAGCATTTGAATCCTAGATATGCTTACTAAGTATGCATCCGTAGAAAACACATAAAGAATTCATCAATGAGACAAGTAGTGAACCAATTTTCATCCATTCATAAAAGTAATTCAAACGAAATGTCATAACAAACTTGCAAACATATTCAGGGCTTCAAAATAGCCTCTAACTACTAAAAATTAGTTACACATAATCCTTAAATAAAACCAAAAGAAAGACATGAGTTTGAGAAGATAAAACCGAAAGAAGAGAATGCCAAGATTTCCTCCTTCCTGTCCTTCCTTCCTGAACGCAACAGCCTTGCCTTTTTTCCTTCCTTTCCTTCCTTTTTTTTTTTCTATCTTTTTTTTTCTTTGCCGCTGCAACCTGCAGCCTTTTTGTTCTTGCTTGCTGCCACAATTTCTTCTCCATAACTCAGCCCACTAACAGCCATTTAGTGATGACAATAAGTGAGAGAAAATGGTAAAACAATTGTAACTCTTTGGGCAGCGTTTATGACAATTACTCCCACTTAATCCTCAGCTTTAATTCCATTTCATCTTATATTTGAATAGGTGTCAACTGGCTTGTTCTTGGTTGCATCAGTTTTGGCTGCTAGTTTTATTGGATTTATTGCTTTCAATGCTTTCTTGTCAGTTACAAACTGCTCATCCTCTTGGGAACCTTTCAGTGTTAAAATGGCCATACCTTCTTCTAGAAAAATGATATTAACAATCCGCGAAATGTTCCAAAAAAAATAGACATCCGTAGCTTTCCAAGCATATAAGGCTCATTCTTTAATTCATTTTGAGCTGTCTGCAACTTGCTTCCAAAGTCAGCTGACCTGCACAGGCAGTTTTGACGAATTTGTTACTTAAAATCCCACTTGTGCTATTTTTCTTTTCTTTGCTTGACAAATCCTACAAAACACAAAAACAAAGTAAATAACTCAAAAATATAAAGAACTAACTAAGAAAAGACAAGTGATTTTGATAAAAAAAAAAAAAAATATATATATATATATATATATGAGCTTATCACTATTGCAGCCATACCCGAGCCCCTTACTCATGCCACCCAACCCAAATTTTCTCGGGCTATGTTTTTTTTAACCCAATGCTATTATTTGGCATTTTAAAATAATTTTATCCCAAATTTTATTATTATTTTTTGCTTCTATAATCGACCATGTATAGCTCGATTTATTGAATTAATTAAAAGTGACATGCAATCCATTAATCTGATAATGAATCCAAAATTATTGACCCGAAGATCACTTTTGGACATTAACGATTCAATAATTTATTTTTATACTTTGAACTGTTGACAGACTTTCGTAGTAATGAAGCTCTCATACTTGAGTTCCTGTAGAAACTCAAATCCACTACACTTAAATTAGTATATTGAATTCTGTGTTTCTTGCAGGAACCTCTCCTTTTTAAACTAATCGTTCATAAAAACTAAATTGAACCTGTAATTTCATATTTAGTGCCTTTGAAACCTGAAGTTTTCATTCAAAACATACCACATGAAACATGTAGTTTTCATGCATAAATTAAACCAATACATGTATATAGAACATGTATGTTCTACGATATATGTCTACGGACTACCATATGACTAACCATATTTTTCCTTCTGTTTTAAGGACATGTCAAACTTAAACAAGCTCGATTTCACCTCTTTAGAATTCTCCAGAAGAAACTATCTGAAGTGGGTTTAAGACGTGAAGCTCTATCTTACTACAAAAGGTATTAGAGCCACCATTGAGGCACTCGGTGACAACAAACTTGTCTACAAAGCTCAAAAAGCTAATGCAAGAATCTTCATTCGAAGACACATCCATGATGCACTGCAGACCAAGTACCTCGCTGAGGAAGACCAATACACCATCTGGCTTGCTCTAGCTGACCGTTTCGATCACCAGAAAGACAGATACTTGCTGAAACAAGCCACAACTAGTAGGATCTTCATTTCCAAGACTTTAAGTCCGTGAATGAATACAACTCTAAAGTTTGTAGAATCTGTTCACTGTTGAAATTCTGCAAAGTGGAAGCTACCGAATCAAACCTTCTGAAGAAAACATATTCAACTTTCCATGCCACCAATATTGTCCTTCAGCAATAATATAAGGCACAGAAATTCACCAAGTTTTTGGATTTGATCTCTGTTTTACTTTTCGCTAAAAAACAAAACCAGTTTTTGATGAAGAATCATCAAGGTCGACCCACTGACTCGAACGCTGCGCTTGAAGCATATGCGACTAATTCTAACAGCCATAAACGATGAAAGAACCATTGTGGTCGTGGCAATGGGTGGCAAGCCCAACCACGAGCCCAAGGTCAACAGAGTGCCGCACCTAAGGGAGGCAACGTGACCCAGCAGCATCCACCACTTGCCCCCTAAGGCCCCAAATTTCAAGAACGAAGGAAAAGCTCTCATTCAGCCTGCTTCCA
The DNA here is from genome assembly GCF_041283825.1 of Pyrus communis. Lineage (NCBI taxonomy): Eukaryota > Viridiplantae > Streptophyta > Magnoliopsida > Rosales > Rosaceae > Pyrus > Pyrus communis. The sequence goes on from NC_142570.1 coordinate 21,837,891, forward strand.
CTGCAATGGACATGTGATACTGCTGTGGATCAAGGGATCATTGGTCACGCGTATGCCGAGCTACCCATGAAGCTATTGCCAAGTATCATTCTCATCGTGAGTCAAACTTTGCATATATGGAACATCTGGAAAATGCGACTACATCTATAGAGATATCGAATTTTCAGGAGGCGTCAGCTCCTATGGATGAATAAATTAGACATGTTTTTAGAGTGTTTACCCCTAGTAGCCAAACCCACAAAGAGTGGCCAGCCCCTCTCCCCTACTTTTCTAGGTTTATGGTTTAATTTTGAACAATTTTTATATGTATTTGGAATAATTTGTTTGGTTTTGGTTTGTTTTGAATTATGGATTGTTATGTGATGGATATTATTTTCTCGAAATGCTTAATTGAATGAATGGAATTATATTTATGCATGTGACCAATTCAATCAGTTTATTTCTAGTGAGGAAGTTAGTTGTCTGGCAGATAGTGCAACCCTGCACACTATTTTACTAACTTAATACCCAAGAAAGCTCATTTGACAACTCTCTCAAGCCCATCCAACCTGATTGAAGGATACGGAAAGGCCCGTATCATGTTGTCCAATGGCACTATCTTAAACATTAAGGAGACACTCTATTCTCCACGTTCTAGAAGAACGTTGCTAAGTTTTAGAGATATTCGAGATAATCAATATCATATTGAAACCACTGAAGATAATGGTTTTGAATTTCTCTGTATCACTTCATACGAATATGGCTAGAAGCGTATTCAAGAGAAGTTGGAACGTCTGCCGAGTGGATTGTGCATCACAACTCATAGCATAGAAACCCACAGTGTGGCTAGCCCTATGCCTGAGTTCCAGCATACTTTGTTTCTTTGGCTTGACCGTTTGGGACATCCTGGACATGACATGATGTGCCATATCCTCAAATTTTCACATGGGCATCGGTTACCTCCCTACGTTGGATTCCCGCCATGCAAAGTGTGTTCTTTAGGGAAGTTGAATACTCAACCCTCACATACAAAGATTATTCACGACCCCCCTAAGTTTCTTCAGAGGATTCAAGAGGATATTTGTGGACCTATCCAACCAACATGCAGACCATTTAGATACTTTATGGTGTTGGTTAATGCATCGACACGATGGTCACATGTTTTCCTGTTGTCCATATGCAACATTGCGTTTGCTAAACTCCTAGCTTAAATCATTAAGCTAAGGGCTCACCACCCTAATTATCCGATTAAGTCGATTCGACTGGATAACGCTGGAAAGTTTACATCACAGACTTTTGACGATTATTGCATGTTAGTAAGGATTGATCTGGAACATCCTGTAAAGCTTTCATAAAGCGCCTTCAATTGATAGCTCGAACTTTGGTTATGAGAACCAAACTGCTTGTATCTGCCTGGAACTATGCAATGTTACACGCAGCTATATTGGTCGACCTGAGCCCACCGCTACTCAACCACATTCACCGTTATAGTTGGTCACTGGATACAAGCCTAACTTCTCGCATTACGGATGTTTGGGTGCACTATTTATGTGCCAATAGTGCCGCCACTACATACCAAAATGGGCCCTTAAAGAAAAATGAGAATCTATGTTCGATATGATTTGCCATCAATTATTTTCTATTTAAAACCCATCACATGAGATCTCTTTACTGCACGTTTTGCAGATTGTCACTTTGATAAGACAGTTTTCCCGTCGTTAAAGGGAGATAAATATGCTAACGTTCCTGGAGAACGCCGCGAATTATCTTGGTATGCTCTCACTATGTCTCATTTAAATCCCCGCATTGCCCAGTCAGAAACTGAGGTGCGACAATTTATAAATCTTCAGAGCATTGCTCAAAGCATGTCGGATGCTTTTAATGATCTAGCAAAGGTGACAAGATCACATATACCCACTGCAAACGCACCTGCAAGGATAGATGTACCTCGCGTACGTCAACAACCTGCCTTGGAAGGCCAGACTATCCCCGAAAGTAGGGAGGCCGCACATTCCACACGACAAGGTACATTGGCAGCTAGCCAATCATCTGCTCAAACTCTGAAGCATGGCAGACCCCTTAGTTCAAAGGATTCACAACCTCAAAAGAGGAAATCGGCACCAACTAGTGACCCTAGTTTGAATCTGACCATCGCTCACTTATCCGTTCTAATGCATAAAGTTATTCTAGATTACGATTATGCTTCAAAAGAAACATGTCGACCTCCCAAGAATTGTGAGATTTCGGTCCATTACGCAGCATTGGATGAGGTTTGGAATAGGAATAAGATGATCGTCAATGATACATTTGCGTACTCAGAAGGTACTGACATCATGCTTAGTGATGACATTGAACCACGTTCCGTCGATGAATGTCAACGTGAAACCGATTGGTCAAAATGGAAACAAGCAATCTAGGTCAAACTTGATTCGCTCACAAAATGTAAAGTGTTTGGGCCTATTGTTCTACACCACCATGCGTGAAGCCCGTTGGCTACAAGTGGGTTTTCGTGAGGAAGCGTAATGAGAAAAATGAAATAGTGCCATACAAAGCACGCCTCGTAACGCAAGGCTTCTCTCAGCGCCCTGGGATTGATTATGATGAGACGTATTCCCCCATAATGGACGTTATAACGTTCCGCTACCTTATTAGTCTGGTAGTTTCCGAAAAACTGAATATGCAGCTTATAGACGTGGTAACCGCGTATCTCTATGGGGATCTAGATACGGAAATATACATGAAAGTTTAAGAAGGACTTCCATTAAATTGTTCAAATAGTTCTAGACCACAGAATACTCTCTTAATTAGGTTGAGGAGGTCACTCTATAGATTGAAACAATCCAGGCGGATGTGGTATAACCATCTGAGTGAATATTTGACAAGTCAGGGTTATGTGAACAATAAATTATGCCCATGCGTGTTCATAAAGAAGTCACAATTCAAATTTGCAATCGTTGCAGTTCATATCGATGACATAAACCTCATCTAAACTCCAACAAAGGTTGGGGAAATTGCGACGCACTTGAAATCGGAATTTAAGATGAAGAATCTTGGGAAAACTCAATATTGCCTCGGCCTGGAGATCGAGCAATGTTCGGATGGAATCCTAGTACATCAATCGAACTACACCCAAAAGGTGTTGCATCATTTTAATGAGGATAAAGTGAAGCCTTTGAGTACACTCATGGTCGTTCAGATTCAAAATGCTAAACAAGATCCCTTCTGTCTAAATGAGGATCAGGAAGAGATTTTGGAACCCGAAGTTCCTTACCTAAGTAAAATTGGGGTTGCTTTATTGTACTTGGCTCAATGCACTAGACACGACATCTCATTCGCTGTTAATTTTTTGGCAAGATATAGCAATGCGCCCACACGCAGGCACTGGAATGGTGTTAAAGACATTCTCCGTGACCTCAAGGGTACGACGAATTTGGGCTTGTTCTATACCCGTGAATCTTCAAGTGTTGCCGCCCCTTATGATTCTCAAATTGATTCCCACCTTGTTGGTTACGCAAATGTTGGATATCTGTCTGACCCACGTAGGGCACGTTCTCAAATGGGTTATGTCTTTACCATTAGAGATACCACTATATCTTGGAGGTCTATCAAGTAAAGTCTAGTTGCGACTTCTTCGAACCATGATAAGATTCTTGCCCTACATGAAGCATCGCATAAGTACTTTTGGTTGAGAGTAGTTATGGAACATATTCGAAGCACTAGTGGTCTTACTTCCATCACTAACCTTTGTACAACCATTTTTTAAGATGATGCAGCAAGTATCAAGCAGTTAAAAAAGGGATACATTAAGGAGACAACACCAAGCACATAACGCCGAAGTTCTTGTACTCACACCAGCAACAGCAGCATCAGAACATTGAAGTCAAGCAAATTCGTTCCCAGGACAACCTGGCCGATCTCTTCACTAAGTCATTGCCCAAGTCTACTTTTCAAAAGCTCGTCCAAGGAATCGGTATGCGTAAGTTATCTGAGTTGAATCGCTTGTAGTTCTCTTATTTAGAAGTTATGTCTAACGCATGGGGTGTATCTAGAAGCATGCCTACTTGATCTTAATGTTCTCTTTTTCCTACGATTAGGAGCATTTTTCCCCTGGATTTTTGCTACCTAACGAGGTTTTAACGAGGCACCCATCCTGGGATGATCATACTTCGTTGAGTTCACTACCTTCGTCATGTTTAATGTTTATTTTAGACATTATGCATACTTCTCACTTTTCTTCTTAATCTATGGGTTTTCCCCATACCCTTGGGTTTTACCATAGCAAGGTTTGGTGAGTTTTACTACAAATGCATATTTCCTTAAATTTGAAACTCACGTACACTCGTTGTGCCGATGACTTCATCAACTATTCTACCTTCTCTACTGAAGATCTGATGTGATGGTTTGTTGAGTATTTACACACTCAAGGGGGAGTGTTGCAGTCATATTTAGAATATGAATGTGATTGTGTAAATCCTAGTAGATATAGGAATGTATCTTATATTCCTATTAGGAATTGATTACCTATTAAGAGTTGTAATCCTAAAAAGTTAAGGTTTTTGCCTATCATACTACTATAAATAACAATAGGGTGATACAAACACACCTCACAATTAAATCACTCTCAACTTTCTCTAATTGCCGCCGGCCCCCTTTCTCTCTAAACCCTTAGATAGTTCAATTAAATAGGCCTACAACATAAAATAAAGGGTAAATTACATTTTACCACCTCAGGTTTGAGGTCTATTGCTACCTCATACAACATCTTCAAAACATTTCATTTTCATACCTCACGTACTATTTTGTTTCAATATAATATCTCTGTTACATTTTCCATCCATTGCTCCATTAAGTGCTGACGTGGCTGCCACATTTATGCCACGTGGCTAAACAATTAATAAAAAATTAAAAAAATTAATTAAAAAAAAGTAAAAAAAAAAGAACCCAGAAACACATTCCCCCCCCCCCCGACCCACCTTTCTCTCCTCCACTCTTCACCTCCCTTCCCATCCAAAAACCCACCCCCACTGCATGTTCTTCTTCTTCCACGTTCGAGCGGTCCCTCACTCTCATAAGTCTATCTTTCTTCTTCCTCCCATCATCTCTCTCGCTCCCACATTTTCTTCTCCACATAAGAGTCTTGTTAACTGAAGATAGTGTTACGGAGGTCCTTGAAATTGGGGTCCCAATGTTTGAACAAATTGAAGAACGAGAGGTGCTGGGGACGAATGTGCAAAGGCTATTGGATCATCTGTGGCCCTCGACGATTACCATTGTTGAAAACGACAAGAACTTCACCAAGGGAAGTCGAGTCTAAAACAGGGCTCTTCGATTTGAAGGCTTGGGGTTTGAAAATCACCAAGCACAGACTTGTGTTTATTCCACGAGAAACATTGGGTCATGGTGGTCGTCTGACATCGACGGGGAACGACGGTGAAGCCGTTATTGGAGTTGTCTGGGTGCGTCGGGAATTGTCCGAAAAGACGATGAACAGTATGAGCAACCACTGGGGAGGTGGGGGTCGGGTGGGATAGGGTGGGTTTTTGGATGAGAGGGGAGGTGAATAGTGGAGGAAAGGGAGGTGGGTCGGGGGGAGGGAATGGGTTTCTGGGTACTTTTTTTTTATTACTTTTTTAATTAATTATTTAAATTTAAAAAAAAATTTTATTAATTGTTTAGCCACATGCACAAATGTGGCAATCACGTGGCATAAATATAGCAGCCATGTGGCATAAATGTGGTTGCCATGTCTGCTCTTAACGAAGCAATGGATGAAAAATGTAACGGAGGTATTATATTGAAATAAAATAGTACGTGAGGTATGAAAGTGAAATGTTTTGAAGATGTTGTATGAAGTTGTAATAGACCTCAAACCTGAGGGGGTAAAGTGTAATTTACCCTAAAAGAAATAAAGTATTGATTTTATTGGTGTGGTTTTGGTGAATTTTCGCTTTAATCTATGTAGTTTGTTTTTTGCTATTTAGGTCCTTTTATAGTAACTTTTATATGACAGTTGAGATTATTGAATAATCCAAAAAATAAACGGTGCAAAATCCCTTAGAGTTAATCTTTATTATTTATTTTCTAGACTGCTTTGCAGTACTGAATAATTAAAGATAAACCCTTTTATTTTATAGTGTCAGAAAACATTAATTTAAGTCACTTATGCACACTATTATTTTTTAACAAACGATATTATTTATTCTATATTATTTATTCTAAGATCATCTCCAACTCTTGGGAATAAAGCTTAAAAATTTAAGTTAGAAAATTTTAAACCATAACCCAAAAACTGTTGTTTTTTTTTTTTTTCCTCCAACCCTTACGGCTTAAAATTTTAACCCGAGATTATTAAATAATGATTTTAGATTTTTTTTTTTTTTAGTAAATTTTTTGAAAATAAAATTTATGTAAATTATCCTATTTGTTGCAATCATATTTGGAATAGGAATGTGATTGTGTAAATCCTAGTGTATGTAGGGATATCTTTTATATTCCCATTAGTAGTTAATATCCTATTAGAATTGTAATCCTAAAAGGGTAAGGATTTAACCTATTCTACTACTATAAATAAAGGCATAATGGGGTGATACAACACACACACCTCATAATTAAATCTCTCCCTTCTCTCTCTTGTTGCCGTCGACCTCCCCTCACTATTCCCCTAGAATAGCTCAGTTAAATAGGCCTACAACACGTTAGCTCAGTTAAATAGGCTTATAACATGTTATCAACACACTTTTGCCAGAAGTTAAGGAACTAAAAGATCATAGGATGAGGCTTTCTTCTAAAAAAATTCAAAGGCTCTTATTTGTTTTCTGCCAATCAGGTATGCTTAAAATAAAGGAAGATATTTGAAACATCCACAAAGCATGAAAACATTCCCCATGATGCGTGAACCCCTCTACGTTTATATTTTCCTTCCATATACATATTGCATATGTTTCATATATTTGTCTATATATATATATATATATATATATATATATATATATATATATATATGTTTCATGCATTACGCAATTATATTGCTATGTGGAATTTATGAGTCAAAGTATATAAATAAATAGAAGCAATTTCGGGTTTTTAAACCCTAGTTATGTCGAAGAACAAAAAAAACTGGGAAATTGTGCGACACGGCCGCCGAACCACCGCCATTGGCCTGAAGCCCAGCTACATGGAGCATATCATGGAATGGTGTCGTTTTGACACTTTGGACCACATGGTAGCAGCTTTTTGGGCTTTGATGCCCTGACCTGGACACCCCAGGCCTTCGGCCTGATAAGCTAAATGGGCTTGAAGTCCCTTAGCCCAACCAAGAAAGCATGCAACCTTCTTGCCATGTTGTCCCGCAAAGTCCTTGGCCCAACTCCAACAACCCAGTATTGCTGCGCTTTTATTTGTCCCATGATTTGGCCTGCCCGCAGCAGCCCATAACTAACTAGGCTTGACCTAGTGTTCAACCCACTTACCCATAACTTTTGCTACTGGCTTGGCTTACCCCGACCTGAACCCAGCTTCGGCTGGGCGGGCTTCCTAGACCAACCCACGGCCAGCTTCTTGTTGGGCCTGCACCTTTGTCCAAAGCTGCTGGGTTCCTCATACCACAAGGCCCAAGGCATGCAGCCCTCTCATGACCCAATCTGCCTACAGCTGAGTCTGTATGGCCCATTCCCGTGTCTTTTTTTAACTCGATGCCAATTTTGGCATTCCCGCGTTATAAATCATGTCCAAAAAAAGTTTTGGGGTGTTTTGGTTTATGCTAATTACTTCTAATTTAATTATCACTTGGTTTATCACCAACCAAAGCTAATATGATCCGTTTGTCATTATTTTGCTTCCACAATCAACCCCGTTTGGTCTTGATCTATTGAATTAATTAAAAGTGACCTGTAATCCATTAATCCAAAATTATTGACCTGAATATCACTTTTCGACATTAACGATTCGATAATTTATTTCTATACTTGGAACCGTTGACATCCTTTCGTAGTCCCAAAGCTCTCACACTTAAGTTCTCGAAGCAACTCAAATCCACTACACTTAAATCAGCATATTGCATTTTGTGTTCTAGCAAGAACCTCTCCTTTATGAACTAATCGTTCATAAAACTAAATTAAACCTGTAGTTCCATATTTAGTGCCTTCAAAACCCGAAGTTTTCATTCAAAACTTACCACATGAAACCTGTAACTTTCATGCATAAATTAAACCAATACATGTCTATAGAACCAGATTGTTCTACGATGTATATCTATGGATTACCATATGACTAACCACGTTTTTGTTGTACCCTCCGTTTTAGGGACATGTCGAACTTGAACAAGCTTGATTTCACCGCTCTGGAAGTATCTAGAAGAAACTACCTAAAGTGGGTTCAAGACGTTAAGCTCTATCTTACTGTAAATGGTATTAGAGACATCATCGAGGCACATACGGACAACAAACCTGTCGACGAAGCTCAGAAAGCTACTGCAATGATCTTCATTCGAAGACACATCCATGATGCTCTGCAAACCGAATGCCTTGCTAAGGAGGACCCACGCACCTTCTGGCTTGCTCTGGCCGACCATTTCGATCACCAGAAAGACATTTACTTGCTTGAAGCAAGACACGACTAGCAGCATATTCACTTCCAAGACTTTAAGTCTGTGAATGAATACAACTCTGAAGTTTGTAGAATCTGATCACTACTAAAGTTCTGTAAAATGGAATTAACCAAATCAGATCTCTTGAAGAAGACTTATTCGACCTTCCATGCCATTAATATTGTCCTGCAACAACAATATAGGACACAGAAGTTTACCAAAGTTTTAGATTTCATCTCTATTTTACTTTTCACTGAAAACCATAACCAGCTTTTGATGAAGAATCATCAAGCCTGACCGACTGGCTCGAACGCCGCGTTTGAAGCACATGTGACCAATTCTAGCAGCCACAAACGACGCAAAAATCATCGTGGCCGTGGCAATGGGCAGCAAGCCCCACCACGAGCCCAATGTCAGCAGATTCAAGACCCACCCAATGGAGGAAATGTGACCCAGAAGCGTCTACCCCTTACACCTAAGGCCCCAAACTTCAAAAACAAGGGAAAAGTTACCGTTCAATCGGCTTCCGCTAAAATGGACATGTACTATCGATGTGGATCAAAGGATCATTGGTCACGCATATGCAGAGTTACCCCTGAGGCTATTGTCAAGTATCATTCCCGTCGTGAGTCTAACTTTGCACATGTGGAACATCTAGAAGATGCTACTACATCCATGGAGATATCAGATTTTCAGGAGGCATTAGCTCATATGGACGAATAAATTTTAGACATGTTTTAGGTTTTAGCCCTAGTGACTAGACCCCACCCCCCTAATTTTTAGGTTTATGGTTTAATTTTGGACAATTTTTCTAAGTATTTGGAATAATTTGTTTGGTTTTGGTTTGTTTTAAATTATGGATTGTTAATATATGGATATTATTTCTCAAATTGATTAATTGAATGAATGGAATTATATTTATGCATGTGACCAATTCAATCAATTTATTTCTACGTATGTTTAGTGGGGAAGTTAGTTGTCTGGCTGATAGTGCTACCACACACACCATATTCCGTGAGCGACACTACTTTACTAACTTTGTACCTAAGAATGCACCTCTGACAACTTTCTCAAGCCCATCCAACCTAATTGAATGATACAGAAAGGCCCGTATCATGTTGTCCAATGGTACCATTAAAAAGGCCTTCTATTCTTCATGTTCCGGAAGAACTTTGCTGAGTTTTAGAGATATTCAAGATAATCAATATCATATTGAAACCACTGAAGATAATGGTTCTGAATTTCTTTGTATCATTTCGTACGAATATGGCTAGAGGCGTATTCACGAGAAGTTAGAACGTCTGCTGAGTAGGTTTTACAACACAACCATTCACGATATAGAAGCCCACCATGCGGCCGGCCCTGTGCTTGATTTCCAGAGCACTTTGCGGCCTTGGCATGACCATATGGGACATCCCGAACGTGACATGATGCGTCATATACTTAAATCATCACATAGGCATCATTTACCTCCCTACGTTGGATTCCCGCCATGCAAAGCGTGTTCTTTGGGGAAATTGAATACTCAACCCTCAATTATAAAGATCATTCACAACCCTCCTAAGTTTCTTCAGATGATTCAAGGAGATATTTGTGGACCTATACAACCAACATGCAGACCATTTCGATACTTTATGGTGTTGGTTGATGCATCAACACGATGGTCACATGTTTGCCTATTGTCCACACGCAATGTTGCATTTGCGAAACTCTTAGCACAAATTATTAAGCTATGGGCTCACCACCCTGATTATCCGATCAAGTCGATTCGACTGGATAACGCTTGAGAGTTTACGTCACAGATTTTTTTACGATTATTGCATGTTAGTAGGGATTGAAGTTGAACATCTTGTACCCCATGTTCACACCCAAAACGACATTGCAGAAGCTTTCATAAAGAACCTTCAATTTATAGCTTGGACTTTGGTTATGTGAACCAAATTGCCTGTATTTGCCTGGGGCTATGCAATATTGCACGCTTCTATGCTGGTTTGCTTGAGGTCCACCGCTACCCAACCTCATTCACCGTTACAGTTGGTTATGATTTGCCATCAATTATTCGATACTTAAAGCCCTTGACAGTGGATCTTTTTACCACACGTTTTGCAGATTGTCACTTTGATTAGACAGTCTTCCTGTCGTTAGGGGGAGATAAGCATGCTAACGTCCCTGGAGAACACCACGAATTATCGTGGTATGCTCCCATTATGTCTCATTTAGATCCCCACACTGCCCAGTCAGAAATTGAGGTGCGACAAATTATAGATCTTCAGAGCATTACTCAAAGCATGTCAACTGCTTTTACTGATCTAACTAAGGTGACAAGATCACATATACCTGCTGCAAACGCACCTGCAAGGATAGACGTACCCTGCGTATGTCTTAATCATGCCTAGGAAGGTCGGACCTTCCACACGGCCTAGTAGATTGGCGTTTAGCCAATCACCTACTCCGACCCTAAAGCATGGCAGACCCCTTGGTTCAAAGGATTCACAACCCCAGAAAAGGAAAACGGCACCAACTAGTGACCCTAGCTTGAATCTGACCATTGCTCACTCATCTGTTCCAATGCATAAGGTTATTCTAGATTACAGTGATATCTTAGATGAGACAACCCGACCTCCCAAGAATCGTGAAATTTTGGTCCACAACGTAATATTGGATAAGGTTTGGAATCGGAATGAGATCATCATCGATGATGCATTTGCGTACACAGTAGCTATTAACATCATGCTTAGCGATGAGATTGAACCACATTCCATTGATGAATGCCGACATAAAACGAATTGGTCAAACTAGAAACAACCAATCCAAGTCGAACTCGATTCGCTTGAGAAACATAAGCTGTTTAGACCTATAGCTCCTACTCTACCACATGTGAAGCCAATGGGCTATAAGTGGATTTATGTGAGGAAGCGTAATGAGAAGAACGAAATATTATGATACAAAGCACGCCTCGTAGAGCAAGGCTTCTCTCAATGCCCTAGGATTGATTACAAATAGACGTATTCCCCCATAATGGACGTCATAATGTTCCGTTACCTAATTAGTTTGGTAGTTTCTGAAAAACTAAATATGCAACTTATAGATGTGGTAACCACATATCTCTATGGGAATCTAGATACAGAAATCTACATGAAAGTTCCAAAAGGACTTCCATTGACTGGTTCAAATAGTTCTAGACCGTAGAACACTCTATCTGTTAGATTGAGGAGATCACTATACGGATTGAAACAATCCGGGCAGATGTGGTATAACCATCTAAGTGAATATTTAACAAGTCAAGGTTTTGTGAACAATGAATTATGCCCATACGTGTTCATAAAGAACTCACATTCCATATTTGTGATCGTTGCAGTTTATGTCGATGACATGAACCTCATTAGAACTCCCGCAGAGCTTAAGGAAATTGTCGTTCACTTGAAATAGGAATTTGAGATGAAAGATCTTGGAAAAACTCAATATTGCCTCAGCCTAGAGATCAAGCATTGTTAGGATAGAATCTTAGTAGATCAATCGAACTACACCCAAAAGGTGTTGCGACATTTTAATGAGGATAAATCGAAGCCTTCGAGTACTCCTATGGTCGTTCAGACTCTAGATGCTAAATGAGATCCCTTCCGTCCAAAGGAGGATGAGGAAGATATTTTGGAGCCTAAAGTTCCATACCTAAGTGCAATTGGGGCTTTATTGTACTTGGCTCAATGCACTAGACCCGACATCTCCTTTGCTATTAATCTTTTGGCTAGATACAGCAATGCGCCCACACGCAGACACTGGAATGGTGTTAAATACATTTTCCGCTACCTCAAGGGTACGATGGATTTAGGCTTGTTCAATACCCACGAATCCTCAAGAGAGCCACACTCCCTCGATTCTCAGGGTTGATTCCCTCCTTGTTGGTTACGCATATGTTGATATCTATCTAACTCACATAGGGCAAACGGGCTATGTCTTTACCATTGGAGACACCACTATATCTTAGAGGTCTACCAAGCAAACGCTAGTTGAGACTTCTTTGAACCATGCTGAGATTCTCACCCTGCATGAAGCATCACGTGAGTGTTTTTGGTTAAGAGCAGTTATGGAACATATTCAAAGCACTAGTGGTCTTACTTCCATCATTAACCTTCCTATGACGATCTTTGAAGACAATGCATCATGTACCAAGCAGTTAAAGAAAGGATACATTAAGGGAGACAACACCAAGCACATAGCACCGAAGTTTCTTTATTCTCATCAATAACAACAGCATCAGAACATTGAAGTTAAGCAAATCCGTTCCCAAGACAACCTGACCCATCTCTTTACCAAGTCATTGCCCAAGTCTACTTTTCAAAAACTCATCCAAGGAATCAGTATGCGTAAATTATCTGAGACTCATATTCACCCGTTGTGTCACTGACTTCAACAGTTGTTCTACCTTATCTGTTGAAGATCTGATGCGATGCTTTGTTTGAGTATTTACACACTCAAGGGGGAGTGTTGCAGTCATATTTGGAATAGGAATGTGATTGTGGAAATTCTAGTGTATCTAGGGATATCTTTTATATTCCCTTTGGTAGTTAATATCCTATTAGAGTTGTAATCCTAAAATGGTAAGGATTTAACCTATCCTACTACTATAAATAAAGGCACAATGGGGTGCTACAACACAAACCTCACAATTAAATCTCTCTCTTATCTCTCTTGTTGTCACCAACCTCCACTCTCCATTCCCTTAGAATAGCTCAGTTAAATAGGCCTACAAATCTAATTTATTTTTATGAACATTTTAATCTAAAAATATTTAAATTTCGATAAGTAATCTAAATTCATACAAATACATAGTTATTTATAAAATTTTAAGTTAAATTTGATTTAAATCATTTTTAAAATAGTTTTAGACGTTCGATTTAATTTTGGGCCGACAAATTTTTTTTTACCATTAGATTTGATCTCATTTGACCATAGCCGTTAGATTATAAGTAAAAAAAAAAAGAAATATGACAGCTTGGTGGGTCCAGAATAATTTAAACCAGACTTAAATCCTGAAGGGAATCTAGCCCAGAGATATATTTTCTCCCCGAGACTTATTTTAGCTCAATGGTTGGAGATGGTTTTTTTTTGGGGGGGTGGGGGGGTGTTGGTTTTAAAGCTTATATTTTAAGATTTATCCCATGGGTTGGAGATGGTCTAAGGGAAATGGGCTAGCAATGTGTTTCGAATTCACCTTTGGCGAGAATCGACACTAAGAGCTCTCACTTTCAAGCAAAGATGAATACCACTACATCGTAGTACTAAGTGGCCATATGCACACTATTAATTTGGTTTAAAAAAAAAAAAATTAGGGTCCTTGTTAAATTATTGTGATTAATACAGTATAAGACTTAAATCGAGAGAATAGCAACTAACTTTTTATTTAGAGTAAACCGACAATATCCCCTCAACTTTCACCTAACTTTCGACTTACCCCCTAAACTTTTAAATTGGAAAATTAAAGACTTAAACTAAATTTTTTTTTTTTTTTTTTGCCGATTTCCCTAGTGTTGTTAGTTTTTCATTCATTTCATCCAAATTTCTATTAAATGAAAGCATGTGCACAACATGTGAGGGTGGTTCAATCACTTCCTTCTTTAAAATAATTGAAAATCCTAGATTTCTAAAATGTTGACCTGTGCAAATTTATGTGATTCTATAGCTTTTGTGTTTGAAAGTCTAGCGAAGTGACATTTTTGTTTTCAAATGAGAGTCATGTGGTGTACACGTGATAAACGTTAACGTTAATTTGGATAGAATCTATGGAAAACTAACTGTAAGGGAAATCAGCCAAAAAAATTAGTTGAAGTCCTTGATTTTCCAATTTAAAAGTTCATGGGGTAAATCGGAAGTTAGATGAAAATTCAAGGAAAAAATCTACAGCTTACTTTAAATAAAAAGTTAGTTGCTATTCTCCTGATTTAAGTTTTATCTAAAAGCCAAACTAGAAATTGTTGTACCAAAATTGCTTTTAAAGAAAAATATGATCTATAAAACGAATAAATTTTATCAAAAACTTCATAATTGAAACCTTTTTAAACTATCTTACTTTTTTTTTAAAAAAAAAATCATACGAATCAAAAATCATTTATGTATTCAAATATACTGAACAAAATCGAGGAGTTGAGTACCAAATATCATATACATAATTCATCTATTTATATGATACATTTTGATGTTTGAACTTCCTCGAATCGAATAATTATTATTACTTGTATTGAAAATTAAAAAATTAAATGTTTTAGATAATAAAATTTATACAATAAAAAGACAAGGTATTTATGTTTTTATAGGAAATTGTTATTGGCACTCCATTCCTCATTCTACACTCCAAACTTTCTATATTTAGAAAGAAAAATACGCTTGTGATGAGTGTAAAATGAGATTTTTGAAATGTCAATAACACTTCTCTTTTTATTCATAGAGATACAAGTATTATTATTTTAATGGTAATTAACATCGTTTTCCAATTTGCATGTAACTTGTATTGGGAAGAATGAGTTGGTTTCGTAGGAACCAGCGAATATCCTTTCTTTCGTTTTTGTCTCTCTCTTCCCTCTCTTCCCTCTCTCTTCAAGACACCATAAAACAGCAGAGGAGAGAGAAGAAAGAAGAGAAAAGGGGCTCCTTGATTTTCATCCTCTCTAACTTTTCCCGAGAAAAATTGCAGAAGGAGAAATAGGAAAGGGAAATTTAGAGAGAGAGATGGAGAAGAGAGACGACAATGGGGTGGACCTGAAGGTGGTTGGTGGGGGAGTGGGACCCAATAATAGTAAGTTCCCGTTGAGCTTCTGGGAGGTGGCTGTGGCTTCCACCGTCGTATTGGGCTTCTTGTTTGGCCTTCTGGGTGTTTACCTGACCATGCCCGCATCGGATTACAGCTTCCTCAAGCTTCCCCGTAGCCTACAGGAGCTTCAAATCCTCAGGTACTTTTTTGAATAAAATTTCTTGTAAATTTCCCATGAATCTGAATTGGGTTTTTAGGATTGAATTTTCCAGGAAAAGCCACGAATTTTAATGGGAAAATTTGTGGGTTTCTAATGCATGTGATATCAATCTGGGATTATTATGTTAGTTTTTAGTTAATTATGGATTTTTACCTCTTAATCCAATTAATTGCAAACTAATTAGGAAAAAAATCATGTCTCAAAATTTATTTTTTAGGAAGAGACCTGATTTTTGCATGGATCCATATTCTTGAAGCATTTTATTTTCTCAAATCATTTTCTAGGAGTTGAAATTAATGAATAGAATATTGCTTTCTCCTTATCTGCATTGGCCTTTTCTTTTCTTGAACGTTATGCACCAGTATTCGTCTGAGCCAGTTTTGATTCGGGCTTTTGATTTGTGTTCTGAGGAATTTGATATAACCGCGTGCAACTGTTACATTAGTTAATTTTGTTTTTCATTGGTTATGGTATCAATGAAGGATACGGGGTACTGCATTTGTGCGACCTTAATGTGTAAGGGAGGAGAGATTAATGCTGAACATGGAATGTTGCATTATTGTGAGCTTAAACTTTTAAGTTTGATGACTCTTCTACTCACATTTTGCGAAACGTTTTAAATTGCATTGTTGGAAAAAGTTATGAACTTGGTTGAGTGTAGCCGTGTACTCCCCTAGTTGATGACCGATGCGTTGTGTTTTGTTCCAGCTGCGTGTGCTCCATTTATAGATAAATTGTTGCATATGATTTTAATGGTATTATGCGGTTCTATTTATTTTGTTTTCTGTCATTGTCTTCTTCTGGTTAGAGTTCACCTCGAGGACTACACAAGTGACTACACCGCGCAGGTTCTGTTAGGGTACTGCATGGTTTATATATTCATGCAGACTTTCATGATCCCTGGTACTGTATTTATGTCCTTGCTTGCCGGTTCCCTTTTTGGAGTCTTCAAAGGTGTAGCTTTGGTGGTGTTTAACGCCACTGCTGGTGCATCTTCTTGTTATTTCTTGTCAAAGCTGATCGGGAGGCCCATTGTCATCTCTCTTTGGCCTGACAAGCTGCAATTTTTCCAAAACCAGGTATATTCAAATGTTTTCATATCTCCCATTGAAACTTTTAACTTCCAAAATGAGTGAATCATTTATTGTTTTTCTTCCAGGTAGCTAAAAGAAGGCAGGGACTGTTGAACTATATGTTGTTTCTCCGATTAACTCCGACCTTGCCTAATACATTTATTAATCTTGCTTCACCAATAGTTGATGTGCCTTACCATATTTTCTTACTGGCAACTTCAATTGGTCTGATACCAGCTGCGTACGTCACTGTCAGGGTATGTATCCTGCACTTCAAAAAGTTGATTAAATATTGAAGTTTAGTTGTTGTCTAAGAACATCAGACGTCTATGCAACACCTGAAGGGTCTATGGCCAAATGATCCAAAATAAAAATCAATGTCTTTTTTTCCCTTTTTGTCATAGAGGAAGATAAATACAATATATCTTCCTCTCGACGCCGTCTCAATCCACATTTTGACTACTGCAGAAAAATATATAATTATCTGCGTGGTCTCGTCTACGTATGCTCTACTCGATTGTCACTGGTTGTGCCTGTGTACTTGACTCTGTTTTCATGCTGCAGGCCGGATTAGCTCTTGGAGAGTTACGATCCCTTGGGGATCTCTATGACTTCAACTCGATAGCCACCTTGTTCTTCATTGGAGTTGTCTCAATTACTCCCACGCTAGTGAGCAAGAACAAAGCATAGTATTTCACTTACTGAACTTTGCTTGGTGTACATGAGGACCTTGTTCTGCTTGCAGCCGTTTGGGTAGCTCCGTACAGATGAGCATCAAGAAATTGCAATACAAAGGTATTACTGGCTCGTTATGTAGAAGGCGTGTCCGTGTCCTTGGATGGAATTTGTTGACTGTCATGTTTCATTCGGGCTGTGGGTTTGGGGTTAAATGTGTATGTAACTTCGATTTCAGTGGTAAGATGTTATAGGGTATGTGTATCATCATCAAGAAAAATGTGAAGGCATTCTCTAGTCAATTTCTGACTTGACGCAGCTCTAGTGTTGAATAATGAAAGCTCCAAGATGATGTTAGTATTGTTTTTCATAAACGTAACCACTAAGACGTAGGGATGAGGTTGACGTAACTGCCCTTCGGCAATGTTTACAATTTCGACAGTTTTTGTCGATGCAGGCTGCCTGGTATAACCAAAGAAAGGCAGCAAGTGCTTCATAATAAAGCACTTATGCTTAAAATGCTTGGCGGGTAAGCAGGAAGAACATTTGTTCTCACGATTCCTTGTCAAATTTGGCTTAATGATTGAGTAGAAGTTTGAAGTTGGGAAGGCATTAAAGCATCTAAAATTGCTTGGCATGGAAGCTCAGAATTGTAGAGGAAAAGCTTTAGTTTCTTGGTCGGGTTGGTCTTCAATCTGTTGCCCAACCCAATTGGGTCAGATTAGAATCGACTCATTGTCACCCAAGAAAATGGGCAAACCAACTCACCCAAACTACTCTTAGGCGGGTTGGGTTAGGCAAGTTCAACGAGTTCGGGTTAATTGGTTTCTTTCATATTCTGAATGTGAATACAAAGAGAGGTGGCATTCCCATTCATTTTCGCTTCACATGCCCGTCTTGATTTCAAATCAATTAAAAACGAAGATCAAATTAAACAAGAGCATGTGGGAGAATAAAAATGGTGTGTGTTTATCATTCCCGGGAATGACGTTCTTTGTCAGCCCTAATCTTCCAATCTAACTGTTACCACGGATTCTAATCCACGTCTCTATCAAAAGATTGGGAACCAGTGCAAGGAAAATAAAATGGTAAAATTATAAGGAAAACCATATCACCAATTTGACAATTTATAACTTGTACAACAAACAAAAATTTGGAAAACGTACACATTTCGTAATGTTCGTGTATATTCCTACCTAGATTTCATGAATTTCTTTTTCTGCTGGGAGCTATCTGGAGTCCGGCTATCAAGCTTACGCTTTGTACCTGTTTGTTTTGAAGCAGCGCCACCTTTAAGTGTTTCTTTAGCCTTTCTCGCAGCAACAGATGGTCGTTTATCTTTCCGTTCTTTCGGCTTCACTCCACTTGGTGATTTTGATTCAAACTTATCTGGTCTACTGCCTTTTGCATTGAACTTCTTTTGGACACCAGGCTTACCTGCACGCAGGCCCTGGTAAGATGCCTTTGAACTCGACTTGTTAAAATCTGGACTCCTCGAGTCCACAGCTCGCTTTTTGGCTGAAGAATTAGCTTCTGACGCTGATGAGGGGTTCTTTCTCTTAGTTGGGGTGGACTCTGGTTTTGCATGAGACAGCCTGAGCTCCCGATCCCCAAGCTTCAAGTTTCGCTTCTTAACGACCAAATTTGCAGTTTCCTGGATGCCCAAATTGACAGACAACACATAATGTACCGTATCAGATGATACGAATTGAAAACAAGTGTACCTTGAGAAACTTACAGAATATACAAATTTAGCTACAGAGTTTCACAAACAAAGTAATTTATATAGTTTAGTCAACTATGCACGTATTCAATTCCAAATACTCTTAATTTTGAAATGAAATATTCATGCTACAAGAAGGTTCGGGATAAAATAAAATCTTACACTTACAGAAACTACTCCATCAATAATTTCTTATTTCTATCCTCAGACCAACTTTAAGATAAATACAAATAAAGATAATGGCAGGAAACACCTTAGCATCCCAATATGCATATTTAAAGAATTGATTGTAGTCATTCTTTTGCTAAATTAACGTCATTATGTACTTACCACCAAACTGCTATAGTAACAAATTTATATTTTTACGGTTGAAAAGACAAATGTTTCACCTATGTTCCAGGAGACAACCGGGGGTCCTATTGACATCCCCATGAGGACTCTCATTAAAATGGTAGAGCACGCCATCCAAGAAGAAAACGAATAGAATCAACTAAGCAACCACATATCTGAGTTCAAAATGCATGACATTGTAACAAAGAATTATTGACGGTAAATGGGGTTTGATAAACTGTTGGTGAAAATCACATACCCTTGTTCTAAACAAAACATAAGCAATGCCCTTTCCAATACCATAATTAGGATCCCTGATTATGCGAATAGCTTCAACGCCAGATCCAAGATTGTTGATACCGCAAAACAACTGATAAACTTCTTCATCCTGCAAAAGAAAAGAAATTGTTGTCCACATATTGCAACTAAAAGTATGTAACAAAAAAAAGCAAATTGGGAGGTGGAAAGTTCCAAAAAGAAGCAGAAAAGAAATCCTAGCAGAGCAATTCACCTTTACATCAAATGGAAGGTTACCCACAAAAACTGTTCTCGTGTGATCATAAACAGTAGCACTCTCCCCTTTCAGCTTCTTACGAGGTGGGCAAGCCCTGTCAACACGGATATGATGTCCTTCAACCTACATCAACATGCATAACAAGTCAAGGTACAAGATCAACAACTTCAGCTTTACTGTAAGAAAGATCTTGTGCAGAATGATACCAATCACCCAACTTCATGCAAATAACATACCACAGCCATGTTATGGGACAAAGAAGCCTGTGCCGATTCCTCGGTTTTGAAAACAATGTAGGCATTAACGCTGCAACACAAAATCTGTTATTTCAAAAGCAATCGTAAATCGCTTAAATTTGAAATTTTCATGTCAACAAGTATCAAAAGTCTAAAATCTACATCATTTTACTTACTTTTAACAACTTAAAGTCACACCAAATTAAATAACAAATTGGTGACTGAGGGAGCCAACCTTCCAATGTAAGGCTTTATTTGAGCTACGATAGATTCCAAAAGTACACCTAGAACCTATAGCCCCAACCCACAATCTGCTTGTAAATTGGAATCAGGGCCTTACGTGCTTCAAAAACGCTTATAAATGCAACAAGCAGTTCCTAAACCAACTGATTAAGTGATGCGAAATGATTACCTGTCAGCTTTATCATGGATTTGTTTTGTGAGTATTGCTCCCTTTCTGGGCCTTTTGGTCTGAACAAAAAGAACCAAATGTACAAAATCAGCAACCAACAATACATTTATATCCACAGTTTGCAAACAAGAAGTCATAAAACTCACATCCAAAATTGGCACGGATCGAATCCTCACAGACTCCACCTCTCCAAATTTAGTGAACTCCTTCATCAAAGCTTTTTTCTTGACCTTCAAGGGCAAATTTCCAACAAAAACAGTCCTCAAGAGCTTACTCTCGTCGTCGAAACCTTCGTTGGAAACCAACATATCAGCTGGATTATCAACTGTCTTCCTCTTCTCTCCAACAGTCCTCTTCTCCTTGTCCCCATCCTCCTCGCCCTCCTTCACGCCGTACTTCTTCACCTCATATTCTCTCTCAACTTCATCCCTTTTCCTCTTCCTCCCATCCTTCTTCTTCGCCACCGCATTCGTCGTCTCGGAGGGTTCATCATTTTCCTGTCTTGACAACCCTTCTAACTCAGAGCCCAAATTAGGGTTTTCAGAATTGAGCGTTTCCGGCAGTTTATTTTTCTTTGGTTTTTCGCCCTCCAACTCCACAGGACCCTGTGGAGCTTCTTCGTTAATCAACCCGGAAGCCGCCTTTTCTTTGTTCTTCCGCTTCCGTTTCTGCACCTCGCCGTCCCCGTCATCGCCATTGTTCTCAGACTCGCCATTATTGGTGTTCTCAGCAGGTTGAGAAGGGGCAACAAACCCAAACCCAGATTCCTGGTTCTTCCTCCTGAAGGGGTTGCTCTCGGAGAAGATGGCAGGGGCGGCGTCGTGGCTGGCGGCGTCGCCGAATAGGGTCTTGAAGACGTCGGACTGAGCTGCTGAAACGGCGTCGGTTTCTGGGTCCTTCGGTTTCCTCCTACCCATTGTATTTGGTTTGAAGGAACTTTGAGAAATCAATCAGGACGCAGAGAGAAAGCGCAAGTTCTTTAACTACAAGGCGTTGCGGGCAGAAAAGGGAAGCTGGGCTTCGAAACCCTAGAGTCCTCTATTTTTAAATCAGGAGGGAGTGTTTGAAAGCGGTTGCAAGAGAGTGGGCCGGATCAAGTTAAAACTTCATAAATTGGGTGGGCTGAGAGATCAAATGGACCCAAAGATAAAAGTGCATACACAAGTAGGTGCATTTTCACGAGAGATTTTCGGGTGTATCTGAAACACCATCATGTGTTAATAAAACCTATATGTGAGAAATATCAACCTTGTCTTCCTCTCATATAGTAAGACATGAAAAAAATACACCACATGGCAAGTGATTTTCCTCTTCATATCTTCCACTAAAACCTGAAGGGGCAAAAAATAAGGGTGAGCGGGCTTAAAAAAAAAAATTTGTAAAAACCTTTTCGAAAACATAATAACCCCTCGCCGTAAAATGAGTATAGTTTCCAAAATACACATACTAAGTATAGTATAAAAGTACTTACCAGAGCCAGCGGTATCTCAAGAATTCAATATGGCACAATATTTCATAAGTGAACACATGACGTCCATAATCACATAATTTCGCATATGCAAACATATCATATCGAGTGCTCATCGACACATGCTAACACACGAGTTCATATAAAGATATTCTAACATGAACAAGACTAGGTGTAACAATGATATACGTTATAGTACTACAATCACGTGAAGACTAGCGCTATGCGCAGCACATACGAGTTCTAATTGCCTATAACAATCTAGGAGAGGACTGGCACCTACAATGGATCCAAAGTGGGCGTGCAATGAGATGTGCACATATACGTGAAAGACTGGCCCTGGCCCTGGTAAGTACTAACATCGGTGCAGCAAACGATGAGCATATAACATAAATATAGTCATGCCACAGTGATTCGATAATTCTAGTCAACATAATATTATTTATAGCCGTAAAGTTAATTAAGGCATCCCGTAAGATGTATAATGATTTCCTAATTCTCAATGTTATGTCATTTCCTATATACGTTAATTTAATTACAGCAGTCATATAGAAAATTCATTATTAGATGTATATATGGAAACTAAATAAATATATGTATATATCAAAGAAAAGACCCACTCATAGATCATGTCTTCGGGTCGAACCTGCCTCGTAGCATCAAGAGTCTTTGCGATGCGTTTTGCCTAGAAACAAAACCATTTATGTAAATACGTAACGTAATAATGTGTAAACACGTTTTCGTACAAAGTACAGCTAATAAAGAAACTATTTTAAAACTGTCAAATTTAGAAAAATAGACAGCGGATTCGAATTCGGCACGTCGAGAAACCTAAGGAGGGACCTCGAGTTCCTCCACGCGCTGCCACAAGGTGGCTGCATTGGCAGTCATGCGCCGCACGCGCCGACCACCATCACGCTTCCACTCTGCCCACGCGCCTTCTTCACAGTTCCCAGATTTTGCAAGTTTTCTTCCCAACTTTCAGAGCTTATTTCGAGCTCAATACTCAACCAAATTCAGTGATTCAAAAGCCAATTTGAAACTAGGAATGTAGGGAACAAGACTATACCATTTTTGAGGGCCATATTTCATTGGAGATGGCTGGAAAAATCCTTTGAAAATGGCCCAACAGCCTTGGTTCTAAGCTTCCAAAATTTCTGGGAAAATCCTCCATTCGTCCTAACAGCTTCTAAACCCTATTAAAATGCGTCCAAACCTTGAGATTGTTCACTGATAATGAAAAAGGTAAGGGAGAGAGAGGTCCTAACGCTTACCTTGGTCGGGATCGACGAGAACTCGTCGGAGAAGATGGTGAACAGTGGCAATGGCCACTGTGCAATGCAAGCTCCATGCCTGGGTTTGATGTTCAGGGTTTGAGCTTAACAGAGATAAGGAAGGTCAACAAGCGATGGTGGTCTGATGGTCTAATTCGTCGGAGTAATCAAGTGGTGGTGGTTCGGTGTTATTGTGCACGGTGAATGCAGAGAGAGTCAACAATCTCACAATATAATGGTCAACGAAAGTCAACAATCTCGCCTCTAGGGGCATTTTCATCAAATCACTCATTTTAAATTAATTAAATTGTAAACTTAGGGACGGGTTGTCACAAGTGTGACTTCAATTGTTCACATTTAATATTTTAGGGCTCGTTTTGAAATGCTTTTAAAATGACTGAAAGTGCTTTTAATGAAAATACTTTTGAAATCAATCCTTAATAAAAATCACAGGGCTCGTTTGGAAAGTGTTTTTAAAATGATTGTAAGCGCTTTTGCAAAAAATATTTTTAAAACCAATTCTTACTAGAAATTTAAGAAAATCTTGGAAAAACACTTGAAATGCTTTTAGAACCCAAAAATATTATTTAAAAGCGCTTTCAGTCATTTTAAAAGCAATTCCAAACGAGTTCTAAATAGATCCTACAAAAACACTTAAAGTACTTCTTGCAAGAGCACATAAATCAATTTATGGCCAGTTCATAGATTTAAAGAGACCCAGGGCAAGGCCAAGAATAATGCCCTTGTATAGGTCCACATAAGAAATATCATTTGTTTTTTATTCAGACATATGAAAAAAGGGTCCCCGTGACTGAACTCTTAACCAAGGTTTTAAAAACATTAGGCGCTAGTTGGACGGCAAATCGAAGCCTAGTGCCTAGACGGCTAGACGAGGTCTCAGCGAGGGGAGCTTAAGTGGATTAGGCGGATTTAGTAAAAATAAATATAAAAATTAATTAATTAATTTTTTAAAGGACCAAATTACTAATCATTCCACCAAGTGACTGTAGCTCTCCTTCATCACCAGTGAAGTATTGAACAGTCAACCTTGACAACCGCTCTACTGAATTCTAAGTTTCATCTTCAAATTATGGCTCTTGGAAACTCAACCTTAGTCAACGGTTAAAAAGCTGTTTTTCTTTCTCAGGTTGTCCTCCTGGTTAGTTCTTTCCCACCGCTGTTGGCATAAACATATGCTTGTAAACTAATTTTGGTGCCCCTCAAGATTTGGGGCCCTGTGCAGCCGGCTGTTTGCCCTGCCCCAGGGCTAGCCCTGAATCAATTTTATCAAAAATGCTTTCAGTTATTTTAAAAGTACTTTCAAACAAGCTTGATGTCCCAAAAGTTTAAAACTTCAAATTGAATAAGAAGCCGTTAGCATGAATGAAGGCAAAAGTATTACAAAGTCTATGCATTCGATAAGATACAGAAAAGTGACAGATTAGAATACATCATAATTTTATTCATAAACATTTACAAGGAAAGCAGACAAGCAAATGAAATTAACACCTTCAACCTTCACTTAGCAAGCTAGAGATTTCAGCCGGGTAAATAAGCACATTCTACATATTACATACATATGCTATGTATTTAGCACATATACATGTTTATTTCTTGTTCTTCAAGTTAAGTAGTGGTTATAGTTATACTTCGACAGTAAAAGCCTTTCTCATAAAACTGGTACCTCCCGTCTTCTTTTTCTTTTGCCGTTTTTACCAACATCAGGAACGTTGGGAATTGAATTCCCGGGAACGCGAGTGGCGTGGTTGAACTCTCTTTGTCGAATTCGCGGTCTACTTCATCCAACAGAGTTAAAATGCAGGAACCAGAGCCGGCACAGATGAGGCTTGAGTTCCGTCGTCAATGTTGATTTCTTCATTGTCGTCTTCGTCTTCGTCTTCCTCTGCTTCCCACATGAAGCTAGCGAAGGACCCCAACACCATGCTGCATTAAACATAACATACACAGACAAATCAAACTTTTTTCTTACGCTTAGGAAAAGACGACGCTTCCAAATTGGGCAAAGCTCCGAGCGCTTTATTTCTTAATCTTATTTACAAGTTTAAACAAATGATAGAAAAAAAAATTAAGAATTAAAACAAGCAAATATTCAATTTTCGTTGAATTTAAGTTAAGTAGACGTGACACACTTTAAAGAGTATATTGACATAAATTTATAAAGATAAACTTATTGTTCTGAAAAATAGTTTATGGAATTAAGTTTGGAAGATAAAATAGTATAGTCAAGTAATATCGAAAAAGAATAACTTTAGAGACTTAATCTATGCTCAAGTAATAATTCAGCGACAAAATCGACAATTTATCTTTATTTTTAGAGAAAAATTGATATAAGATCGAAAAACAAAATATTAAAAACATCGAACATTTTTATTTGTTGAACTAAAAAAACCAAACTAAATTCCTTGCTTGGGTAGATAATCTCTCGTATATTATCTACCAAGCAAGAGAGTTTGAAAAAAAATAAAAATAAAAAAAATAAAATAAAAGCCACATACCAATCATCAGGGGAGGCAGAAACAGCCTGATCAAAGTAAGATTTAGCCCGTTCCTCATCTCTCTGCGTCTCCCAGATTAGCTTTCCGTAGAGCGACAACAAATCACCGTCTCCCGGACTCTCCAATATCGCCCTACAATAGCACTCCTCCGCCCCCACCGCATCCTTCTCCACCTAATCCAAATCATTCAATCATTTTTATCATCTTTCTTTTCTCATTAATCATAATTAATTTGCTGATCAATTTGATAATTTGATTAATTAATCAATTACCTCGTGCAAGAATTTCCCGTAGTTCCTCAGCAGCAACGGATCGCCGGGGTTTGACTTCAGCATCTCTTGATAATACGCTCCGATCTTCCTCTGCTCGCCTTCCTGCACCGT
The DNA here is from genome assembly GCF_041283825.1 of Pyrus communis. NCBI lineage: Eukaryota > Viridiplantae > Streptophyta > Magnoliopsida > Rosales > Rosaceae > Pyrus > Pyrus communis. The sequence continues at coordinate 21,864,023 of NC_142570.1, forward strand.
TTCAGTATTCCCTCCGCAATCGCCGCCGCCAGGAACCAGCTCCTCCGTCGAAATTCCACTTCCCGCCAATTTACCGGCGTAACTCGCCGGCAGAGCTCGAAATCCGTCGGATGCCGATTGCAGAACGTCGCTCTCCGACAGAGATCTCCGGATCATCTTATCTCGGCGGCGATTGACGTCGAAATGCAGGGAGATCATGGGAGATCCGACGGTGCTCCTCTCGCCGGAGAAAACGCTCGAGAGCGAGTCGTTCCGGGCTAGGGACACTCTAGGCGAGCCGGAAACGGCCGGTGACCGGAGCGCAAAAGAACCGGTTCGGATCATGACTGCTAATTGAAGCTTTTGCCTACTTTGCAGTGTCTGAGCAAAGTGTGAGACTTCGTAGTTTTTCTCTCTGCTTTTTGCAGAGAGATCCGTGAAGTGAAGGCCTGTATATATAATTCACTTTGCGCCGTTGGATGCGCTGACGGGGTTGACTTGGGGTGGTACGGGATGATGACACGTGTGGAATTTGCACGTGAGGCTGGCTAGTGAGTAGTGAGTAAGCCACTCCGATGGGGAAGGCGGGAAGATCGTGAATCAGGTAAGGAACGAAGCAGTGCCAAGTGCAGGTTTCACGACAAATCTTTGTGGGTCCCCTCGTGTATTCCAAATGTGGAAAGAGGCCTTTCATCAAAGTTCACCAAAGCACATAATTCAGACTTTTAAAATTTGATCTAACGATTACAAATAGAGATTCATTTTAAAAGTTATAATAATTTTAGTCGTTGAATCAAATTTCAAAGGTCCAGATTGTGTGCCTTGGTAGATTTGATCAAGGGGATCCAAAAAGGATCCCTTTCCTCCAAATGTAATAATAAAATTAGTTAGACACTTAGAAAATTTATTTTCAACTAATTGTAATATGATTTGGTGTACATAGTTTTGTTCCGAAATACTGAAAATGTTCTCCTAGTATCATCGTCTAGTTAATAAACCATTAAATCATCTTCAACAGAGATGTTAAGTGTAAAACATCAAAATGATATTTGATGACTTATGGATCAATTTGCCATTTTGTACAATCATTTGGTCCACCCGATATATTAAATTAAAATGCTATTCTATAATTTTTATCATCTCTTTGTGGTACAATTATTAACATAGCCTATAAAATACTTGTTTATTATGAATTGCATCCCACTTATTAAAAAAATTTATCAAATCAAACAAATTTTGTTTTTAAGCAACCAAGTTTTGTTCAAAAAAAAAAAAAAAAAAACCCCGATGGTAATGGGACAGACAGGAGGACCCCTTCCTAGATTATCCGCATCTGACCATGTGATGAAAAGTAACTGAGATTTCACGTTACCTATTTTTTGGTCGCTCAGAAGTTTTGGCATAAATTCTGTGTTCCCATCCCAGCATATGGTTTTGGCATAATTTCTGTGTTCCCATCCCTGCCCCATGCCGTTGGTTTTTATAAAATAAGGTACAAGAATTTGCCAACACTCACATAGGGTTGCAACTTGGATAGAAATATTCGACTCTGACCGATCGTGAGCCGATAAGTTCTAAAGTATCTTGTCCAATCCAAATTCGACACCAAAAACCGAAAAAATATGAGAAGAATTGGATACGAATTGAAATGTATTTGAATATTCCGAATCTCAGAAATTTGTCTAATTCCATTACATACACTTAATTATGTTTTAAATAGGTATCCTTGCTATATATTGTTCAAAATACTCAAATATAAACCAAATCAGATATTCACATTCGAAACTTTTCAAATGAAAACATATAACTCCCTGAATATATATTATGTAGAGAGAGCGTGGTGATGATGATATATTATGTAATCTTGGTATGAATGAAGCCAAATAACTCCCACAACTACGAAATTTCGGAATTGATCCGATCTCGAAAGTTCAAATTCGCCAAGAGTATATTTTGAGATTCTGATCCCAAAATTGTGTGATATTCATATCCAAAACTTTTTGAATTGGAATTACAAACATGCATTTCTAATCCTAAAGAGCTAAAAATTAAGAAAACACTCACATTAATAACGAGTTGTGAACAATTAAAGTGTCGCATATTTAATTTGAGACACGACTATTTTAGGAGAATTTTTTCAATGTTTCTGAACACGAGTCAGTCGATATATTTCATGTTATAATTTAAAAGAAAGTGACTAAATATAATTTTTATTTAAATCATGACATATGGGATACTGATTTATGTTTTGAATGGATGGATGGAAAAATATCTCCCACTTTAGGTCATGATTCATAAAACTTACATAGTACATGTACAATATTATTGTGAAGTTTCATGTTAACAAAATAAAAATGTGCAAACTTCTGTTTAAACATATTTTACTTTTGACACGAGACATCACGCGACGCTGATGGCATATAAGTTCTTGTCTCGTAAAACACTTGTAAAGAAGAACATTTCTAACCATTAGGTAAATCATCTAATTATTATTACCTTGTTACTTTTGACAAACAAAAGAAGACAAATGCACACCAAGAATTTCGTATATAGCTAGAATGACCTTTACAAATTGCAAATGCTAATTCGTTAAGAATTAATCGAATTATAGCATCACCATTCGTTGGAATCAAAATATCTGCGAGATCCGGGTCCCAATATGTGTCGATTAAACAAACAGTTGAAATTTCCAAAATAATACATTCTCGAAGAGTATCTAAATTGATCAAGAGAAGAATAGTAGTGTCACTTGTAAAGAAAAGACAAAAGAAAATTGATCGACTTTTAACGGGTCAATGACAAATCCCAAAATCAACTTAACAAAGTGGGGTTTATCTTATCTCCTAATAAAATATTTCCAACTTGATAAGATAAAGTATGTACCAAGTAACTATTCCTTTTTATTATGACAGCTTGCTTTGTCGTGATTTTATTATTACTCTAACGTCGTTTAATAATCATTTCGTTTTTATTTTTTAATTTTTAGATAAAAATTAGAGGAGTCGTTTTCACTGACATATTTTCATTTGATATGTTCTTCATTTCTCCCTTCTAGGCTTCAACCTCTCACCAACTTCTGTCTTACCCTAACAACTAGAAATAAAGGAAATGATTCAAACCAACAGTTTTCGATTGCTCATCGAATTATTGTTACATTAAGTAACTTCAACAAAATTAGGGTTTAGGATTTAGGGTTTAAGGGGTCGTGTTTGGACCTATTTTTCACACCATATGAACCCGAAAAACAACCTGTTGTCGGGTGTAAAAAATGCACCTCTAGTAACTTCAACAAAATTAGGGTTTAGGGTTTAGGGTTTAAGGGGCCGTGTTTGGACCTATTTTTCACACCATATGAACCCGAAAAACAACCTGTTGTCGGGTGTAAAAAATGCACCTCTAGTGTAAACTTGGTATCAAATTTCTCTAGTTAATGTGCAACCGTCAACTCAGTGTACATATTGCCAATTAATACTATGATCTAGTAGTATTCCTCTTCCCTTATAAGTGAAATGTCCTACATTCGATTCTCGCCAGTGGCGAATTTGAACCACATTATTGCTAGAACATTGTGAGGCTTAGCCTACTCTCCCACCCCTTTAGTGTATATCGTTTGTTAAACTATGTGCACATAATGATTCATATAATCTGCAGATGTTAGTCTCAAGTGTTTCTTGTGGCACAAATTTGCGAAAACATTGAAAAAGGTACAAAGATCTTGATCCCAAACCACCATCCAAAAAATATCCCACTGGGATGTAATGGTAATACAAAAAAAAGGTCCACTATAATACGTTGATTTAATCTTTCGGTGGTAAACCCACGATCGATCTGTAAAACTAACAGCCATACTTATCCGGCTTCATGCAAATCAGGCCGACGGATAACTCTATGAGTACAAGAATGTACCTGATTGAAGTATACGAGTATATTTAGTAACATAGACATTTCTCCTATGTTTATGTTTCATCCTCCTCATCGAAACCTAAATTTCAAGATAATAGACTACAATTAAGATCAGAAAGACACAACTTTTGTAAGTGAATGGAAACACCCCTACTATGTAGTCAAATACAAGCGTGAACAACATTGATTGCAACCTTATATGTCAGCCATCACATATATCAGCATCCATGTTTGCATGATTGTTAAGTTGGCTAGGAACATGCATTAGCTGCTAGAATTTTGAAGTCGTTAACGACTTGTGACAGCAGGGAAGTTGCCAGATTAAGATAAGCCTCGAATGCAGGGCTGCCTAAGCAGGGCCGTTATAAATGACGTTGGCCAGATGTTAACTAGTTTTCGCGTTGGGAATAACGAATTTCAGTTGTGTGTTAACTACTCCATTCTGCTACAGTTGATAGCCATGCCACCCTTAAATTGGAAGCTTATCCTCAACTGTTATCTACTCAGCTAATAATGCCCTTAGCTTCACAACAATGCTAATATGGAGTGTGAGGCCGATAACGATACTACATGTAAGGTTGCTTTAATTGCTCAGATCTCTTTGTATTTAGGATGTCAAAAAAGTACTATCAATAAAACCGTCAATAAAAGTATACGAACCTCCAAAGACCAAGCCTACTGATTCTTCTTTAGCTTGGATGTGGAAGAAGATGATCTGAGATCTTGACTAGAAGTTCTAATTATGAAAATAAATGTTTCCACGAGCATGCCAATGACCAATCCAAGAATGCCTCCAGCAGCATTCTGAGATGAGAAAAATAAGAGCGCCGTCAACTTATATAGTACTGTAAATAAGAAAAAGAACATGCAGATAAAATAGGAACCAAACAATAATCACATATTACAATGCCCAGAAACCAAAAAATAGTTTAATAAAATAGAAATTACTCTCTCGAAGATACATACCATGACGGGACTGTGGTTAAACAAAGCTCTGAATGCAGCATATCCTACCAAATAGCAGGTAAACATGGTCACCACAACATGTAAACCTGTAGAAGTTTTGACTGTTTTAGCACTGGAGCATCCAAAACATATTTTCAAAGAGAATAAAAATTCTACAGAAAATTTACACAACAAACACAATTAAAAAGGAGAAAAGAAACTAAAAGATTATCAATCATTCGCTAACAAAGAGATAATAAATATATTTTGTTTTTCTAAACATAACAATAGATGCTTTAAATTAGAAAAATAAACCACTCAACTCTATTCGGAAATAAGAGGAATGAATTTTAAACAGAGATTCAAATATGTAGTCAAACTATTTCAATGAATTCTTAACACAAAATGCTTCCCAGGAAGCAAATGTTCTAGGCTAGGGAGCCTGTACTGCCTTCCATTCGGTTCCAGTTTCACCTAAACCAGAAAGAAATCTCTAGTTTTGTGAACTAGTTCCAGTTTCACGGTTCACCCAAACTGGAAAGAAATCTCTAGTTTTGTGAACTAATTCGATTCCATTGTGATTTCATGTACTCTTTACATAAATAATGGTCTACTATCATGTTAATTTAAAATGCAAATGTATCCAATACTTTTATGACTTGGTTCGGAAATTATCACAGAATACTCACCCCACCCAATGCTCTCCCTATTACCACCAGCCAGTAATTTCCCCATATATATCCTAGATTCAAATTTCTCAATCAGTCACCAATTTCCTTTCAATATCATCTGCTGGGAATGTAATGGCAAGCAGAGAGTGAAAACAAAACAGTAATATGACAAAAAATAACGGCCATAAAATTTCTGGCATTAATACACAGGAAAGAAGAAATTAATTCTTTCATCATTCAGGTGCTAACACATTAGAGTAATCCCACATAAACAAACTGCCATAGAACACCAAACTGCCCAATCAACAAAACCAGCAAGTACTTTGCACACCTGTACAAATAATTAGAATTTTTGTACAGATCACACATGCCCGAATACATCCTAGGACTCACCAAAATTTCATTATTCTTTGAAATTCCATATAAGCATTAGATACCTCAAGAGCTAAGTTTTTGAGCAGTTGGAAAATGTATTCATTCAAATGGAAAGCATTCACTAAAACAGAATCTGGTTTCTTTCTTGCTTAACATTTCAAGCTTCATCCTTAACAAGGTTCTTTCATGCTTACATAGGCATCTAAACTAGTTACTAAGACAGAAAATTTGAACATATGCTGAATGGAAAAAAAAAATATTCTATATGCATTCCATGTGGATGGCATGATAAAATTCACAAGGTAAAATACAATTATTGGTTGACCTGCTCATGGAAATGGAATCAATATCGTCTCTGATGACCGTTGACGATGAGCAACATTTACATGCAAAGGAAACCAAAGAAGACACTGATACGTGACATCTCAGAGTTTATCCATTAAACCTTTTAGAATAGATTCACAGTTTCCATTTGAATTACCATGTTTAAGTCCAACCAATCTGACGTTGTCAAGCATACCAATCCAACCATTCTACCCCCTCTAAATGTCATGACTCTACACTTTCAGAGAATGAAAAATTGTTTGTAATAAAAAACAACATCCTTGTATTATATCACAGTTTTGTTCGCATTCCCCTCAAATCCATTCACATAAAAATCAATTTCCATCAATGGACCAAAGCAATAACTACAAATTGAACTCTTCCTGATAAGATCATTGAATTAAAGAAACTTACGCCATTATCACAAAACTGAAAAAGTCCAAGCTCAATGCATTTGCCACAGTAATATCATTCAGAAACAAGCAATAAAACATTATGTTAGACATGTATAAACTCTTTATCTTACCAAAGCCGAGTTGATCCTTGTAAGAAGAGAAAGGCTCAGTGGTTTCTTTCTTAGGGGTAATATCCTTCACAAGTTCTGCATATGCATTCCTCTCCAAAACTTCAGCCAGCTTCTTAAGTCTAGCCTTCAACTCCTCACTCTAAACACAACAAGAACAATTACATTTCATTTGGAATCTCTGGAAAATACAGGAAAAAATAACAAAGTTCAATTGCAAACCAAACAAAACACAAAGGGGTGATATAGTGTTTTGCGTTTCACCTTTTCTCTGGGTTTGGGGCTGGTGAGGACGAACTCGCATCCAGAGAAGAGTTGGGCCAACTGCGGTCGGGTCGAGGCATCAGATGCAACCCAAAGAGCTCGGAGAGACTTGTACAGTACACTGGGTTTGGAGGATAGATTGGACGCAATTTGCTGGAGTTCATGAGAGAGGTGTGGGTCTGTGGAAGCTGAGGTGAGGAATGAGAGGATGGGTTCGGTGGTTGATACGACCAGTCCAGGTGGATTCATCGGATCACTGCTCATTTTCCTGTGATTTTATAAAAAGACCATAGGGCTTCAATTTATGACCAACTTTCCAGACAGTATTAATAACAATGGTGGATTCTTTTTCTTTTTACTTAATTAAGAATTGTATTGTAAGAACAATAGATTATTCAAATTATCATCAAAGACCCAGCAATTACAAAACACAACTGTCTAAGTGAATAAAAAAAGTAACCAATGAGCAAGAACATGGGAATTCAATTACCTCGGCAAGGTGTTATGGAATCGAGCTCAATACTCCAAACCTGCACAAATTCAACTGAAAAGAAAATCAGAAAATGATTTCGACAATCAGAAAACAACATTCAATACCAACATTCTATTAACCGGAATTCGGGAAAAAGAAAACAAGATTCGACAATGGGGTCGGCGAGGAGTTGATTGAAGCAGAGGAAAATGCGACCTCACCGATCCAATTGGTGGTGGAGACTTATCAATCCTGACCTTGGAGGAGGAAGAGGAAGAAAGAGAAGGAAAAGCAGGGCTCTGTAAATTGCATTTTCAGGTCTTCCTCGTGAAGACAATGGAGATGGAGAAGGTAAAATTTTCAAGTGGTCTTACAAGGTCTGCAATTATTCTCTTCAAACTAAATCTGAAACATTGGTTTTTATAACTAAAGAATCAAAGGCCAAGATTAGCTTGAATTGGGTCATGTTTACATGTGTATCTATCCACATGCAAGAGAGACTGTTTGTTTGAAATGCTTGAGAAAAATATTTGATGGGAATTGATTCCCTCATTCCTTTGTTATGTCAGTTATTATAAAGGACTTGAACGGGCTTGCACAGCTAGATCCACCTTGTAAGCTCACTTTAAACCATCAATTTACGGACCTAGGGTTAGCCAAGTTGGTTAGAGCAGCATCTCCGTCTACACTTAACTTGAAGTTCTCTGATCTCAATTTAGATGAATTTAATGTTGGATATGTACCATTTGTGAAATAAATAAACAAACACCATCAATTTGTTTTCCTTTTCTAACTTTTCTTGAACAAACTCACTTCAGCAACCATCAAACACCACAAACTCACACAGCCATGATACTTAGTAAATCAACTATAATCTCTCTTTTCATTCGAACCATGTCGACATATTTCTTTAAAATTTTCAAAGGGAGCAGAACAAAGAACAACTGGTATGATACATAAAAGTAAAACGAAACAAGTTTATAATTTGTATCTTCCAATTGGCTAATCCATGACATACTAAAAGTAAAATCATTTGAATTATAAGGGAGACCCATGCAAGCAAGTATGACAAGTTTTGTGCCTAACTTAAAAGATATCCACAACTCGTAAGCACTAAATTGTCCATACATTAGCATATTTAATGATTGCGATGGATATATTCATAGAAACTAACATAAATAGAACAGACACAAAATTCCCATCAACACATGAGAATTGAGAAATTATGATTAGTACTTGATCAGTTAAAACTACTTGAATTGAAAATAATAACAAGAGAATGAAAGCTAAGCTTTGTAAACATGTAATTGTAGCGCTTGTTATTGACAGTTACGAGCCGAATACATGAGAACAAAAAGTTCATACCCATCCGCGAATCTACATGTGAATTTTTAGCAAAAAATTCCAACTCCCCATTCCCTACTTTGGTTGGGTAGAGAGCCCAATAAAACCAAGACCATTTACCAACCCCTTGATTTTCTGGTAACAAAAAGCACAATACAATAGCATTAACTTTATCAAGATTCCAAATACTTCAACGTATGAGAAATAGCTCAGTTAATGGTCTCTCAAGATCGCCACTGAGTTTGTTTAGATTCAAATAACGTTCAAAAATGGCCAAGGCAGATACATGGTTACTACTAGACTCATTTGACATATAGGAGGAGGAGGCAAACCTCAAGGATGGCCACCATTGAAACAATCTCACCAAAAACCCAAAAAACGAAATCGAAAGAAACGAATTCAGGCGACCAATCAAAATCACAACTTGGAAACTCCAAAAGATGATAAATTTCTCAAATTAGATCCGAATTCAGCACCCAAATAACCAAATTAACGAATAATCAATTGGGTACCTGGAAGATGAGAAGATGGACAATATCCAGATGGTAAAACCCAAAATCCAACCGAAAAATAGAACTTTTGTGTGCCGGTTAGACGCGCCTTCAGCCCGCTGTCTCTACTTGCGATTCGGCGATCGAGCATAAGATCAAGGAGAGTTGGAGACGGCGATGATGGCAATGAGTAAAGGGAAGGAGATGATGAAGGGGAATGAGACGATGAAGCACACATCAAAATCATTAATTATAAACTGTTTAACTAATAAATATATAACATTGCAATAAATTTGTAGATTTATCTATGACATTGTAATGTTTTAGCTGACCACGTTATATCCAATTTAATGGGCCACATTATGTCTTATTTGGTCTACCAAATAGGCTCTAGAAAACACTAATTAATTATTAAGCATTTGTAAATGAATCCTTGAATCATCTCCGAATGAAATGAAAAATTATAAGAGTCAAATTATAATTGATAGTTAATGTGGCAATCTGAAGTTTTACGTCAAATTTTGTATTTCTCCAATCGAATTGTCAAATATTATTATAATATTTAAATAAAGCTTGAAATGGTTATAATTATTAAAACAATGTTGAAACAAATTTTTTATTGGTCAATATGTTAGTGGAATAAGGAACCCATCATTAAAATGAATTAAAAATAAATTTGACATTGAAGTCAAATTTGACTTCAAACCACAAAGCCTTCAAATTCTGTAAGTAAATAACACTTTGATTGGAGAGACTTCTGATGTCAAATATGCACAATAACATTCCACCCAGGATTTTGATATCTCCTTTGAAGATGCTCTTACAAAGAGTCATTTGCAAAATTGAATTACGTGAGTTGTATATGCCTTTATAGGATTCATGTGGTACATTCCTATTATGTCTTATCTAAACCTTTGTAATATATTCCTAACTAACTTGGTCATCAATTAACGATCAAATAAACTGATTAACTAATAGATATATGACATTGCAATAAATTTGTGAGTTTGTCTATGACATTGTAATGTTTTAATAGGCCACGTTATGGCCAATTTAATGGTCCACCAAACAGGCTTTAGAAAACACTATTAAGAAGTATTTGTAAATGACTCCTTATATGTAATCAGTTGTAAATCTTATTCACATGAATCTTGTATATGCATCTATAAGACTCATGTGGTACATTCCTAATACGTCCTATCTAAACTTTTGTAGTATATTCCTAACTAACTTGGTCTCAATCCATTGGGATTTGAAAGTTCCTAGAAAGGGTTTAACATTGTTTGTACCACACTTTACCAATCCCAAAACTAAAGAGCATCAGTCAACTTTATACTTTCAGAGCCCATTGAAAGGATTCGTGTTGAGGCACTCCTGCTAAAGGACAAGAGTTTCTCTCCAACCAGGAAACCAATCACAATGTGACATGACACACCCCGACCGTGATCGGAGCGTGCTGGCCGTCACACGAAGGTGACGTAGCCATGTGCACATGCGGAAGCCAATAAAGTAATAATATAAAAGTACGAATAATTTAAAAACTAGCATACAAAGTACTAAACAAGTGCTAGCGTAAGTGAAAGATAATTTCAGAGCAGGTCTACAGCAGTCCAAAAGAAAGTTGCGACAAAAGTACACCCGAAGGTGACCCTATGCTGGTGAGTATCTGTCAGAAAAGTCGGGAGAATCCTCTGGGAATACCACCGAAACTGCTAATCAACTAGAACCTGGAGGGGCGCAAAACAAAAGCGTGAGTGGGCAAAAACAAAGCTCTTTGAAAACCATTTATCAAAAATACATTCTAACCCCTCGCCGTAAAACCTGTATACTTCCCAGAAAATAATCATATATACGTATGTATAAATATGTCAATCATGCTCAAGGGTATGCCAATCATGCTCAACAATGTGCCATGTCAAAGCCTCTTAATGATATGCAAGTGCTCAGGTATAAATCAAATCAACAACATAACATCTGGCAGCCGGAGTCACCTAACGTGACATGTACGGCTGCATATAGAGCTCAAATCTCAAACTCAATAACTGAACCTGCCCACGAGTCGGAACCACCTAAAGTGGTCTGTACGACAGGCCTGGGTGTAATACATATATACGCTCTAGTGCTACGATCACGTGAAGACTGTGCGAATAATCGCGGGTCACCTACGAGTCGGAACCACCTAAAGTGGTCTGTACGACAAGACTGTGCACCTAACTTGGATCCAAGCTGAGCGTGTGGTACGGTAGGTGAACATCACGTGAAGGACTGTGCCCTACTCTGGGCGGGAGCACTAACACCGGGGGTGCAGGTTATGAGCTCTCTAAGCATCTCAAACCACTACTGAATGTAAATATGGATAACACTTACCTGGCACTTACCTGTGCGTCCACAGCACCCAATATGCATATGTATATATATATATGCAACTACTAACGTAACCAACGATGCATGAATAACGATAATGTAATGCATGGCATAAAACTAAATAACCCTTTTTAATCAATTTCTGGGAATATAAATGTATATAGGTATATACGGAAAACAAAAGCCCACTCACTGGTAAGTGGAAGGGTCGTAGCCCCCCTGCCTCGAGTGCGAACGCTCGTCCTCGGGGTACGTGTCACCTATATGCGAAATAACTATAAAAACGTTAACTTTAAAGCACATAACCAACTTCTCGTAATAACTTCTCATACATTGCTCAAAATGGACAAATGAATATACCAACGTGCTCTACACAACCTCAGGATCACAACCATATTTTTAGAAAAATTTTCCTCCGCCGCACGCGCCGGCCACGCGCAGGCACGTGTGGCGCACATTGACGGCGTCAACTGACGCCGTCAGGAATATTCCGTCAGAATTGACGGAATATTCTGTCACCTTCTTCGTTCAATCTCCGGCGACGTCGCCGGCGCCGGAAACTGGGAAAACCTGCAACTTGGGTTTTCTCGCTCATTTTTCCACCATTTTTCACGTTTCTTGCACCAAATTAAACCTTAGAACTAGAAGAACACGTCCAAACAAGTTTTAAGGTCTAAAACTACAAGATTATACCTGTCCAAAAACTCCATAACCGGCCAAGCTCGAACCAGGCTATTCTGACGTCCACTTCCGTCCAACGATACACTCCGAGGTTCCTTGGGACCTCACAAACACAACTACAAGCTTCAAAAGTCCAAAAACATGCTAGAATAAGTTTGCATGAATAGTAACTAAAACGGACCTCGTCGAATCAACGTGAAAACGGCTACAACCTTACCTGAAAATGGTACCACTGGACTCCTCTCAGCCCCACGAGCACGAGGGTGGTCTTGGTTCCCTCGATCTGTAAGTGGTTGAGTGTGTTCGTGTGTGTCCGTACAATTCCAATAGGAAGAAGAAGGAAATGGGAACACGGGAGAGAGAGAGTGACAGGGAGAAGACAGAGGGAGAGAGATAGGGACAGTGTGTGTGTGTGTGTGTGGCCCAACACATGCCAACACCACACCACCCACCAAACAGAATAACGAAACGAACTAGGGGCAGATATGTAATTTCACACGTGCGTTTTAATAATCCCGGGACGGGATGTCACATGACACGTGTCAACATCAAAATAAAACTCTTAGAGTTCCACATTGACCACGGACGAAAGCATGCAACTCTCCTCAACTATATGTAAACTTTACATTACTAATGAGAACTCCTCTACCCTCGTGGATGTAGTCCAACTTAGAGTGAACCATATATAGTTTGTATTTGTTTCTCTTACATATTACCCTCACTAAGTGATCAGAGAAACTTTGCAAAGGTCAAAACTTGACACTTTACGTTATTTTAAAGTTAACCCATTTTGTGCATCAACAAACATGTTTTAAATACTTGAGAGTACAATACTTGAACAGGTGAGTATTGTTTTCCACGTGGCATATTTTAAATATCTACATCAGCATTTCATTCTTGCGAAATCATTAATTAACGGTCAAATAAACTGATTAACTAATAAATATATAACATTGCAATAAATTTGTAGGTTTATCTATGACATTGTAATGTTTTAACAGGCCACGTTATGTCCAATTTAATGGGCCACATTATGTCTTATTTGGTCTACCAAATAGGCTCTAGAAAACACTAATTAAGAAGTATCTGTAAATGAATCCTTAGATCATTTCTAAATGAAATGTAAAATTATAAGAGTCAAATTATAATTGATGGTTAATGTGGCAATTTGAAGTTTTACGTCAAATTTTGTATTTCTCCAACTGAACTGTCAAATATTATTATATTATTTAAATAGAGCTTGAAATGGTTATAATTATTAAAACAATGTTGAAACAAATTTTTTATTGGTTGATATGTTAATGGAACAAGGAACCCACCATTAAAACGAATTAAAAATAAATTTGACATTGAAGTCAAATTTGACTCCAAACCACAAAGCCTTCAAATTCAGTAAGCAAATAACACTTCGATTGAAGAGACTTTTGATGTCAAATATGCACAATGGCATTCCACCTAAGATTTTGACATCTCCTTTGAAGATGCTCTTATAAAGAGTCATTTGCAAATCTGATTTACGTGAGTCTTGTATATGCCTCTTTAGGACTCATGTGGTACATTCCTATTACGTCTTATCTAAACCTTTGTAATATATTCCTAACTAACTTGGTCATCTATTAACGATCAAATAAACTGATTAACCAATAGATATATGACATTGCAATAAATTTGTGAGTTTGTCTATGACATTGTAATGTTTTAATAGGCCACGTTATGGCCAATTTAATGGTCCACCAAACAAGCTTTAGAAAACACTATTAAGAAGTATTTGTAAATGACTCCTTACATGTAATTAGTTGTAAATCTTATTCACATGAATCTTGTATATGCATCTATAGGACTCATGTGGTACATTCCTAATACGTCCTATCTAAACCTTTGTAGTATATTCCTAACTAACTTGGTCTCAATTCATTCGGATTTGAAAGTTCCTAGAAAGGGTTTAACATTGTTTGTACCACACTTTACCAATCCCGAAACTAACGAGCACCAGTCAACTTTATACCTTCAGAGCCCATTGAAAGGATTCGTGTTGAGGCACTCCTGCTAAAGGACAAGAGTTTCTCTCCAACCAGGAGGCCAATCACAATGTGACACGTGTCAACATCAAAATAAAACTCTTAGAATCCCACATAGACCACGGACGAAAGCATGCAACTCTCCTCAACTATAAAAGGACACCATTCTTTTACAATTATTCCCTAACACCATTATTGTAGTACCCATTATTAGAACCTACTAGCTTAGACCATTTTACTACGTAAATTCTACATTACTAATGAGAACTCCTCTACCATCGTGGATGTAGTCCAACTTAGAGTGAACCATGTATAGTTTGTATTTGTTTCGCTATCTCTATCTCTTTCATATTACCCTCGCTAAGTGACTAGAGCAACCTTGCAAAGGTCATAACTTGACACTTTATGTTATTTTAAAGTTAACCCGTTTTGTGCATCAACAAACATGTTTTAAGATACTTGAGAATACAATACTTGAATAGGTGAGTCTTGTATTCTTGAGACTATCAAGGCGCATGCCATCACTAACAAAGAAGTCATGTACTTTTTCCAAATGGCAATGATAGAAAGCAATCATTCATATGCACCATGATGAGGGTTGGATCCTCATCAATTTCGCTTCCCATAACAACTAGAATTTAATCCACTAATGCTAACGCTCTATTTAAAAAATTCATATCCCTTTTGATAAATTTAAGAAAATAATATTGTTTGCTTTTGGTTTTAAATTATTGTATTGTTTATTTTTAATGTTTCTATACAATGATATATCTGGTCTAAAGAATAAGGGAATAAATTGGTATCGAACTCATCATCTACGATATTCAACCTTATAACCTCTCACTTACAAGAGAAATACCACTAGATCGTAGTACAAAACAACTAGTGCATTGTTTTATTAAACAAGTTTTGATGAGGAATTTAAAATGAGAAGATGTCATTTTAGTATTATTTTTCAAGGAAAGAGGCCATTTCCCAAACGTCTCTCTCTTGAAAATATTGTTCAAGGGTTATTATTATGTTAATTGAGTACCATTGCCTTATAAAATTCAATGCTTGAAAGGGTTTTTAATTTTTTTTTATTTATTACAATCGATATTCTACACTAAATTATAGCAAGGTAGATGAAAAGTTTGGATACAAAACATATTGAGTTGAAGAAAAAAACTCTAACTACGGCAATCACTGATTGCAATACTCCAAAAAATTATATGCTTCAATGCACGTGGCTTGCGAATCAACTCCGTTCCTTTTAAAACGTTGATTTAATTTTACGAAGTTTCAACACAGAGAAATATTTTAGGGTAGAATGCAATCACTCAATTTTCTTGGTGCATCCGTGACCAAAATTCAAACTTATCCTTCATCCATTCGGACACAACGCAGACAATGGCCACCGATCCAGCTTTTCCGCATCGAAAAGTAAATGGTCGCGTAAAGTGTCAGACCAGACCTGATCTATTTGTTGACCCAAATTTTGACTAACGGATTTTGGTCTATTGTGCAGTGCACCTAAACTCCCAAACGGCAGTGTAATTTTCTATTGATCTATTTTTTAAATTTATAAATAACAATATTTACTTTAAAGGAATAAAGATTTGAGGCAGATACTCAATGCATCAGCCACTAAGTATGCAACTCAACATAAACATGTCATCATCTTCTATATGAGTTGAATATGAGATATTTTATTTGTGTAATTGTAACACAATAATATATTTTATTAGATTAGATATTGGATTAGTCACCGACGAGGTTTCATCGACGCCATCATGTCATGGCTCAATTTTTTTTTACCACTGTAATAAAATGACACTTGCTTGAACGGATGAGTTGGAAGTGATTTAAAAATAAATATATAAATAAACAACTACAATTGTTGTATCACGTAGGTAAGGAAGGACGAAGTAGGTATGTGAATGTATAACTACATGTGTGAAGTTTAATGGAGACACATGTTCCCACCAAACCCCATATAATAGCAACTACCTCCCAACTAGAGTTAATCCCCTCTCCCCTCCTCTCCACGTTCTTTGAATGCTAGCCACCCGTCCATCTATGCCTTCCCTTCCCTACTTTTCTCGCAAACCAATTTTAATTTTCAATCGTCAGATTAATGATCAAATACTAATATGTGTATTTAGAAGATAAGAATAAATGTGTGAATATCACTTTCTTATAATTATTTGTAACCATCAAGAGTGGGTAAACAATCTCAATGTCAAGACATCCTAAGCATTATCAGAACGAGATTGAAAATAAAAGAGTATAATTAAAATTTTAAAGTAGTAAATAAAATTTTGTAGAATTTGAGTGTAATCAACCAATATTTTTGAAATTTGGTTTAAAAAAAAACCAATATTTTTAAAATTTTAGGTGAATTCCTTCAAAATTTTAGGTATAAGCCTGATTTTTAAAAGCCTAAAGTACACTAGAAAATTCCACCAAATTCATCAAAATGCATAACTTTTTAAAATATTTTAAAAACAATAATTGAATATATATGGTGTTTTATGAAAGAATAATGTTAGGGAGATTAAAATTTTTAACTCTTTTTTTTCTTTAACAAACGATATTATTTATATTAAGGGATCATGAGTGAGCTAAGCCTCATAATGAGCTAAGCATAATGTAATTCAAATTCGTTTTTTACGAGAATCGAACCTAAAAACTTCCACTTACAATTCAAAATAAATATCATTAGACCGTAATACTAGGCGCCGCTAAAATCTTTATCTAATTAAGTACACCCCTAAATTTAAAACCCCGATACCGTATTAATCAAACTGCTAAATTGTAAAAACGTAAACTGTCAAGCAAATAAATTAGCAATAATCGCGATCTCTGGAACGTCAACAAGAGCGTGACGAGCGCAATACATACTTTCTACAATTGTTGCTGGCTCTGTGGCGCTTGGTAAGTAACGTGCGGGACTACTTGTCGTGCCTATATATATAAACTTGATTCCTCTCCATCTACCCGGAACCTGCAACCTCCCTAATATTGCCAGCTCGGATCAAACCCCAAAAGCCTCTTTCTCTCCCTCTCTCATACAGAGAGACACAAATGGCACCAGCAGCAGCAGTATGCGTAATGGATGCATCAGGTCACGTGGGCGCCAGCCTCACAGAGCGCCTGCTGCAAAAGGGTTACACGGTCCATGCTGCCCGCCAGAGGCATGGTGGGTTTTTAAATTTAGCTTAATGAAGCTTTTTACTTTTGTTTAGTTCTGGATTATTATCGTTAATTAACATTGTTCTTGGGGTGTGTTGATTAATTAGGGGAAGCGCGGTTGGGTGGGATTTGTTGTGACAAAACGAGGCTCAAAGTTTTCGATCTGGATCCGTTCGACTACCAGAGCATGCTCGACGCTCTCAAGGGCTGTTCCGGCTTGTTTTATTCATTTGAGCCTCCACAAGATCAGCCTGACTGCGATGTATGCACCTTCTTTCTCCCCAATTGACTCACTTGATAATCTTTTTGTTTTCGTTTTTTTAAGCTGAAAACTGAAAATAGTTACGGAATGCTTTCAGGTTTTTTTCTTCAATAGAACTAAAAGATGAAATGTTTAGTAAACGAACCCCTTTGTTAATCAACTGCACTAGAAATTCTGTGTTTAATTTGCTGATCTTCTCTGTGGGAAATTTTATTTGAACCGTTGAATCTTTTTCTGCACCCAGCTTACTCTTTACACTCATATTGTTTTTAATTAAACCTTCAATATCTCTTTAAATTTATTGCCTAAATTATCCTCACAAACCCAATTCAAGGATGTAAATTTATCTTTACACTCATTTAAAAAATAAAAAACCAAAATCAAATGAAAAGAGCTTGGAAACATGCGAAAACAATGATGCAACGTTAATTAGCCAAGTTCCTCATGTATGCGTTTGTAGAATATCCTACTGATATTATTAGAATTTAGATTGCAAAGCAAAGGCTAATATTATCAGTAGGATATTCTACAAACGCATACATGAGGAACTTGGCTAATTAATGTTGTCTATTATCTAACTGTAACTCTCGAATTAAGTAGTAGCAGATTGATATGTAATCCACCAACAAAAGCAGGATGTTATGGTTATATGTAAATTAAGAAGTAGAAGACTTTGGTAAATGGTGTCCAAAAAGAACAACAAATACTTGGTAAACTTATACAGCTAATAGTCAATAAATCAATAATTCAACTCTCCATTAATAAATTTATATTTTAGTTGATGGATTGAAAATTTCAAAATCACCCTCCATCCGTCAAAAAAAAAAAACGCTTATTTTTTCTCTATGAAAGCGTCTTACGGTTTTTGCCAGAACAAAACGCACGTTAAAAGTTACGTAATGGTTAGAGTTTACTTACTGATTGTTGGTTTATTAATAGGAAAACTAATGAAAAGGGTTTGAAAACTTTGAGTTTTAATGATACAAACAAAATAAAGGGTAAAGTGAATAGTACCAGGATTGACTTTTTAGTATAAAAATGTGGTTTTTCGTTGAAGTGAACAGTACCGTGGACTTTTCGTTAAAACTTCCTTTATTAATATCTTATTTTTCTTGTTAATTTTATCTTATACTTAATGGTAATTATGCAATAAGGTAATAAAGATATTTCACATTTAAAGTTTAAGTTGGGTGTAGAAAGAGGTTAAATGAGTTCAAATAAAATTTCTCTTTCTCTATTCATTTTGTGTTAGTGTTTTAAACCCTTTTTCCATAACAAAAATTAAAGGATAAAAATAGAGAATAAATAACGAGAGTTATTATCAGCAGTCTAAACAAATTATTAAGAACAATTATTACGGGATAGTTCAGTAGTTAGGGACAAATTTCAGGTTAGGTTTAATTTTTTACTCTAATAAATCACACAATAGTAACTATGAGGAAGTGAAATGATTATGTGAGTCTTTCCTATCTTTAAAAAAAATAAACTAACATAACAAAGTCACTAACTAATCTTTTTAAAATACAGTTATTATACACTCGACATTTTAAGATGATCGCGTAATTGGCTAATGAAGTTGTCCCTTCGTCCAAAAAAATAATGATTACATAATTAGTGTATGGAAATGATTGGAGGTGCTCTGTTGTGGCAAGAATAGAAGTTTGAAAGTGATATATAATTATATATCATTGGCTTTTCTAGATTTTGTATATATCATGTGACCAAGAAACCAAATGAAAAGGAGCATATTTGGTGAATAAGAAATAAAGAGGAACTTTAGTCAAAAGTCGGATATTATACCAGATGCAGTTAACCTTTCTCTGATCCGATAAGGGATCCAATTTTCATGCAATCTCCTGGGTTTGGCCCCTGATTTTTCTTTTAAATAGTAAACTGATTATTAATGATCAAATACGAGTTGGTACATTAATATCAACAACTAGACTATTAAAAAGCTAAGTCGATACATTACCATCATTAGCTAGATTATAAATGAGAATGTTAAGCAGATTTTCTTCAAAGTGAGACTCTCTATGTACTTTCTGACACTTCATTTTTTTCGCATAATATTTTATAATGGTAATAAAAAAAATTTAAATTTAAATTATGAAGTAGCAGAAAAAGTATAAGCTAAGTCGGCTCCCAACTCCCTAGGGAAACACTTCCTTCTCTTCAAACACCATACACTGTATCTATATATCTATTTTTTAGTTTTTATTATTTTTTATTAAAATATCAACATTACCGGGAGGCGGAGGGAAATAGACGGTATGTTTTTTAATAATTACATCAACGTAACACAATCAATCAGCCTCTTAATTATTATTTCTTGAGAACTAGTCAAAAGTCGGACATCATACGTTGATTGTTTTCTCAGGTTTTGAATGTTTTATAAGAAACCTTTTCAATATACTGGGTTGGATTCAATCAATTGAGGAAATAAAAAATTCGAACAGTAATAAAAATCAAATATAACTGAAATATTTGTAGCACTCATGTTACGTAGCATTAAATTTACAACGGTTTTTATATATATGTTGCGTGCAGGAGGAATACATAGCGGAAGTAGAGGTTCGGGCAGCGCACAACGTACTAGAAGCATGTGCAAGAACTGAAACAATAGACAAAATCGTGTTTACATCTTCCGCTGCTGCCGTCTTTTGGCGAAATGATCGCAAATCGACGGCTCTCGATTTGGATTTGGATGAACGGCACTGGAGTGATGTGAATTTCTGTCGTAGTTTCAAGGTAAATATTATATCCTTACAATTTTTTCAACTCATCAGTTAGTCCATTCCAACAAAAGAAAACAAAGAGTCGTTTAGTCAAATGTGTGTGTTTGTAAAATGATTATACGTACATGTAACCGCAACAAAAATACAAAAACAAAAAAAAAAAACAAAAAAACAAGAAGACTTTTTGGTACGGGTTGGTGGCCCGATGCGCAGCCACATCTTGGGAAACTAGGAGTTCTGCCGCCGCTTGCGTGGACCATTTCTAAGTTCTAACTCTTGATGAGATGTGGTCGCCACACGCATTATTTGGAGATGAGGATTCCAGTATGCAGGAAAAATGGATCATTACGCTAAATGTCATATAATACAACTGGTTGAATTTTTTTTTAATTTTCAACCAATTGTAGTATTATACTTTCAAACCGTATTTCAACATGTTAAAAAATTTCTCGTCGTTTTCAACGGTCATAAATGACTCATGCATGTAGATGTCGACGCGATGCGGTTCGTGAGCCCAGTGTTGATCAGTAGTTAGAGTGTTGTGAGTCGGTAGGAATGTGATCCGATCCCACTTTCAACTTGAACCAACAAATTACTAAACTTCACTTATCCATATGTATTTGTTGTTGGACAGTTGTGGCATGCATTATCAAAAACCCTAGCAGAGAAGACAGCATGGGCCCTTGCAATGGACAGGAGCTTGAATATGGTGTCTATGAATGTAGGGTTGCTGATGGCTCCGGATTTGTCCATCACCAACCCGTATTTGAAAGGAGCGGCTGAGATGTACGAAGATGGCGTGCTCGTGACCGTCGGTACTGATTTCTTAGTCGATGCACACATCTGCGTTTTTGAAGATGTCTCGTCCTACGGTCGATATCTGTGCTTCAACAACATCATCAATCGGGCTGAAGATGCTCTAGAGCTTGCTCGGAAGTTGACTCCTTCTGCCCCTTCAAATCCACAAGGCCAGGACCAAGATATGAGTATCCCTCAACAGAGGATAAGCAACAAGAAATTAAATAAATTGATGGTGGAATTTAAGAGCAAATCTCAAGAGTGTTGAAGGGCGATTTGCTTATATTATATTATATATATATATATATATATATATATGTGTGTGTGTGTGACATGTTGGTCACTTAATTAAAGGCATATATTATTAAGAAAGCATGTTTTTGTAAGTGCTATATTTATTTGTGTGTTTAATAATATCGTTTGTTAAAAAAAAAAATATATATATATATATCTTATTTCTTTTACTTTTTTTGAAGCTGGAAATTTTCATGTTGCTTGTTTCAGAAGTCAAAAGAATAAATTGGAGCATTAATTAACCTCCGAACTATGACCAAATTGTAGCTTTGATTTTTTAATTAAAAACCGATTAAAATTGATATACAAAAATTCTTGCAAAGTTAGCATGAAGGACTAATGTTCCACATTTTGTTAAACATGTATAAAGCTACAATGCAATCATAGTATAAGAACTAATGCTTCAATTTTCCAAAAAATAAAAAAAATCAAAGTTTTTGTAAGTTGCAATGATGGCTACGTAGTTCCGGTCTCATTCATCTCTATTATATTTCTCCATGATTCAAAGTTCTAAATTCTTTTTTTAACTAATTAATTAGTTTAGCACCCTTGACAAATGTTAAATGTATGACATGTTTACTAACATGTAATGAACATTGAAATTATTTCATTTTTTTACTAAATTGATATTAAATGTACAACAAGGGATCTCTAACCTTCAACCGTAGAACGAGAATACTCTATGATATGATTTAAGAAGCTCAGGCCATAGCACGTGAATGTTATTTAGGAAGTACGTTTCAAATCACACTCACAACAATAACGATGAGTGAATCACATGGGATAATAGATATGAATAAAATGAAAAGAAAAAACAATGTGATCAAGAGTATTGAATTAAAAAAATTATCATGTTGCATTGTAATTCCAATTGAATAAGTTTTTCACTGCTTTTGGTTACCTTAGGTCCCATATTGTTAGATGCCAATCACGGGTTTTTCGAAACCCTAAAGATTAGTAAACACTAATTATCAATAAAAGGAGAATTAAAAGAAGTTTTAATTCAAAATGAATTAGTAAGAGTTCTAATCATCAACTTTTTCGCTAGTTAGAATCTAATGAATCGTACGCCGAGTAAGGTAAAGATTGAAGAAACTTAACTGAGATGGTTAACTATAGTTTAAATAATTTAATTGTTTAAGGTTGAGATAATTAATAATTTAATTAATTAAACGAATGAGTTCGAATTATGTTTCAAGGAAGATTTGGGCTTCATTAAGCTCAGTAAACCGAAGTGTATGACAACATGAACCCAAAAGGCCTAAAAACCCAGTAACTATGGGGAGGCTGACCATATAGAAAGAATTCTAGTGTTTATTCTTTAAATCACTAAAATAGAAGGGAGTTATATAAGGGGAGTCATAACACTAGCCTTCTTTAAGGCTTTGTTAAGAGAACAGGAAAAACATCACTCTCCTTTTCAAATGACATACGACCGACCATCAAGAGGAAGTTCACTATCATCAACTTCTTTCTAGATCAATCATCTCTCATTCATATCTCAACTTGATATGGAGAAATTAGAGGCCTCCTTTCTTTGGGGCTTTCGAGATTTCTACACTAAAGGAGAAAGTAGCAAAGAGTAAAGGCCCTCACTTAAATGAATACTTTGCAAATGCAAGTGCATTTGCAAAGAGTGTTCTTCAAATGTATAACAACATCTTCTTTCCTTTCTACTTCTTTTGTTTGAGTCTTAGTTCACCAAACAATAGGCTTTGAAATGAAAACTATCAAGGTCAACCCATTTTATTTGAATTAAGCCACAACATATGTGGGCTAAAATATTTATAACTATAAGGACATCTACACTTTTACCCCCATTGCAAATGATCCATATATAAACTACTGGTGCGAAGCCACCATCATTACAACACCAACAATAACAAAGCAGTATCTCACTAAGTGGGGGCGGTTGTATGAATCCTAGTACATCACCCTGCTCGGTTTTGCCCCAAGTCTTCTGTTAGTTTCAAGTAATCCATGTCTTTTCTTAGATTCCTAGGTCTTCCTCATTCCTTTTTCCCTGAGCCTCCATCTCATAATCGTATCTTCTAATCAGAGCATATGTAGGTCTTCGGTTCACATGTCCAAATCACCTTAACTAGTTTTCTTTCATCTTATCTTCAATTGCGACCACTCCTACTTTACCTCAGATATCATCGCTTTTAATTTTGTATTTTCTTGTGTGCCCACACATCCGATGAAACATTCACATCCCTATTACACTCATTTTTTGCATGTAGTGATACTTAGCCGCCCAATATTTTGTGCCATAAAGCGTTGATGGCCTTATTGTCATCCTATAATGTCACGCTCCGATCTCCCAAGATACGTCCAAGGTCGACACGTGATGTCGTCACGTACTTGTTCATCTATTATGTCTCGCCTCTGAGACATGAATAATACACAAATCATTAGTCCAATAACGTAGTAACTTTTCTTTTATCACATGACTACATCTAACCTTCCTGTTAAACTGCCTATGTACCCCGAAACAGGGTCAATCCATTCTTAGTTCACCCTTCTTTTAAGCTTTAAAATTTCTGAATATATTAATTGGCAAGGACATAAAGTTCCAAAATTACTCAATGAAAACAAACGAGTATGTCTCACTAGATTTTAGTCTACATAATGAGATCACATGAGAACCTGGGTCATCCGCGAGTCGAGAGGGGTTTCGAGTCAACTGTCAAATGGCAGGTCTTCTCCTACCTTCTTGGAGCCCTCCGCATAAATAAATCCTAATTGATGAAAATGCCCCTGACTTTGTTCGCTAATTCCTCCTTCTGTACAATTCTGTTTTGTGAACAGTTTCGCCTATGCACTCTTGGGGTCGAGTTCTATTAAAAAAAAAAAAGGTGACCTCGAAAGGTCTACGAGGTTTTAATGAATATATACAAAAATTCAAACTTTGTAACTAAAAAAATTCTAAATTTAATGAAAATAAAATAAATTCCCATAGTTGTAAAATACGAAACATTGAATTGTGAAATCCGGGTACGGGGTTTCACATATAAAATTTTTCCCTCGAGCATTTTGGTGATATATGTCGGTTGCACAATACTCCCAATGCACTTGTCCACTTCATCCATCCAGCTTGTGTTTTATGGTTGAGATCTTTATCCAATTCTTTGCTCTTTTGCAAGATATATCCAAGATAACGAAAGCGCTCACTTTTTGGTACTTCATGTCTGCAATCCTCACCCTTATCTCATTTGAACCCACATTCTCACCGAACTTGCACTCCATATACTCTGTCTTTGACCTACTTAGGCAAAGATCTTTAGATTCCAACATTTCCCGCCAAATGTTTAACTTCTCATTTACTCCCCCATGCGTTTATTTATCAACACTATATCATTTGCAAAAAGTATAAAACAAGGGATATCATATTGAATATGTCTAGTTAACTCATCCATTACTAATGCAAAAAGGTAATGACTTCAAGTCATTTTTTTAACAGTGACATAAAAAATAGCAATAACTGTAACTTATGTTTGTTATGTGATTTTATTATTATTTTTACATATATACAGAATAAAATTTCAGAACTTATAAGAAAATTCTTCTGTTAACATGTTTTTTGAAAGTAACTGTTAGTGACCTTGAGATCGAAAAAATTTGATCGGTTGGTCGCCAGATAAATTGATCATCTAATCGCTTAAAAACTTGGTTGGTTGGAAAACGTAACAGGATTGAGCAACCATGTAATTATTTTTAAGGGAACTTTAATGAAAAGTTATCAGTACTGTTTACTTTAACGAAAAATCATATTTTTACACTAAAAAGTCAATCCTGGTACTATTCACTTTATTATTTATATTGTCATTATCATTAAAACTCAAAATTTTCAAGCCATATTCGTTAGTTTTCCTTATTTTTAATTACATTAGTATTTATACAATTATTTTTGTTGACTTCTTCATTCATATCTAAACTTTCTTAAAATTGGTATCTAAATTAAAAGAGCCCTTGATTCTATCTATCATGTGAACAAATATGACATTATTATATGCTATTCTCTTTACTCAAAACGTTTATTTTAGCCATTTGCATGCTATCTACGTGTTGTTAAGCTCATTTTTCGATTCATTTTATATGGAAAATTCAACGAATTTCAGTTGATTGTAATTTTAAATAAAGAACATATTTTCTTTTAAAGGAGATGGAATCAAACACGTAAGAAACAACATGACATTGAGCGCTAAATGTTTTTAATCAACTAAGTAGCATGTAAAATAGATGCTTTTGATGGTCAAAACTAAAATTATATAAGCAATAATGATACCAGAAAAGTTATTGCGCTCTGCCTGTGAGAGTCCTTCTCTCTTTTTGTGAGAGCTTTCTCACCGTCATGTGAGTGTTTTTAGTTTTCATCAACCGCGTCGCTGCCAACCCTAGATGTGACCAAGATAGGTGATAGTCATTTCATGTTATTTATCTTCTCTTTCTTTTGTCTTTTTGTTTTCTTCTGCTTCTTTTTACTTTCGTTTTCCATGCCATCGCGCCCTTGTTATTCAACGCTAGACCCATTTTTGATTTGCATGTCTCTCATCTAAACCCTCAACCCCAATTTCTTCTTTCCTCAAATCCTTGTTGTCCATCCACATCCATGTCTCTCGTCGATCATCCTCAATTTGAATCTTCCATTTTCTCCACTCCCTTTCCGAGTTGGCTCCGACCTTTATCATTTCAACCTCAATTTTGATCTGCAATCATTCTTCTTCACCATGCTTGGTTGTGACTCTTCCAAAAGGTATGTAGAGGTTCGACACAAGTGTATACACCACCACCTTCTATCTATTTGCGTTTATTGACATTGTCACCGAAGGGTTGTCCACTGGCTTCTTTCGATCTGTGGTTGTGTTTGGTGTGGTATGTAGTATAAGATGCTGGAGTCTCCTTTTTCCTCTTCTCTAGGGTTTGGATTCTTGGTAGTGGTCGGGGGCGTTGGATCACACTTGTGGAGATGCTTAGTTTATGCAATGTCGGTGTTTGCACAACGCTAGGTTTTTTGTTTGGTGTGTTTTTGTTTTCGGGCTCCAACTTGTGTGTTTGTGCCCTTTGTTGTGTTGCTTAATTTGGGTTTCATTTCTTTTGATGTGCTTAACTTGTATTTCGACCTCTTGTGTATGGTTGCTTAGTCTGGTAATAAAATTTACCTTTTGTCCAAAAGAAAAAAAAAAATTGAAAAATGAGCGGAAATGAGCAAACCAATGTCGTCTCATATCTAATAAAATAACGACACGAGTAAGTTTTCCTGTGTCCACAGATAATGTGGCATCTTTTTTCAATAAAAAAAATATTTATAAAATTTTAAATACAAAACATTGAATTATTAAATTAAAACGTTTCGTGACGATAAATCCATTTTATATAAATTATTCTGTGTAATCAGCCCAGAAGAAAAGTAAAAATTCAGAAAAACCAACTATTTTACATTTTCCTGAAAATCTCCTACAACACAAACGCACGCTCAGGATGTCTTCCGTGGTAAAAGACAAAAAGTTGGAAAAGAAAATAGGAAATGACCGGAAATGGTTAAAAATGGAACAAAAGTAGAGAATCTCGTCCAAGTCTTTCCTCCAGAAATTACAACCCTTAATGTGAAAATTTGGGAAATCTCCTCCTCTTGGGGGCTCTCCGAATCAAATCTATATCTAAATTCTCATTCTTTCTTTCTTCGTTGCCTCATTAATTTCATCGCTCCTATCAATTTCTCTACCACTTTCCCTTTATTTATGCATCAACACTTTCCCATTTTGCTCTGACAATTATCTTTTGGACATTTTGAGGCTGTAGATCCAACTGCAATTCCAACTTGGTAAAGTCTTTCACTTTCCTATTTTTCCTCTTTGTATCTTGCTTTGATCTCTTGTACTTGTTGTTGTTGTTGTGGTAATAGTAGTGGGTACTTGTTATTTTCTGGGGAAGTTTCATAGCTAAAAGCTCTGTAATTTGTGTGTTAGATGTGTTTTTGAAATACCCATTTCCCAATTGTTGTTTTTTTTTTTTCTTTCGGATTTTCAGAATTTTTTTTATAGAATTTTGGTGAATTCAGCTTGTGGGTATTTTGGTCTTAGGGTTTTTATAGAGCCGTATTGTTTTGTTTCAAGCATTCTACTTTGTTGTTGAGGAATTGTACTTCCAAATTCCAATGGATTATGGTAGAGAGAGCAATGCGGTCCAGGTAATCACTGGGAATAGTGTTGGTGATATTTGGTCTGGTGACCAAGCAGTTTGGGCTACGGAGGATGAGTACCGAGTTTGGAATAATGGTGACGCCATGGCGGACACCATGTCCAACTCAAGTTATGAGCAAAGGCAATCGCAAAGTCGCTCTGGAAGCGAACCTCCAAATAAGAAATCAAGGAACTCCCAAGATGCAACTTCGTCTAACCGGTCGAAAGCCATTGGGAAAATGTTCTTCAAAACCAAACTTTGTTGCAAATTCCGTGCTGGGACGTGCCCCTATGTCACCAATTGTAACTTTGCTCATAGCATTGAGGAGCTTCGGAGACCGCCACCAAATTGGCAAGATATTGTGGCTGCCCATGAGGAAGAAAAGGCTGTATCTTCAGAGCCAAGGGAAGAGTATCAAATTCCAATCGTCTCTACTGGTTTTGGTGTGGAGACTCCAAGATCCTATAAAGGGAGGCATTGCAAGAAGTTTTATACTGAGGAAGGGTGTTCTTATGGGGATAATTGCACTTTTCTTCATGATGAGCAGTCAAAGAATCGAGAGAGTGTGGCAATAAGTTTAGGTCCTGGAGGATATGGCGGTGCTGCTGCTGCTGTGAATGGAGCAAATAACAAGCCATCAAACTGGAAAACAAGGATTTGCAATAAGTGGGAATTGACAGGATATTGCCCATTTGGAAGCAAATGCCATTTTGCTCATGGTGTAGCAGGTATGATTCATTTACTTTTTCCATTTTTGCTTAGACAACGAAAACAATTGATGTTAATTCTTTAGGTAGGCTAGTGTTTGTCTTTGTAGCTCCAGTTTTGAAATTCAGCAATTTTCCATGCTCTAATAGGTATCTGTTTTGAGGATGAGAATAATCCAATTTCTATAGTAGTAAATCATTCCTTCTTGTCATTTTTCACTTAAATTTTAATAGAGCTAGCCGTCTTGCTTGAGCTTCCATATATACTGGTTTCAGTTTCTTTACATGGATGCCTGATGTTCTCAATTTCTGCCGTTGTTTTGTTCTTGGTTTTGCGAAGAAACTGCGTATGTTATAGTGATTGAATTATGGCAACTACTATTTAAGTTTATTTTCCAATAGTTTCAAAATTTGTACTCATTTTACTTCTTGTTTTGGTGCATCATTGACAAAGAGTTAGTTACCTGTGTTCCACCCTCCCCCCACACACCACATCACAAAACCAACCCCCCCCCCCCCCCCCCCCCCCCAACACACACACACACAAAAAGAAACATTGACGCATGAATATTTCTTTTTCGTCATAAAGCTAAGATGCTTGTCAACACCTTTCCGTGTTCTGTCGTCTTTCATAGAGAGCCTGGGAAAGCCCAATTCTGATGTTAGGACAGAAGTTCTGGATTGCAAGATCATGAGGTTTTATTCAAAACCGCTCATCCCATCCTTTATTTGATCCAATCTATAGGGGAATTTAGAGGAAGAGGTTCCTGAGCAGAAATATGCAAGCTAAATTGTTGAATTATTGCTTACTCGTCCACCTATGTTATTGGTTATGACAGGAAAGTGTGAATTTATTGTGCGTGGAAGGAAGAAATCTCCCCTAATCTCTTCTATTTTTCTTTTTTTCTAAACTATCTATGGCCTTGAACCGTGGTGTTATTGAAGTTGCCTATGCTGATATGGACAACTGAATAGTTTGTCTGTCTCTTAATTATTAATATAATTTTACATGAGTATGATTAGAGAATAGGAAGGAAGAACAGCTGAATAATACCCTCGAACAATCATCAAGTCATCAGGGGTTCTGGAGCTGTTCCCCAACCCACTAAAAAAAAAAAACCTTAACAGAGAGGCTGGTACAGAACAATCAGTCCAAAAGAGGCTTAAGTCTAACTAAGAAGGCCACTCGTATTATGGGAATTATTAATAAAAGCATCTTTTATTGTAGGCTAGGGAAGTTCCTAGTTGGAAGCTCTATTCCATTTTTTTCATTGCTTGTTTAAAACGTACCACCTGAGCGTCCATAAGTTTAGAAGAAACAAAGCTTCAACATAATTAGCGGTAGAGAATGAGATGGTGTATCGACTCTACACTGCTGACACCGAGATAGTTGTGGAATTCTTATTGTCTGGATCTGCCTCTGAGCATATATATGCGCGCGCTTATAATTTGTTTCTTAGATACTAACAAACTTATGAGAAGAAGACAGATATTCTTAGTAATATTCTTTTTTCTTTTTATTCCTCCTATTTGAGAGGACATTGATGTGGGCTTTATAAACAAACACAAGCTATATAAGTTTCTTACTCCAATCATGTCTTTAACGAGGGAGAAGACAAATCCACTCTCTCTAGTGTCTTCAGTGGAAATTTCTCAGAAACATGGGGCGTATTCCCACTGTTAATGTTTAAAACAAATATTGGCTTCACATCCTAACAGCTTAAAGTTTTGGGATCTGTTTGTCTAGCAGGTCCTTAGTTCAAAATCTAATCCCCATTCTCAGTTCATTGTAGCATTACAAGGTGCAGAGTGGGGCTGGACCTGTATGCTTCTGTCTCTGAATACCTCTCCCTCACCACGTGCAGAATGGGCTTGCATGTGAGATGGGTTAGTTTATTGACATTCCTAAGAACTTAAGGTTTTGGGAATAGTGGTAAACCACCAATGTATATCACCTGACCAGGTATACAGATGGGGATAAATTCAAATTAGGGACAAGCTTAAGAGGATGTGGCCAGCCCACACTGTTGAGCTCATCAACTTTTGGTCATTGGTGGTTTGACTTGTGCATCAAAATCTAGGCAAAATCCTGCATCTTCCATGAGAGGAGGCACAGATGGAATTTACCCACAAGATATAAAGCTTAAGCAAGGATCACGTAGATGCATACTATTGTTGTACAACTTGATCTAGTTTGGCTATGCAGTGCTTACTGTTGTATTATGAGCTTGTTTGGTAGTGATAGTAGATAGTGCATTTGTTTGTTTACTTGTTTTCTCTAAATTTTAGTTTATTGGCTACTGATGTATTGGTGCAAGTTCTGGCCAAAAAATGAAAGAAAAGAAAGTGTTCATACAAATTTGCATGGTGATATTTCTGTTAAATTCACGAGTCTTCACGCTTAGTTGACAATAAATGCAAATATGCTCTTATGTGAAAGCACTTGACATCATCTGTTGGACTTAAAACTTTTCTGCCACTGAAGAGTAGCATGCTAATGTATTGTCTGTCTGGAACATGGATGATTTGTCTCCTGCTATCTGAGGATTGTTTTTCTGTTTTGGTTCGAGCGTGTGCAATATCTCTCATGACTAATCGTATAACGATTTCAGTATCTGACTTTGATATTCTGAAATTCTGACTGCAGAATTACACCGGTATGGTGGTGGGCTTGTGGAGGGAGAAACTAGAGATTCTTCTTCAGTCGCCCCTGACAATAAGCAGGGAGCAATGCCTTCGAAAACTCCAGGAGATGCTGTGGTAGTATCAGTCCCTCTAGTTTCTCATTCTGATGTTTATCACCTTGGAGTCCCGTCACAAAGATCATCCATTGTAATTCAGAGATCAGGGCCGCGAGCCCATCAGAAATGGAAGGGACCAGACAAAATCAGTAGGATATATGGTGACTGGATTGATGACATCGAATAGAATTTGGGATTGCTCGCCTGCAATGCAATGCGGTCGCTTACATTATCCTTCCTGGAATTAGATAGCAAAATAGATACCTAGTCTTTGTAAGAGATTATGGTACCATCATGTAACTGTAACTTTTCTGTAGAAGTTTCTGTATCCTCGCTTCAAGTTCAGGTTGATGCCGGGCTTGTTAATTCACGTCCCGTGTGTTTATTTCTTGTGAGAATTTTGTTGTTACAGATAGAACTTGAAGCTTTGTATCACTCTCCTAGTCTTAGTATCGACCGGTTCTTGGTACCATATATAATTATGTGACAGACATTTCGTTGTCCGGAAGAGATGACGGTCCTTAGCTTGTAACACTTTGTTCGAACTATCAGTTGAATAAGTTATTTATCTTGCATTCCCTGTTCTCGAATTAGTCATAATATTTGTATCTGGTCTTCTGCCTTTTGAGGTTCTTTCTTGCTGTTTGAAACTTTATTCTCTCAGATGACTTGCATAATAACATAAGATGACTGAATTTGTCTTATTCAAAGAATCGGTAGGGAAGATTCGAATTTGGGACTTTTTGCAAAATTGGAAAGAGAAGTACTGCCACTGCACCAAGAGCCAAAGATAGTGGTGCAACATAGGACAAGGATTGTATGTTCTCTCACTTTCGGTGGCCCTCTTGTTTGTGTGGTCACGGTTAAGCCACGTCAACATTTTATATTACTATTCATTTTTGTTTTATTATCTCTATTAAAAAACAATATAAAATGTTGACGTGGCTTAACCGTGACCACACAAAACAAGAGAGCATGGGACGGCACCGGAAGTCGGAGGGCAGACAATCCTTGTCCTGCAACATATTGACGGTTTTTGGTGTATATATAGGGTTAGGATTGGGTGGCACAATTTTACTCACATTTGGATATTCTTATTTTGTAACTTTTTTTAAGCATCTGAACTGTTTATATTTCAATTCATCATTCATAGATCATCTTTGCAAAAATTAGACAAATCTCAAATTATTAAGACATTCATTTGTAGTGAAGAAAATAAACGAATACGGTTTTACAATTAAACACTAAAATGACGAAATGGGAACTACAAGTGTACAAGAAAGAGTGACAAAATGTGCGTTAGAAAATGTGTCTCTGAATTCTAGTTCAGACGCGCGAGCGCGTGTGTGTATTGGTGGGATTTGGTGATAAATGTATTGGTGGTTTGGAATACTAGTGAAGAGAGTAATTAGTTGAGCCCCATCCTTCTCACAAGGACTCGCTCAAATTAAGCTCAGAAGTTTTGGTTCTTCTTACCAGAGACTTCCACATCACCAACATTCCAAATTAAGGCAACAATTTTGTATGCTCACAAAAACATGAGGAGGTGCATTGACAACATGCATGCCTCCTTGTTTCTCTCTTGCCAATGACTGACTGGAGGAAGCAATCCAACACACACAAAGTCAGATCCCAACACCAACTCAAACAACATCACATTCTTCTCCTCGTAGCCTCGGCAATATTACTATTACTATTATTGTTGTTTTCCGTCGTCTTGGAATATCTATGCACTAGGGCTGGCCGGAAGTGCAAGCCGATCTCCGGCCATAGGGTTAACATCAAGGTATTGCTGCTTAGTCTTAGTTATGCAGGGAATGTCAGCATCGACCACGAATGCGAATTACTCCCCAGTACAACATGTCGTCTCCCCTCCGATTATTGTTGTTCTGACCGTCCTCCTCCTTGTCTTCTTCTTTGTGGGTTTCTTTTCTATTTACTTTTGCAAGTGCTTCATGGATCACATCCTTACCTCCCTTCAGCACACGCCCTCCGGAGACCTTGTGGCCACGGCGGTTGTCCCCAAAGAAGGCCTTGACGTTTCACTCATACAATCGTTTCCAACGTTCGAGTACGCAAGTGTCAAAGATTTCCGGATAGAGAAGTACGGCCTAGAATGCGCAATTTGCTTGGTGGAGTTTGAGGACGACAGCATGCTACGCCTCTTGACCGCGTGTTGCCATGTTTTCCACAAAGATTGCATCGACCTTTGGCTCGAGTCTCATAAAACTTGTCCATTTTGCCGTGGAAATCTCGAAGTAGTAGCCCCGAGTTTAGCGGACAAGTCTCCGGTGCTTGCTCATCAGAACGACGCCATGCAAGACATTCATGTTGGGCATGAATCAGTGTTGTTGGATCTGGATGCTGTCCGCATTGACATTAAAGATGAACAAAGCCAAGATCATTGTCATCAAGGAAGTAATGACAGTAGTAATAACATTATGGTGTCACAAGGTGAGCAAAATAGCAGTAGCACTACTCAAGATCGAGATCGAGATCAAGATCACGATCAGAATCATGATCGAAATGAAGAGAATGAAACCGAAAGATTTTCACGGTCGCATTCAACGGGGCACTCCATAGTTAAGCCTAGAGCACGAGAGGATAGATATACGCTGAGATTGCCAGAGCATGTGAAGATAAAACTTATAAGAGGACATCATAACTGGACAGGAAGCTGTACTACATTTGGGGAGTTCTCTCACCAAAGAGACAATGCAGGTGCTTCCCGCTTTGGAGAGGCCTCCGGCTCCGCCGGTGGAGGAGATATTAACAAATTAGCTTCTGTGTTTTAACTATTTTTGTTTATTTTCTTTAAACTTTTCCATTTTGATTAGTTTTGTTCTTGTATTTCCCAAATATATACATTAGGGTGGGTAGCTAGCCATTTAGATGCTACCGCAAATGCATTTTAGTCGGTTTTTCATAGCTCACTTGCTCTTAATTACCTTAGTTTGCTGCTTAGCATCTTGCTAGATCAGGAATTACCAAGATGGTACGAGCCCTAAAAACATCTAGTAAATCATCTTTCAAATGGCATCTAATACAAGGGCCACGAAACTCAAGTATGCATCCTAGATCAGCAAGGTCTGGCACCATATTACATTCTCTGTCGATATGTTGAATAAAAGATATGCTAAGGAGACTTTCTCAAAAGTGGGACTCTCCATAGGCTCTCTGCCACCTCATGTTTTTAGCACAATATTTTATAATGTTGACACGAAAATTAACAATAAATTATGAGATGACAAAGAATTCCTGACAAGTTCTACTTTGAGAAAGTTTCCTTAACATTTCCCGTTGAATAGTGCAGTTCCATACGTGACTAATATAATATTGACATCCCAATGTGAAAGCTGCTCTTAATTAGATGCACAACTTCCCATACCTTGGCTTCAAGCACTTGTCGAACGTCCAAGTTCAATGCAAAACCAATGACCTAGTCTCAAATATTCTTTTTAAGGACTCGACATGCTGCAATAATCTCATCTTCCGTCTTCTTGCAACCATCAGTAAATTCACGACCAATGTACTAAGCAATTGAGAATAAGTTTTATAGTCTTTAAAAGGAATCATGTCTTTAAAGAGAGATTGCTTAGGGGTTTGACATTACTCACGACACCTTAATTATGTGATTGAGAGTATTGTTAGAAAAATGTCGTATTTTATTATACGGTTATCCTTACGTTACTATCCTCAAGTATCGTGAAATTCACACTTTGCTATCCTTATTTTTTTTCCGTCTTAGTTTCATGCCTAAACTTTGATTTTTCTGACACTTTAATACTTCCGTTTTAGGTTTTCCATCAAATTCTTCTTTAAGTGATAATGTGATATAAGTTTTGGCCATCATATTTGCCAAGAATTAGCACTAGACACGGTGGTTGGGATTTACAAGAGATGGACCTTTTTGTTTAGTTCGAAAAGAAAATTTAATGGGCCTTTTTCCTAAAAACATAAGGGAATTATTATTTGCATTTAAAAAATTTAATTGTGCTCTTCATAACAATATTTCTCTTTCTAAATATAAAAAGTTTGGAATGCACAATTAAATTCATTTTTACTTTTCACACTCATATTAATTTTTAGTTATCGGGTCGGATGAATTGAAAAAGATCGATCACTGTATGGAAGAAAAAAATAAGGTGGGTAGCGCTATCCTTTTCAAAAATAGTATTAATAATAATGGGCCAAAAATGAGCCCAATGGCTATGCATGTAAATTGAAGAATAGCAGTAGGATAATTTGGGACAAAGAAGAATCGTAAAACCAGTTAGTGAGACTCAAACCTCGGCCGCCGGTCAGCACAAAGTCCTCCGGCGAAGTTCACCTCTATTCTCTTTCATCCATGGATTCTCTTCCCAACACCTTCAATCCAAACAAACGTCTCAAAGAAGAGTTAATATTCTCTCTCTCTCTCTCTCTCTCTCTCTCTAACATCCTCTGCTTCACTAAACTGTGTTGATTTAATTGAACTTTGTTTTTGGGGAATTTGATGACTTTTCAGGTTTGTGAGCAATTTGAGTGGATCGTCGATGATGGAGATTGCCGCGCTTACCACGATAATCCCTGTAAATATAACCTAATTTCAGACTTCCATTTTTCTTTCCGTCTAGCATTTCTTAAATTTATAAAAAAATGCTCATG
Source organism: Pyrus communis (assembly GCF_041283825.1). NCBI lineage: Eukaryota > Viridiplantae > Streptophyta > Magnoliopsida > Rosales > Rosaceae > Pyrus > Pyrus communis. Next base: position 21,899,918 of record NC_142570.1, read on the forward strand.
TGTTTATACGTTGTTGTTAGATTCTGATACTTCTCCGGCACTCAGTTGGCTCTCATCGTGCCGTCGGTAAGCCACAAGGACTTTTGCTTTACCAATCTAACTTTTTTTTTTTTTTTTCCTAATTTATTCTCAACTTACCAATGTATGGTCTTGTAATTGTTTGGTTATTGAACTAAACATTGCTTCTGTAAACTTGTTGTTGCTGCATTCCTGTGTGCGCGCGCGTGTTAGCGGACACAGTTTGGCACCAAATGGAGTCATTTAATTTAGCATTTGTACCGGATCCCTTCACTTTACCATAAGCTTCTCATCTCCAAGCTTGTTTGATGTGCATTGCAGCTAAAATGTTTGTGTTTCTGATATTAATCATTTTCATGTGATTTTTTGTCTGATGTTAATCTTTTTCATGTGATTGTTTTACCAATAGATGTCGTATCGAAGAAAAATGATGATGCAGTAGTTGGTTCTAAGGGATGGGCAGCTTACATGGCTTCAATGTCTCTTGATTTTCTTCTCATTATAGTTCCAATCGTCTTAGTTTACACTGTAAGTGTTCTTTACTTGACTAATTATAAAAACTTGGAAGGATCCAAATAGTAAACTTTGGAGTGGAGATTGCAATCCTTTTTTCCCCACTACTTTTTAAGCTTCTGAAAGCAGGGCTGTCGCTCATGAATCGTCAAAGTGTCTTAACCTTTATAGTTTCTATCTGTATATTCTGTAGATGGGTCTCCTGTTGTGGTCACATGATTTCTTATATAGGGATACATGTCCTATAATATTCACTATGATCATAACTCATGTCAGGTTTTGGCAGAGTGGATGTATATCTGGGCAACTTTGTTGATATTGTTACTGCTTTTCAGTATTGCAGCCAAAAGGTAGTATGATACCGCTTTTAGTATTCCCCTCGTCACGAGGAGTCATTCATGCCATGTTCACAATGCTAGAAGATGTTTGAATGAGTAGCAGAGCATTTTTATGCTTGGATATAGTATACTGATTCACAGTTGCATGTTCTTAAATGTAGGTTTGGTTCCTATTCTACTTTGAAGGAAGATCCCTATTCTATAAGGCAAATTATTTCATCTTACAGAGTTGCTACGGTATGCAGTTTCAATTAGGTCTGCGTAGTTTAATTTTTTACTATAGAAACTTTCCTGTAACTTTTACAATTTTTTTCGTGTGAACAAAAGTAATTGCTGCAGATGATCATAACATGCGTCTGTATCTTGGCTGTTGACTTCACAATATTCCCTAGAAGATATGCCAAGACCGAGACTTATGGTACTGGCTGGGTAAGAATTTGCAAGCAATATGGAACACAATTGTAGTCTTCTTAAGCCTATTGTTGTAGTGTTTGAGTTTGACTAGATTTTGTTGATTTTCATTACGGTATATATCTTGTACCACCTTACTCTTCAAATTGAGAAGTCAAATAACATATGTTTAACATCTGTTCCATTACCATCATTTTCTTCTGGGTTGCCATCAACTGATGAGTAGTTTCCAATTTGCAGCGAACTTTTAATTCTGTCTGAATTTTGTTTGATAGCAATACCCTCTTGAATAATTCTTTCAGTATTTATCAATAGCCAATATAGGACAAGACTTAGGACGCAATCATAAGTTACTTACACTCACTGGTTCTCTGGTACTAGTTCCAAGTTTTGTGTGAAATGAAGAATAGTGGAATTACTTTGGATCATATTTTTTCTATCACTTCTTTTTCTTCTTTATTCCTGTGCCTTTATATTACTTTCTCTTAATTTATATTTGGTGATTTAGATATTCTGTTTTCTTTGAGACCTACTCAAATGTACCGAACATAAACATCTCTACTTAATGAATATTTGTTGAGGAAATTAAATTGAGAAATGACCTCTATTAATTTTTTTCCATACATGAATATGTCAGATGGATCTTGGGGTTGGCTCATTTGTCATAGCAAATTCATTAGTTTCACGGCAAGCACGAAATATATCATCAAGGTTAGTCATTTATAATTTTGTTGTTTTGGGTGTAACCACTGTTCTAAAAATCCCCACCTAGCGCCGCCTAGGTGCTAGGCAGCTGATCACCGCACCGATTAATGCCTAGGCGTTTGAAAATTAAGAAAGGGTGCCTAGACCTGCTGAGGCGCCTGCCTAGGCCCGCCTAGACCCGCCTAGGTTGTGACTCACTTTGACAAAAACTAGATAACTTTCATTTTGCATTTTATTTTTTTTCAATAAATTGTAAGAGACTTGTTGAATACTTAAATGAATGCACATTATATGTTTGTTCCCCATGTTTTCATTATGTTCCAATACTTCTAATGTATATGTTATTCTATTTTGTTGTTATTGATGAAATTATATATATTTTAAGTATAAACCCACACTTATTTACACAAAATATAATAAATTTAATTAAATTCGCCTAGGCGCCCACCTAGGTGCTTAGGCGCTAGGCCCCAACCCAACGCCCGACTAGGGCCTAGCGTCTTTTAGAACCTTGGGTGTAACCTCTTAACTCTCTCTCTCTCTCTCTCACACATGTAGGGGTGTGGGTGTGTATGTGCATGTACCATACATCTATAAAAAAAAGTTTACACAATCACCAATAAAAAGAGTTCAGAGAATAACGTGATTTTGAATAATGGAAAATATATGGAAGTTCAAGTGTTCCTCCAAGAAATCCTGTGATTATGTATAAATATTTTCATCATTCTTGTTTACTCTTTGATGTTTTTTTTTTCCTTTAGTTTTTATATATTTTTGTTTGCATGATAGGATCTTGAATGGTATGAACAGACTGCAGTGTTCTCCTGTTGTTGTGTGAAAATATGATGTTGATGGCATGTTGTTTGTTTATGCTTGTTAAGGTCATGGAAGACTGCTATTCAATCTGCTAGTCCACTAATTATCCTTGGGTTTGCCCGTCTTCTGTCTACCACAGGCGTGGACTATCAGGTAGGTTTATGATGTTATCAGTTCAATTTGGTATGTTCACTGGTGTCATGTCTTGTTTTCAGTTTAAGTCAATTTCACAATGAAGGGTGACCACTCCTTTCAGCTTCTATTGTAACAAGTCAGTCCATCTAAACACTGATATTTATCGTGGTCATGTCAATACTTTAATGTGTTCAATAGGCTGTTCAATGCTGCATTAATCTCTTTTTGATCCATTAACTGAACACACACACACACACACACACACATATTATATAGTCTTATGCTTTTCCGATTTCCTTATCAGCTCTTATGTTTCTGCTTTGTCATGTTATGTTTACACATTGTAGCTTCATGTGGCGGAATATGGAGTGCACTGGAATTTCTTTTTCACACTTGCTGCGATATCAATTCTTACATCCATAATTAATATTCCCGCGCAGTATTCTGGCATTCTTGGCTCACTAATTCTAGTAGGTATAATCGTACTGTACAATGTTATTTTTGGTGTATGTGTTATATTACTTTTATCCTTCGAGTATATGTAAGTTATAGTCTAATTGGTTTTTTATCCTCCAGGTTACCAAGTTTGCTTGATGCATGGGTTAAACTCGTATCTGCTTTCTAATGAAAGGGGAACTGATATAATCAGCCAAAATAAGGAGGGGTTTTTTAGCATATTTGGTAAGTGCTTGAGCTTGAATACTTTTCATGCTTATTTGATCTTCTGAATAATTTGGACTCTCCGTCAAGTTCAAAGGACAGGTTTTCTTGGTACATCAATAAAAAAAAAAAAATATGGGATTCATTTATTTAATCAAGTTGTTAAATGTTCTCTTGACTGAGTTTCTTAACGAAGTATACATTCTTTGGTTTGGTCATAAACTGACATAGGTTGGATGCTGTAAGAGATATGTGCTTCCCTTTTCATAATGCTATATCATAGCAAGTAATTTCACAAAAGAAAAACATCAAATGCGTTCCATTTTAATACATACTTTGGCCCATGTGAAGTTGCAGTATGAAAACCAAATTGAATGCTGCACCCAGATTACTTTTTAGGAAGAGCCAACACTAAATCGTAATCTCTGCACATATATATATATATATATATATATATATATATATAATATAATCAGGGGTGAATCTTATTAAGGGCCAGAGGGGGCACGTGCCCCCCTCAAGTTTTTGGCTTGGGAAAAAAGGTGGTTTGAGCAGGAGCCAGGGCACTGCTTAAATCTCAGCCGCTTTCTGTTGCTCGATATGATGTAGATCCAACGACAAATAATAATCAACTCACCACCACCAACTCTATCACTCGGTCCTTATCCAAAACCACCAAGAGGCGGATATAACACAAAAATTTTTAGTTGTGTGGTTGATTCTGGCAGTCACAAAGAAGAATTCCTTCCTCCCATATGTCTAATAAATTTGACCTCCCAGCTATGTAACATATATAAGTTATCTACCTATTCACTATAACAATATTGACTCTAAAGATACAATTAAAATGGCACAAAGGGTGGGAATGTACGCTAAGCACACAATGGTTATGGGTTGGCCAATTGCTCAACAAAATGCCTTACTTAAAATTGAGAAACATTTTGGCGCTTCACGCGCTCTTTTTGGAATTCCACGAGGACCTAATCCACTATTGCTTAGTTGTGCCCCCCATAAACGTTTTTCTAGCTCCGCCCCTGAATTAATCATGATGTTTCTCCAAGCTCATACATATATTGAGAGATAAAAGTGTCAGTATCTGAAGATTGATAATTGTCCGAACCAAGATTGAGGTCCCTAGAACACATTCAGTTTATAGTATACTGTAAGTAACGAGGAGAAAGTACTCTAGATTGAGAGTATAGCAGTTCATGGTTAAGTCGGGTTTGTAATTAATGGTATTTGGTTCTTGGATCTAAGACTAGTATCTTGCAACTGAGTTGCTGCTTTTAGATTTTCTCATTATTATGAAAATGTAGAGGATATGAAATCTGAATAGAAAAGGAGACGAAAATGAATTAAATCAAAATACTAAATGAAAGTATGTAAATTGCCTCTTTTTAATACAATACACAAATTATATCTTTTATAATGGTATCCCTTTCAAATATCGAAGTTGAAAGTTAATCATCGTTATTATCATCACCATTTCTGCTAAGCTCATTTCATCCCACCTTCCTAGTTTTATCTGTAACTCAAACAACAAAGTCATATGATGTAATTCATTGAATAACCTAATCGTGGGTATTTGGGGGTGTAAACATCTGTAATATAGCTGGAAAGATTGCCATCTTCTGCTGTGCATTGGTAGAACAACTATGTTCAAAGTTCTACTATACCTGTCTTTTTATGAGTGCTATTGAATTTGATTAGCACCGAGAGAAAGCTGAGTTATAATCTTTCAAGTATGTTGTTTTTGGGTTTTCTTCTTATTGCTTAAAGTAGTTTAATGCTTTCATTCCCAGGATATTGGGGTATGTACCTTGTTGGTGTCCAATTGGGAAACTTTCTTCTATTCAATAACCATTCCTCTGCTACAATGGGAAGCAATAAATGGGCAACAATTAGAGTTTGGATACTTTCACTTCTCCTTTGGTATTTCTCTACTCCAAGTCTTATTGTCAAATATATTCACTCTCTGGGAGCTATAAGGTGGTTGCCGAAGGTGTTAAATTCTTTTCTGTTTCAGGTTATTAACTGTGATTATAGACTGCCACGTAGAGAGAGTTTCCCGTAGGATGGTATGTGTACTTCTGCTTTTACTCAAATTTTGTACGTGTTTGAATAGTATTTTTAAGGAAACTAATGTATGTTTACATTTTTGCAGTGCAACCTGGCCTATGTTACACTGGTTTTGGCTGTAAATTTACAGGTTAAGCCCATTTCCGCTTTTGACTTGAATTTAATTGGCATGTTCCCTTCCGAAATTATTGATTTGGATTTATAAAATTTAACTGGCATGACCCCTTCGGAAATTGTCGTTGTAATTGAAAATATCCTCACTCGTCTTTAGAAGCATTAATTTTCTGTTTATAAGATTATTAAAATAGAAAATTATTTAGAATATATTTACGTATCCGTAGAAAGAATCAGTTCAAACAACTTCCCACTTTTTTGTATAACTCCAACTCAAGTTGTCACTCATTTTTCAGGTGTTGGCAATATTTCTTCTCTCTGATTTTCTCCCCGGAAGCAAAACTTCAGTGCTGGAAGAAGCATATAACCGCAATTTGCTGGGGACATTTCTTCTGGTATACTACAACGAACTTTTTAAAGTTTCTTGTGGTGACCAACAAATGTTTATCTGGTTTAATCAACATTTGCAAGCTTCAATTCTCTCATGCTGCATGCATAACATAATCTGATTCTTCTTCCCTTGCAGGCGAATTTGCTCACGGGTTTGGTGAACTTGATGGTGGAAACCCTGTTTGCATCGGCAGCCAAAGCCCTTTTTATTTTAATTGCCTATACATTTTCGACGACCTTCATCATTGGACTGCTAGATTTCTGCGGCATCCGGTTGAAATTTTGGTAGGTCGACCTTCAAATTGGAAATCTAATTAGTTAAGGACATGAATTAAATGAAATCACCAGAAATCCTATGAAGTTGTTACTGTTGATGACAACGGTTTTTATGTTCCTTCTCCGAGCCACCTATGTTTACAACTGAGCCACCCAACCCAACACACATACGCACAAGCGCGCGCACACGCACAGAGACGAGAAGGTCCTTTTGCACTTCTGGAACGAGATTGAAAACATTAACGCTTCGTATCCTGAACTACTGTAACGCTTTGTAACATACTAATTGATTAGCGCTGTTGCGGGTTTTAAAAATTAGTCAGTTGGTGTTCATTGTAAGGGGTAAAGAATTTGTGGTTAACGCCACAGTTTAATCTTGCTTTCTCTTCTAGTGCAGTATGATGTATTCGGCATTAAAATCATGTTGTTAGTCACTCAGTGAACGAAGATTTCACGGTCGTTTACCTTTGATGTCAAGGCTGGAGAATAAATAGCCGTGTTTTTAATGTCTTAAAATTTAATTTCAACCAATGACGTAAACAAATCTAATGGTAAGTGGTATTGTGCATTCTTCAATCACCTGGTGGCCAAGAGAACGTTTCGATGGTTAGGCAGAATTAGAAAATGGTATGGTAATTTGGGTATATGCATGTTGCATCGGTTGTCGAGTACAATGACAAGTCAAGATTTGGTTTGTGCAATGGAGACGAAGATGTAGCCTTCCAAGCTTCAATTGTACAAAAACAGTACCCTAGAAATCTACAAGAGAAATCAGAAAAGCAAGTTTGACACAATAGCCAAAATGACGTGTTGTTTTTGTGACAAAATATATAGGACATAGATCCTCTCCGGATCCATGGATCCTAATTCTAGGGATCCATCAATCCGGGTCATTGAAATTTGATCTAACGGCTACAAATAGGGGTCCACTTTAAAAGTTATAATAACTTTAGATGTTGAATCAAATTTTAATGCTTCAGATTGGTGGATTCATAGGATTAGGATGCATGGATCCGGAGAGGATCCATGTCCAAGTGAAAGTTAAAAAAATAGAGCAGAAAAGGTTTGAGTAGATCCTTTGAGTGGTGACTTTGGATTATGGGACATGGTAGGAAATATGTAGTTTATCGAGAGGAGCAGAAGCAGATGGTCACATGGATTAAGTTGCAGAGAGGCAACAGTCTGGGTCGTGGTCCCAACTCCTAAGGCCACCGTCTTCCTTCTTTCCATATGTCCTCGTTCTGTCACTGGGATAAGGCAACACTTTCCTATAAGAAAGATTTGCAGACAGTCAAACCACATCGTCTATGCTGATATGCTTCACTCAAATTAAGATTATGTATTGAAATTGAAATGAAGTCTTTCAATATCCATTGTTCTCGTTCATTGTTAGATTTCAGAAAACACTAAGAGTTAGTTGGCGGTAAGCTGGGACCTAGCGCCTGAGTGTCTATATAGGGCCTAAACAGACTAGGCGGTATTAAGTAATAAATCTAATAAATTAAATTAAGTTTACTATATAATATAAATAAACATTCAATAATATGGTATTTTTTTAAATAAATTATATACATGTAAGTATATATGTAAAATTTTAGACTCTATATTGGTTTTGTATCATTTTCATTTTCTAGGCCCATATTGTTGGGTGTTTATTCTTATTAATAAAAAGGAAAACTAATGAAAAAAGTTTAAATATTTACATTTTAATAAAAAAAACTATCTACTAATTTTATTTAATAATAAGGACAAAAGGATTAAAAAAAAAAAAAAAAAAAAAAAAAAAAAAGCACATGCGCCCTGCGCGCATACCCCCAACCCCACCCCTCCCTTTCCACTCTTTTTTCTTCCCGTTGTCTTAAGAGTTTGTTTGTTTGTTTTTTTTTTGTTGTTTTTGTTTTTGTTTTTTTTTCTTAGAATAAGAGAAAGACTTCAAATCGAATACATTTTTTAATTTTATTTTTGTGGTGTTGTTTCCCAATAGTAGTTAAGACGACGAGAGAATTAATAACATAAAAAATCAAATTTCTCACCACTTATATAATAACACGTGTTGTACCACTTGTGTTACGGGCATAAGGAAAAATTTCTCCAAGATGACACCCAAGCTAAAGAAATTGGATGGAGAGTTACATTTAATTATTGTAGGTATGTAAAAAATGTTAGGGAATTTTAATTTGGTAATTGAAAATAACTTTTTAAATATAATTACTGATGACATAATATTCTCAAGGTTTTGATACAAAGAATCACTTTTGGGTTCATTGTTTTCGGCGCAATGATGCTTTTACAAGACAAAAAGGGTCTAAGTTTCAAACCTATGAAACTGAACCAAGAATTAGACACTATTTATAAAACTTGACTAATAAGTAGACACTATTTATGAAACTAGACCAATAAGTAGACACTATTTATTAAACAAAACCAAAGAATTAGACACTATTTCTAAAACTAAACCAATATATGGAAACTATTTTTGAAACTGGATCAAGAACTAGATACTATTTATAAAATTGGACCAAGAACTAGGGACTATTTATGAAAGTAGACCAGTAACTAGACACTATTTATGAAGCCAGACAAAGAAAGAGACACTATTTATGAAATGTACCAATTACTATACACTATTTATAAAATTGGACCCAATAACTAGACACTATTTATGAAACATGACCAAGAACTACCCACTATTTATGAAACTGGACCAATAAATAGTGTAGTGCCATTCAATTTCGTAAATAGTGTTCAGTTTCATTAATAGTGTTTTAGTTTCATAAACACTGTTCAGTTTCATAAACAGTGTATGTGATAGATGCATAGGTCCTGCATGTCAGGTCTTTTTTTTTTATTTAAAATTTTTCATTTTTTTTAACTTTTTAATATTAAAATTGTGTCATTTTCATTAAAATTTAAGTTCATTTGTCATTTTTATTAAAATTTAAGGGTTTTTCATGAATATTTAATTAATTTTCATTAAACAAAGTTATAGCATGATTTTTTGTCAAAATAAATTTAGCCCAAGCCATTTTCATGAAAGTAGAAGGTTGGCCTTGCATTCTTGTTTTAGTAAAATTTTCACCGACTCGCTTAAAGAAAAAAACCTAACTAAAGCTAGCTAAAGCCTAAAGCTGCTAATTGCTTAAAACCCTAACTAAAATTGTCGCACCCATTTATGCAATTGCACACTTACCTTCTACAACGTGCCGCTGTTACCCGTCTCTGTAATTGCAAACTTATCTTCTACAATTTTCTCTCTCTTCTCGTAGACCATCGTCAACTCCTCTTCTAGCAAACCGAGAGGGAGATAGTAAGAGTCTTGGAGATAAGGCGGTTATCAGTCTTGCGACACATGTTTTTTATAGGCTGCCAGGACCACCCAGCATCTGTCGAGCCCGGCTAGCCCACCCAGGCCGCCTTACGTCGCCTAATATCCTTGCCGATTTGATAAATGATTTTGGGGTAATTGTGGCAAAGCACCCCCGCCTAACGCCTAGGTAGTTACCTAGACCGCCTTTAAGAACAGTAGTTAAACTCAACAATCTAACTTATCCAAGATTTATCCTTAAGTTTGACGAGGGTTTTACAAGACCCAAGGAACTATTGATGTCAAACTATGAAGAAATGGACATAAAATGTAACATGGAGGGAATTAAAGACCTCCATAAGCATAACAAGCATGTGGCACAAACAAACATCATAATCCAACAGAATTACATTCAGACAAAATTAAATTTGAAATGAAGTGGGGGGCTCTTCAAACCAAGAATAGGAAATATTAAAGAAGTTAAAATCACATGTGGGTGATGCTTAAAAAAGAGAGCAAAATTTGTTTTTGTAATTACAAAATTGCCCATAATTTTTATTTATGTTCAGTTTTAATTAGAAGATTAGAATAGTAATTTCATAAAACTTCAGTTGATAATTAGAGTTCCATTAATATGTAGTTAAGACTTTGGGTACACACACTCCACGTATGGATTATGGTTTACTTGGATGAGGGATTTGGAAGCAGTGTATATAGGCTAACTTATAGTTCAAAAAGCACCGGAAAACATTAGAACGAGGAATTGAAAATGCACCATGATTAAAAAAAAAGGGAACTTTAACGAAAAGCTCCCGATATTGTTTACTTTAACAAAAAAACCACAATTTTATATTTAAAAGTCAATTCTGGTACTATTCACTTTACCCTTTATTTTGTCTTTATCGTTAAAACTCGAAGTTTTCAAGCTATTTTCATTAGTTTTCCTTAAAAAAAAAAAACATTAAACACACACAAGTTTTTAATGACTCATTTTGAAGTAGTTGTATGCAAATAACTCTTTTAGTGCATTGCATCTAGTCTTTGCAAAATTCTTTATTTAAGGGCTTGTTTGATAAGTGTTTTTAAATGACTGAAAATGCTTTTAGATAAAATATTTTTGGAACCAAACTTTAGTAAAAATGCAAATTAATTCTGAAAAAGTACTTAAAGTGCTTCTAGCAAGAAGCACATAACTGGTGGTTTTAGCAGAAAACACTTCAATTGTTTTTAGAATCCAAAAATATTTTCTCGGAAAGTTTTCATTCATTTAAAAGCATTTGCCAAATGATCCGTAAGAGTTAGAGTGCATTTCTAACTAGTTTAGTTTAAAATCCTTTTTACATGAAAGCCCCTTAACACCGCATGACACTTTGATCAACTTAGCTCGTGAACTCCTCCCTAAACCCATGAGATTCCCTACCGTACGAGAACGATAAAGGCGCTGGAAATCGCAAGGCTAATGGTGACGGTGGTGCTCGCTACCGTATTCGGCAGAAAGCAACCAAATGTTTTGAGGATTTTCAGTTGTTCCCTATTGAACAGTAACCCAAATTTCGGTGCATGACTACCGAATTCTGAGACTCACGATGATCTCACAAGTTTTTTTAGGTATGTAGAAGACAAAACCAAAATCCCTAACGGACAAGGTGCAAAATTAAGCTGCACAGGCAGATGGACAAGTCTTTTTCTCACCTTTTCTATATATAATTCATAATTGAACAGATGGAGACGGTGGTTTTACTTGATGAATACATCTTTTCTCCTTTTCAAATAAAGTTGCACACTTTCTAATTGTAATTAGCGAATAATAAATCATCTTATTACAATTATTGATGATTGTACTAGCAAGGATAATACAGCCTTTTTCTTTCTGGATGTATAGGGTGATAATTATTCTATAATTCAATTTCAAAGTGACATAAGTAAGGACTAGTGGAAGTTAGGCAAATATCAATTACTAACCACTGAAGCATTAACAATATATAGTAGTCAAGAGGTCTATTTTAGGAGAACAACGTAAATGACAAGAGTACCACCATATGGTGTTTTGTCTCAATGAAACAACGGTACATGGATACAAATTTATACATGCCATTATTTATTTGTACAAAACATCACTATTATGGTGTACTCGTGTTGTGTAAATCCTATACTCTTTTAAGAGATGGAATTGGCTTTGGATAAGCGTGTAAGGAGGCTGGCCGTGCAATCTGAGTCTGCTTTCTTGGTTTCCCACTTCAAAGGTGTTATGCAGGATTTACATCCTTTGGTGGTATATATGGTTGCCATCACTTGATGTCTCAGCTTGATCAAAGTGAATTTAGTCATATTTGTACTGAATGGAAAATGGTAGCTGATGGGTTGGTAAATTGAGTGTTTCATTCAACCGTGGCATTGTCGTGATTGATGAACCTCGATCTTCCATCGATTGTTCATTTGAAACATTATTTGATGATATTTGTAGGGTGGTTATGGCTGGGGCTACGTTGTTTAAGCCCTTAAATTGAAATTTTCTTGTTTAGAAATTTTCTCACACGTTGGACCCCCGGCCCTTTGTAACAAAAAATAAAATAATAGTAAGAATGGAAGTGGTTATTCAGAGTATTTCTCGCCTATCCCCAGGTGATACGATTTTGTTACTCTTTAATTACATGACTTTATTACGAGATGAAATAGATAAACGAATAATTATATAAACAGAGGTAGCTCCATTTATATATGTACTTTGTCAAGAAATTTTATGTGTACTTGGAACACTCATCAAGATTTTATTTATTTATTTATTTTGATATTTCCTACTCCTATTGGATATATTAACAATTTGAGTTGATTTGTAATATCATGTGACGGTATTCTAAGTACACTGAAAACCTCTTGTGCTGTCAACTCAAGGGTGATAACGAGGTTGATTTTAGGATTAATCAATGACGTTTTGCCTTTGGTGAGTGATGTTTCATTTTTATTATGAGTGTTCACATATCTTGAATAATATGTCAATTTCACCAACAGGGTTGACAATTGACATTGCAATGACCACCTGGTGTAGTTGCTCCTGGTGTTTGACATGTGAGTGCCAAAGTGATCACCAGTATACATTTTTGTTTTATTACGCACTAAATATGTACACAAAGTAATCAATTAAACAAAATGAATATCTACCAATGATCGAGGGACCTAATAACAAATGGTCCCAGATGGCAAGACATTGCAATACCAAGCACATGCATGTTTAGTTTACATATGAAGAGTTTATTAATTAATATACAGAATACCAGTTTCGAAATTTCATGCTCCAAGAGAATTTACTCATCGTTTGATCTTAAATCAACCAAGTGTCATTCAATTTTTGTTGTACCTTTTTCTCTACCATCGGATTAAGATACCGAACAATGGATAACCACAGTTTTCTTAGACCAAGAGGTCTAAAAGAACGGGACTCTATATATATATATATATATATGTATGTATGTATGTATGTATGTATATATATGTATATGTATATAAGAAAAGAGAATCTAGCTAGGTTAAGAGTACGTACGCGAGTCAGTCCCTTGCTGCAAAAACACATCACAGATTTGAATGTGATGAGTAGCTTTTGCACAGCTTGTTATGTTGTTTGTATGCATATTTCTATATAGATTTGGGTCCCCCACTACTCTTCCCTTCTCTCTCTCATCTCTTGCAGAAACTGGCATGGCCCAGCTTTTTTTTTAACACCGTCTCTCAAATTGGACAGAAAACCAAACCAAGGATGAGAGAGAGAGAGAGGGAGAGAGAGAGGAGAGTCCCTCTCTCTTTTCTTCACTTTCCGAAGCTGAAAAGCACTTCACCTTTTCTGCCTCTCTCACGTGCACCATCTCTCTCTCTCTGATATGTGCATGTTAATCTGAAGAGAGGATGAGTTGAGTTTCGTATATAAAATGATTGTGGTATTTGAATAGAAAAAAGAGCTAAAGAATCAAAGTCCGGAGGTAATGCTAAACAAGTGAGGAGAGGAGAAGAGAAGAGAGAAACACACACAAATACATAAGATAATAATGCCATTATTAGAAGATCCTCCTTTCAACTTCATCGTCTATGATACCATCTCTGCCACCCCCTACACCAGCCAAGCTCAAGACTACTCTTCAGAAACCGCCAATAATTTCATACCTCCTAAAAAATTCTACTACTGCAATAACGCTGCCGCCAAAAGTAGTAATACTAGTATGATATTGGAAGCAGCAGGTGGTGGTGGCGGTAAGAAGACGAAGCAGATGAGCAGCCATCAGCAGCCGCAAGGGCAAGGGGAAGGGCAAGGGAGGAAGAAGAGAAGGAGAAAGGCAAGGGTTTGCAAGAACAAGGAAGAAGCTGAGACGCAGAGAATGACTCACATTGCTGTCGAAAGAAACCGCCGAAAACAAATGAACGACCATCTTGCCATTCTCCGCTCTCTCATGCCCGACTCTTACGCCCAAAGGGTAAGCCAAGCCTAGCCTACTACTACTTCACTACTGCATGTTCATCCATCAATTTCTTCTCTTCCATTAGCTTAAACTCTAGCTAAGAAGTGTAGTCGAGATGCATAATTTTAATTTATATATTAATTTCCCAATTAGCTTTACAGGGGAAACACAATTTTTTTTCTTTGTTAACGAACTTCTAATCTATCTTAATATTATATATATATGTATGCATGCATGTATATATCTGTTTACCTGTCCACCTTTTCAGCATCACATATGCATAATAGTACTTTTAACCTCACTTTTTTCCTTCATTTTTGTATGTTTTGTTTTCTTCTCATTGTTTTTGGTTGTGCAACTGCATCTGCATACAGGGTGACCAGGCCTCTATAGTAGGTGGTGCCATAGAATTCGTGAAGGAACTTGAGCATCTCCTACAGTCCCTTGAAGCTCAAAAGCTCCAACTTTTCCAACATCAACAACATAATCCAGAAGATATTGTCACCACCCCCTCCAAAATCGTGCCATCATCCCCTTTTACACAATTACTGGAATACCCTCAGAAGCACTCGTGGTCTCACAGTCATTGCCCTAACAATAAGTACACTTCAAAAACCAAGGGGGCTACCGCTGACATTGAGGTCACGTTAATTGAGACCCATGCAAACCTTAAAATTCTCTCACACAGAAATATTGCAGCAAGATCACAGCTTCCCAAGTTGGTCGCTGGAATTCATTCACTTCACCTCACAATCCTTCATCTCACTGTTTCAACCATGGATCCATTTGTTCTCTACTGTATTAGTCTCAAGGTACGTATACTACTTATTTACGAAATAATTAACATTAACTTGAACCAAAGTTTAGTTAGTTATTCACATTCTGTAATTGTACTATCTAGAGTCTGAACACATAAAATTGTCACGCTTGCTGTGACACTTTCTAATAGAAGAGGCCTCAAGACTACATAATTTGCAAACATTTGTTGTGGGGGGGCAGTTTTGTCATTTGCTTGGAATGGTCTCGTCACCAATAATTGGCTTTACATTTTTGTGTATATGGGTGGTGTTTACCATATTTGCAAATATTTGTTTGCTTATAATTGTAAGAATTCAATGAGTTAAATAAATTGGTCTAAAATATGAACATTCTATATATATGTGTGTGTGTGCAGATTGAAGAAGGGTGCTTACTAAGTTCGGCAGATGACATAGCAGCATCACTTCACCACATGCTTAGAGTGATAGAGGAAGCAGCTGCCAGGTTATTGTGTTAATTATCTGACTAGAATCACCACAACTGCTGTGAATTAAGCTTCTCAATTTCTTTATTGTTGGTTTGTAGTTGTAAGCTAGTAGCTACTGAGTTAATACTCGGTTTTCCTTTTCGGTTGTTTAGTGCACGGTTTCCACATGTAACCAGAAAAAAAAACCTCAATTACAAGAGCAACTTGCATGAAACGGGGATAATGCCATGGTGGCATACGTACTAATGATACAAAGGCACATGCAAAGAAGCTAAAATATGTCTTTATATCATTAGCACAGAAGGCCACCGTAAGGTTTATAAGAAAAAAAATGATACGACAGTTTAAGAACAACATATTATGTTACTTGAATACTAAGTTAAGCCTAGCTCCAAAATAAAAATAAAACTGAGAATTATAAAAATTGGCCTAGTAAACGTCATTAAAACTTCAAAGGAACCAAAACGGCATAGTAATGAAGTGAGTGTTTAATTACCATCTCGCCGGCCGTTCTCTTAGAAATCATGATGTCTTGTCTGGATGAGGCCTTTATATTTTGCCTCTCGACTTGCATGGCATGTTCGGGTAGCTTTTGTGGGTGAATTTCCTTTCAGTTGCTACACCCGTTTGTTTTCCCATGTCTTTTAACAAATAGAAGGGAGTCCTGCCTGAGAGTATGCCATACATGTGCCTGGAGTAGGGGTGCGCATCGAGTAGTTCAGCTTATGTTGGACTTCAAATTATTGGTCGATCGTATAGGTTTGAATTGGTATTGTTAATCTAAACTACCTATTAACAAAATCTTCTTTGTCAATTAGAAGATGGTGAAAAGATCAAATTAAACATGTTAACAAAACTAAGAACAATAACCAAAATAAAAGTTATGGTCAATATAGTAAATTAAACACAAAATAGTTTTAATGTTTTTCAAAGCTTCACAGCCAGGTAAACCATATGAGTTGCCACCATTTTCTCCTTCATGTTTTTCTCTCAAATAAAATAAACTTTTAGTGATGAAATAGTTATCAAGGAACAACCGCTAAAGATATGAACCCTCTTCAGGGACGAAAAATTATTTGAAGGTCGTTACTAAAAAGCTTTAGCGACCATTTTATATTTTCTCTCTTTGTAAATTTTATTTTCAAAATTTTAATAAGCACATACATATCATGTGTACAATTACTATTATCCATTATCAATCATGTAAATATCTCTCACGTCAAGGGAGATACATTCCTTTAAACTCGATACCTATCCAGATCACATGGATCCAAAAGGTGGTTTCACAAGCTTGCCAGGCAGGTCGAGTGTGAAAGGGTACAAAGGTCCGTAAGACCTGAGAAAATTCTTTGATAATGTATATACTTTAATTTACTTAGGAACATTAAACTTCAAGCCCGTCACTTAGAGCCCGTGAAACTTAATTAAATTTACTAGAAAACAGTAGAATTTACTCCAAAAGCAACAATATACTAATCAGAGAAATATTTGCATACCAGGAGTGTATATCAATCCGTCTAAAAAATCATCACACTTCGTGTAGTAGTTTTATACCCTAAAAATGATGTTCTATACACTCATCATATGCAACAATTTATGGATTTAAAAGCTCACGGAGTCTAACAATGGATTGTAAACAGATAATTATAATACCTATTTCAGAGCAAAATCAAAATTTTGCACTTTAATCCAAATACCTAGTTTAACAGAATCTTCCGCTTGAAAATGATCTCTTCATTGCAACTGGACTTATAACACAATGCAGGAGTACTCCTTTTGTATGGCTAGATTTTCCAGCTCCTCCAGTTGACTGTTTCGAAGAACCGGCAACGTCATCTGAGCCTCCCACATGATCAATATCATTGTCCTCCCCATCGTCTTCATCATTCATGCGAAGAATATCTGCAACTAAAACACGGTACCCACTTGAACCATCCATGGAAACCGACCTTCTAACTGCTTGATGATATACCTCATGATCTCCTGCAATCTCAATGATGGTACTATCTCTCCCCTCTGCATTTCCCAAATCACTAAAAGCAAGTCCCGATGATGTCTTCGGAATACCATGATCTCCATGTATTGCTTCCACGTTTTGAGAAGAACCCCTCTCTGAATCTTGTGCCGTTACCACATTTTCATATGCTCCTTGGCTTTCAGCAAATGATGATGTATCGCGATCGATTAATGGAGGACTTTCAGACACTGCATTAGGAGGCAACTGAGAAGCATTTGCAGAAACTACGGTAGAGCGACACAAAGGGCAATTGGAGTGAGATTTAAGCCATGTATCAATGCAAGGGAGATGGAAAGCATGATTGCACTTAGGCAACAGCCTCAGGCTCTCATCTTCTTCAAACTCACTCAAACAAACCGAACAATCTGTTCCTTCGACCAATCCATTTCCTTTCTTGTACTTACAAACTGTTAATGACTTAATCAAAGCCTCATCTAAGCCAGCCGTTGTGATATGCCACGGCATATGGATCGACTGGGTGTGATCGTCATCGAACTCCTCATTCTGGCCATGATTTTCTCTTCTTGCTCTCCTCCGGTCCTCGTTACCGCAGTACTTGGAAATTACGGTGTAGTAGCTCACAAGAAGAAAAGCACTGACCAAAATGCCGATAATTGCAATAACAAGAGGAGAGAAAATGGGAGACGACGAATCTTCTTGAGGAAACTCAAAGGCAGGTGGGGGTGGTACTGCCATGTAAGACCACTGTGGGCAATTCAAACTACAAAAGCCTTGGGAACAATCTTTGGTGTTCATACATGGTATCCAAGTCTTACGGCTGCCTTGAGACCCCATCACTAATCTAAATTCTAAAACCCGCCCAAGTTTCCGGTCACACTCTGAATCATTTGTTTCATTCGTCAATACAATTTGCCCTAGAGATCAACACAAAGATTAAAAGACAACGATGTTAACAGAAAGAAAAATAATTGAGGTTAAAACAGTTGTTTGACAATTAATATAGCGGAGGTGCTAAGTTTTAAGACTGCAAAGTCGAGGAAAGGGCTGTCGAAATGACCAAAATTTTACCTGAAGATTGCTTCCTGTTTTGATTGGATTTGTTGGGGATTTTTTTTGCTAGCAATGAGCACACTCGAAGACAGACACCGAGTTTGTAGAGATTCTGCAGAGTTGTCAAGGCAGGAACAGCAAGTACACAATAGGAGAGTTTCTGCTAGTTGAGTTTATTTGAAGGGAGACAAGATTGGTTGGGACTTGTGGGAGAAAAAAGCAGCTTACATGGAAAGCAAAAGCAGATCAAAATTCATAGACTAGAAGATGAGAGTTGTGTTGTTTTCTGCTTTTTCTTTTCATTTCTTTTTCTTCGTTCATTCTCTTCTTTATTTTTTATTTTTTATTTTTTATTTTTTATTTTTCAATTTGTTTGGGAGATAATATAGTTGTGGACCAACGTGCTGGTGTTGGTTGGGAGTTTCATTAAATTAAAGTAGTAATGCATTTGCAAGTGAGCATATCGCATTCCATTAAATTGGTGAAAGAGGCATTGTACCAAAAACTAAAACTAGAGCCGCCATGATGGGTGTACCAAACTTTCAAGTGCATTCTTGCAAGAAATCTACACTACTAATTTTCACTATTAAAGTCTAAATTAACAAAGCTTAAATTTGGAGAAAAAACTTTCCTATCGTGGTTGCATATCACCATTTTGCCACTTTCTCTGTTCTTCTGTGAATCGGGTAAGGATAGAGTGTTGTGAGAAGAGAGAGAGAGAGTGACACGATGGGGGTATGCAGGGAAGGTTTTCTTCATGGTTTGTGACAAACATGGATTAGTCTCTACTTTAGACCAAAGAGAACATATGAGTCAATGATGACACAGCCTCTCTAGGTTGGATAAATAAAGAAAAGAAAAAGGAAGAACATAATGTTAGAAACAATATCGCAAAGATGACCTTCTCATTTACACATTCATGTTCCACCTTCTCGGTTCTTCTTTCTCATCTTTTTATGTTGCATGATGATTTGAACCATCTATGTTTCTAGGTCATCCATTAAAAATCAACTCTGCCAAAAATCAACCAAATTCGGTATCTTTTGGTTATTTAACGATTATCCAGTAAGGACAATAACCGTATTTTTCAGTCAACACTAGAAAGTCTACGATTTTGATCATGATGCAACATTGTAGAAGAAAAAAAGGAGTTGAGAAGGTAGAACAAACTGAGAAGCACGATTTCTGATTTGATTAATTTTTTGCAGAGTTTATCTTTAAAGAGTGTACTAGAAAGTAACGATTCTCATCATGGTTGAACTTTACAAAATGAGAAGGAAAGCCGAGAATGTAGAATGAGAAATTTCGACTGAGAAGATTAGTCATCATCCCCCAATGGGATATGTAGTGCTGCTCCATTTTCTCTTCAAAATCCACAAACGTGAAAATGTGGGTCTCAAAAAAGGGGGCTTAAAGAGTGTTGTAGGGACCAACGTTTTTTCCCAACAAATTGTTGAACAAATCCCAGTCCCCTAAAAAAAAAGAGAAGAAAGCATGACTTTAAAATTGGGTAAAACCCAGCATATTATTGGTCAAGCAAGTCAAAAACTAAAGGAAATGTAATATTGTATTAAAAAATAAGCTGTCTTCTGTCATGAGCCTTAAGACTTAAGGAAGACTTGTCTCTCTACCAAACTTCTTCCAACCTTCGCCAGACTTTTGCTTTCTCTAAACTGAACAGTTTCCATGTGAAGGTGGAGTAAAAACCTTAAAAAGAGGTTACACATTAAATTAAGGTATCATGGGACGATTATGAAGCTATTTTTCGTCACGAAGAACGACTTAATTCTCTCTCTGCTAAACAACTTCCTTTAAACTTTGGACAGCCTCTTTTCCAAAGTCACGCCAACCCTAGATTCATCTTAGCCTATAAACAATTTGTACCCTCTTTTACATGGAATCTAAATTTAGTGAACCTAGACAAAGCATGCTTTGAGCACAAAGCGAACTATTGTTTCGCCTTTTACTAAATTTAGAGTACCTAGCAAAATGCAGCGGTACAACAAGCAACATAATGTCAGTCCACCCTAGCTTCCTTTCATGTGGTCCAGTTTCCCAACCCAACACAGATCTGTTTAACTGCTATTAGGCGATTTCCATCATTGCCAACCTCTTCAAACACCACACTTTGTGAGAGGAGGAAGGAGGGGGGATGTGAGAAAGAGAGTTTGGTTCCAATCAACTAATAGAAAGAAATGCTGCTATGAAAAAAAGTTACAAAAGAAAAAACACCGAATAAAATTTGACATGCTTTTGATCGAATTTTAACGATTCTAAAATGTAAAACAACAAACTAATTGATTGATTTGTGGAACTTTTCACAATGAACAACATTAAAATGCAATTTAACAAGTAACCTAAAAGTTCAAAAGGCATCCCTTCAGTATATCAATTGTGACTTGAAAAGAAAACATCAACTATTATCCTAAGCTATGCTCCTGCCTTCATACAGCTATGATTAGAGTACGCTAGACCATTTCAGTGCTCATCAACCCTGCAGCCTCCGACTACTTTTTTCATCAATTAAACCCTCAAGAGGGAAACACAACGAACAAAACACTTTCTATTTGTAAAATCTAAAGGTCTACCTCCTGTCCAAACAAAAATAACACAGCATACGGACACCCGTGTGTGCACACTCAAATATTCTAGTATCCAAAGGCATTGAGCATACCTATTTTTTAGACGATCCACAAAACTTAGTTACTAATCAAAACCCTGGCTTAGACCCTAAAGAAGCTGTCTCAAGAAAGGGTCAACTTTGTTATGCATACAATTAGCATCCAAAACAATAGTTTTGTCCAGAAAACGTCTGAAAATATATGTTGGAAATTTATCCCTAAACCCTAAAACGTAATATTAAATTGTACTCCGTAAAGAGGCTTTCATTGAGTAATCACAAAGGTTAAATAATTACTCTCTCTATGTGGTACAATCTAGTAGCAAGTATGCCAACATTTTAGAAAGACAGAGAACACAACCATTGTTCCAAGAACTAACGCTAAGATGAAGGGAAATGACAATGAAAAATGTACAGACAACAGGAGGACACTTTCCATCTCTACATGGGGGGTTGAGGTCAAAATTTCTGCTTTCCCAAGATTCCAATTATAATCTGCAATAAAAACGGATTAATTTGGTCAAAGACTGTCTGTCGACTTACGATTCTTCAGGTTGACCCTCAAAACTATCTCCCTCTTCCTTTTGGCTTCCAGAGTCACCAACATTTTGGCTTCCAGAATCACCAACATTCTTCTCACTAAATTTTAGATTAATTGGTCGGCCCATCAATTCCTGCCAAAGATAAACTGTTATGTGCCATTTTGAATGTAAAACATTAAATCTAGGAATTTCATTTTTATAGTTAACTGTAAAGTTAATGACATATAAAATATTCCGGTTAGTAATTCCTTCTGTAACATATTTGATGTATACCGCAAATTATTCACTGGATCTAGCCTATCCTTATATCTTGTATATTAATGACTCTTTCTGCCAATGTAGACTACCGCTGAAATCAGAATCTGTTTATTTAAAGACTCGCATCCAAATGCACTGTAGTTCTTTCTTCTTGGTCTAAAATGTTTTCGAGTAACAGAATCCAAAGTAAAACAAGCGACAATATTGAACGACATATTAATATAGTGCTCTGTGGATAATTAATAAGATTCCAATTCCATATATCATGCCTTCAAGTATTTACCGAGCAGATACTACCAACCCCTTTTTATGAACCAAAAGTAAACTTCTGGCTTACATAAGTGGTACGATTTTCTCTACAATAACTGCAGACACCCAGAGTCCTATAGATGTATGTGTGCAACATAAAAGGAATCCATATTACGGTCTTCTTTTGAAAGTTAAGATACTAAACCAACTTATATCACCTAGGGAAGCAAAATGACACATCCATATGAACTGCTATTATAAAGCTTGAGCAGAGAAATAAAAAAGAATGAAAATGACCGACAAAGTAGATATGCATTTCTTACCTTCCCTTGCAAAGAAGAAATTGCAGCCTCTGCTTCCTCCTTTGTAGTAAAAGAAAGAAATCCATAACCACCAGATTTCCCAGAAGGGCCACTAAAGACAACCCTGGCTGAAACTGGAACTTTGAAATTTTCAGAGACAAAATCTCTGAGATGGCTTGATCTTACTTTCCATCCCAAATTAGACACGTAAAGCTTATAGCGTGTCTCTCCAATTTGGGGACTGGAGGGCGGTGGAGAAGGTTTCTTAAATTGCTTTGCAAACTCAATTCTGATAGTCCTACCCAACACCTCCTGTATCAAATAATTCAGAAGTGAAAAATATGCTTACAGATATATGATACCTTGCTTTGATACAATTCTTGTGGACAAGGTATCCACTAAATACTAACAGCCAATGCAGGAAAGCTCTAGCTAACATACAACATAAACGATAAACTCTTTCTAAATAAGAACAGCCAATGCAGAAAGCCTAGTGCATGTCAGTGCAACAAAATAGCTGCTAAATTACCCAACATGGTACTGCCTCTGTAAATAAAACAACCGGTAATTATATTCTTTCAATCTTAATGATCATTTCCATCTCTATAAAACAAAACATTTGCAATGAAAATATCATACAAGGATACTTTGGTACAGTTCGAACCATTACCAAACTCATTTATTTAGACCACTTCAATGAATCGAAGAAAACTCGAAAATAACAAAACTTTTAAGTTCTTAAGAAACAATTAATTTCATTGCGTTGGCCATTTGAACAGAAAGAGATACACTTGTATCTGTCACACGCCACTCCAATCTTGTAAATTACCCTCACTTTCCTTATCAAACCCAAAAGCACAAGCTCTGTAACCCATAATTCAATTGATATCGCCCGAGTACATGCTTAACATTCCAATTAATAAAACCCCATTTGAGATTGTGAGTAGAATACCAACAACGAAGGCAATCATAGAATACCTGAATAACTTACATGGGAGTGAAATTTATCAATGACGGCCTGAGCTTCTTCCCCGGAATCCATTGTCACAAAGGCAAAGCCTCTGCTCTTCCCATTTTGTTGCTTTATAATCTGAAAAATCCAACATTTACTAATATTATTACCCGACATTCAGTTTTTCAATTACAAAGCGACGGAAAGCAAATATGCGTATACACTCTGGTGCAGTTCGATCCCACCCCCTAACAACTAACTATTTAAGCTATTAACTTTATCGCTCTGCTAAAAACAAAAAAATACAAATCTTAAGGAACAAAACAGGGAGAGAAATGTAAGCACCTCGACGTCTTTGACAGTCCCACATTCGCCAAAGAGGTTCTTGATATCCACCACAGTCAGAGACCATGGCAAATTCACTACGTACAGCTTTCTCTTCTGGTTTTGCTGCTGGCTTTCTTCTACTGCCGCTTTTTCTTCTTCTGCTGTAATCTCCTCCACCGCAGAGCACAGCAGCTCAAAACGGAGCTTTCTTGTGGGGATGCGCCGGGGACCGGAAAGAAGAAAATTGAGGGAATTGGGAGGCGTAGAATTAGGAATATGAAGCTTGAGGGGAGCCAATTGTCTGGGGGACGAGTTGAGTTTGGAGGAATAACAAGGAAAAGAAGACGAGTAGAGGAAGGACACAGAGAGTGCAGCCTCAAATGCCGCCATTGTTTTGAATGTTGTGTGCAGAAGAGTAGGGAGGGAGTGGATAAGGGGCGGTCCGGGTAGAAACTCAAAGTCGCCACTATTTCATATTCGGATAATACTTGCATTGCCAAATGACCTCATTCCCTTCAACAATGTAATAATTGAAATTGTTTAATTTTTTAATTTTTATTTGAAGATTATTTATACAAAAAAAAAATCTTTTTAATGGAAGATTATTTATTCATTTGAAATGTATAAAACAAATCGAGGTGAACGTACTAAGCAACATATTCATGATGAGCGTTCATTTATTTGTTGATGTATATGGATGATTAAATGATCGCTAATTTAAATGTTTTTTTTAAGAATGATCTTCAAATGAAAGTTAATAGATTGAATGATTTCGATCATTGAATTTATTCGATTAAGAACAATGATATGTACTTCCCCATGTATAATTACTTTTTCTCATAGGTGGAAGCTCAAAGTCGACATTGTAATTACATTTAGGAAAAATAAAATAAAATTCCATGACTTCTTATGTTGTGAAACTAATTATAAAATTGGGTGAGACAGAGGGGATGACTAAGAGAGAAGAGTTTAAATGTATGAGAATTCTGTCTTCACCTCTTGATCTTGTACCATTATTTATAATAAGAATAATGTTAGGGAAATCAAATTTTTAAAACCAAATAATGTGTCATCAATAAGAAATAAGTACTTTAATCAATAATTAAGTAATAATCTAATCATCAACATTCACATTATTTGGTTCACAAAATTTGGTTTAAAACTTTGGTCTCTCTAGCATTACACTCACAATAATCATGATGAGTTTTCCTGCCTTACAAGTACAAACCTATGAGGATTTGATCTCCAAATAATATTGGGATTCTACTTTAAGTTACACATTCACATTCCTAATTAATACTCTCTCTTGAGTGTGTACAACTTAAGAATTAGTCGCATCAGGTCTTCATATGATTAGGAGGTGGCAGTTGTTGTCGTCAGTTCTCTCCAGGTACAATAACTGCTAACACGTGTCTCATGGTAGGGGCACATATCAAAAGAAAAATCTCACAAAAACCTTGTTATAGTAATCTAGTAGTCTTAAGGAGAAAAAGTGAGTTAATATAGGATGTCAAAGGAGAAAAAGTGAGTTAATATAGGATGTCAATGTATCACAGCTTTAGGATAATCATTGATGCACACAAAGGTATGACCAGTCCAAAGTAGGTGTCTCATCAAAACCTCGTCAGGTTAGTAAAAATGCAATGGGAAAAAGTGCTCCCGTAGGGAAAATAATACATTAAGATCATGCGAGTATACTTTAGAATACTCTTTATGAGTTCAACAAGACTCCCCATGAGATCTACTATTGATGATACAAATCTGAATGTTTACACAATCCAATTTCGTGAACAGCCTTATGAAAAGAGATTTTGGTAGTGACTTCATAAATATGTCAGCAAGATTGTTTTGGGATCAGATCTGCTTAACTTCGACCTTGTGATGCCTTTGTTGCTGATGAGTGAAGAAATACTTTAAAGCAATGTGCTTGGTATTTTCGCCTTCAATGCATCTTTTCTTTAATTGGTCGATACATGTAACGTTGTCTTCATAAATTGTTGCTAAAACAACAATGATGGAAGAAAAACCACATGAGGTTCTTATGCGATCAATCACACCCCTCAACCAAAAGCATTTACATGATGCTTCATGTAGGGCAAGAATCTCAGCGTGATTTGAAAACATAGCAACAAACTCGTTTTTGGTTGATTTTCAAGATATTGTTATATCTCTAACAGTAAAGACATAACCTGTTTGAGAACGTGTCTTGTCGGGTTAGATAAATAACTAGTGCTAGCATAACCAATAAAACGAACATCACTAGGTGGCTCAGGGGTTGGATCCACTCGGTAATGTGTAGGGTTAAAATAAGTTCATACCCATTATACTCTTAAGGTAATGTAGGATGTCTTTAGCACATATCCAGTGTTTGCATGTAAGTGCATTGATGTATCATGCTAAAAGATTCACAGCGAAGAAGATGTATGGTGTATTGCATTGAACCAAGTATAATAAGGAACTTCAAGTTCCAAGACCTCTCACTAGTAGAAAAAGTTATTTGCACGTCAAAACTGTAGGTGACAAGGCAGTTTCATTGCACAAGTGCTTTTTGTGTAACAAAATTTGCGATTTGTTGCACCAACTGATATCATAAAAAAAAAAATTGAAAAATTCTGGCAACGAAGAAGTTTGTTGCACAAGAGGACTTTGCACGACGAACTAAATAATTTGTTGCACAATCTCTAGAAAAAATGCGAAGATAATGATTTGGTGCCAATTTATTATGCAACAAACTTTTTCTTGTGCAAGAAAACCTTTGTCCCCATTTTTGTCTAGCATGACGAACAACAGCCTTTGTTGCAAAGTGTTTGAACTGGTCGGTGAGATAATTATGGTGAAAAATAAATGCAAACCTTAGGTGACGAATGTTTCGTCGCCTAAGGTTTGCATTTATCTATTCCATATCCACTATCTTCTTCTCATTCATCTATGCCTCATCATTTTCCCCAAACCACTCATTTTCTTCTCCTTCAAACTCCAAAATTTTCTATCCTCCAAACTCCAAAACTTTCTCTCCCCTCATATCCCAGTTCTCGTTTCCTTTTTCCTATGCTTTCATTGTCGATGATCTTCGATTTCTCAGGTAAGTCTCTATACATCCAAATAAAGAACAAATTTGTTTTAGTAATTAATTTTGTTTTTAAATGGTCTGTCATAAGTTGTGCATTTTCGAATATACGGAAATTATGATGTTGTAGATACTCAATTCTGCTGCTGGTCCAATGGAACATGCATTAGACAGTAAACCAATCACGACATATGAAGGAGAAGGATCTTGGATAGGAAATACTCAATTTTGTATGAATTTTATGGTTGTCTTTTGTTGGAAAAATTTATTGCATTATTATAATAAAAGTTGATGAATGTACCTAGAATAGAAGCATCATGCTGACCAAGATGCACAAACACCACCACAATAGTAGTTGTTTTATTTAGCTGTTATGGACAAATAAAATATTTTCTTAGTATGTAACTGTAACATTTGTGGATGCTTTAACCTCGCGAAAGCTATTTACAGTGGTAGTGTATTCATCCTCATCTTTAGGACGGAATTAATCTCATTTTGCATCTAAAGTTCGAACAACCATAGGAGTACTCAAAGCCTTCATTATATCTTCATCAAAGTGGCACAACACCTTCTGGATGTAGTTTGAGTGGTCAATAGTATACCATCCAAACAATGCTATATCTTCCGGCCATGATAAGTTAATTGTAATTGGTTCATTGTAATTTGGTTTATTGAATCTGTGATCCTAATGTCTTATTGTTGTGATTTTATAATATATCTTAAAGCCAGGATTTTGCATCGGCATGATTGTTATTTACAATGAGTGATTTCACGTGTACGAGAAGAAACACCCGTTGTATGCTTTTTTCAGTAAACACTTCTAACTTTATTAAAAAAAATTAATATGCTTCCAGTAGAAAACATTTTAGTAAGTAAAAGTGCTTTTAAAAACATATTTCCAATATTATTTAAAAATTTATCATTACTAAGGCACTTTTATTTGAGTAAACGGCTATGTACCCCCCTTGAATTAGCACTCTTTTGCCAATTTACCCTGAACTAGCAAGAATTAGCCAGTTTGCCCCCTATTGTCAGTTTTCAACCAAAAAATCTATTGGGTATTGAAAGTAATTCCTTACATTGCAAACGTACATCTTTAGTTGCATGTCAAACAACAAACTTTTTTCTGCTGTTGTTAAAAGTTTTATAGCTATTACAAAGTGTTTATGAATTATGTATGGCGGCTTTACCTTTAGAATAAGAAACAATGAGCGTAAAATGCATACTGAGTTCGTTAGAATCATACAAAGAGTCTATCATGCCATAGACAGAATGTTTAATAGATAGTTTTTATGGTAAAACAAAGAATGTGATCCCTCATATCTAAAGGAATTTGAAAAATTAATCTCTAGTTCTATACGTGGGCCAACTCCAAAGACTTCAAATTTTAAAACCCTGACTTATTTTAGTTGGGGTCTTGTGCAAAAGATGACTTAAATAAAACGAGTTTATTGTTACGTAACGTCTTGTTCTAATAATACAATGTATTTTTTAAAGCCCTACTCATATCATTATTTTATTGGAATGCATGGAAAGTCACGATGACAGTGAACCCATACAAGTTGTTTTCCTTGTGCAATGCAAAATTTCTAGGGCAAAGCCCGATTCATGTGGATGCAGCTGCCAAAAGCATTATTGTACAGAGATAATTGCTTCCTTCTAAATCTTTCCACGATTATGCATAAGTTGCTTGCAACTGGTCTTTTTTCTTTAATTCCTTCATCCTGTTCAAGGTATTCTTTTTTAAAAATGTGATACTCAAAGTATGTGATAAAACCTGATGGGTAGTGCTATCCACACATCAATTGTTACTTTTTACATACATTTATCTTAATTTTAGTAGTCGTATTGAAGAATATCAATAACAAAATTTTACAAGAGTATGTGAGAAATAAAAATAGGTGTATGAATAACAATATTGTCCAACCTAAAGATCAAAACGCGCCTTAAAATAAATCATTCCCACTTGCTTTACCATCTTTACATGGATCCAAGGGAAGGAACAAAAAGTGTTGGTTTTGCTGCCAAAAGGGTTTAAAGGTTAAATCTGAACTCAAGGTTCTGCGCTTGATTTTCCTCTCCCATACTCCCTTGTATAATAAAAGAATCTGGCCCTTCTGGCTTTTGCTACTCCTACCTTAATTTCTTTTCCCTACCCTTCGATATATGGTCTGAGATATATCTTTCCTGCCTTACTAAATTTTGTTTTTAAACAGGAGAGGAACATATCGATCTAGAGACCGAAATGGCACTTAGCAACAATGTCATCGGAGCCATCAACTTCGTTGCGATGCTCCTCTCAATCCCAATCATTGGTACAGGAATTTGGCTCGCAACAGAGCCAGACAATTCTTGTGTAAAACTTTTACAATGGCCTGTCATAATTTTAGGCATCTTGTTCCTGGTTGTGGCCATCGCCGGCTTTGTGGGAGCGTTTTGGAGGATCCCATGGCTCCTTATCTGTTACCTCATTGCCATGCTGGTTCTTATAATCTTGCTTGCTGCTTTGGTGGTTTTCATCTACATGGTCACTATTAGAGGCTCCGGCCACCTCGAACCGAGCCGTTCTTACCTAGAATATCATCTTGATGATTACTCCGGTTGGCTTCGCCGTAGAGTTCGAAGCCCTTTTAAGTGGGAACGCATAAGAACTTGTCTTAGTTCTACAAATATGTGCGCTGAGTTGAATCAGAGTTACAGCATGGCTCAGGATTTTTTTAACGCTCACATTACCCCCTTACAGGTAAACAATTTTGTATCATTTTCTTCCAACATCTATTAATTTAAATTTTTATTCTTTTTCAAGTTTGATTCAATCAATAAATTTAAAGTCAACTTGAATATAATTTCTAATGAAACAATTACGTGTTTGGAGTGCTTAAGGAATTGGGCTTTTTATTTATAAAAAAAGAGATTTTAGAAAAATAGTTTTAATCTTGTAGGTGTGTATATATAAGATCCGGTTAAATGAGAGATAATATAAGATCTTGAACATACTTTCTTTGTTAGCTATTTTTTGTAATTTATTGTACAATTTCTTGAGGCAAGCTAGAAAACTAATTGCGCTAATTTTCTTTTTCTTTCGAGTCCTATTCACGGTTGATAGGGCCAATATTGGATTTCTGTAAATCTATCAGTTGAAAATTCTTTTTCTTTTCCAAATCCCACTATAATTTCCAGGTCTTCAAATTAATTAATTAACGATAATTATTTTCATTTCTGTTTGATCCAAAAACTCAACTGTTAAGTGCTTCAGTTCAATATGTTTTGGAGATGGCTTTTTATTACAATGGCGGAAAATAATAATATTTATATACTCTAGTGCAAATTCGATCTCCACCGATCATTCTCCTCCTAATACTCAAAAACTTAACCCACTAATGCTATCATTTAAAAAATATATATATTAATATATTTTAAACTGTAAATTTATCAAGATTGTTAGAGATGTTCTAACCTCATACATCTTTATGCTTTATTCCTTGTGTTAGTGCAAGTCCTAATACATCTTTATGCTTTATTCCTTGTGGCGATGATTCTTCTTTTGTCTAATTTAATTTGTTATGTTTACAGTCAGGATGCTGTAAGCCACCCACACAATGTGGTTACACGTTCGTGAATCCAACGTACTGGATAAGTCCCATCAACAACGCAGCCGACATGGATTGCTTGAATTGGAACAACGACCAGACCCAACTTTGCTTCAACTGCGATTCCTGCAAAGCTGGATTACTTGCCAATCTCAAGAAAGAATGGAGAAGAGCCAACATTATATTGATCATCACTCTCATTGCTCTCGTTGCCGTTTATTTGATAGGCTGCTGTGCCTTTCGGAATGCCAAAACCGAAGACCTTTTCCGCAAATACAAGCAAGGCTATACCTAATTATCATATAATCTATATTAATTAGGATGAATAATTCAGTCCTTTTCTTTCTCTAGCTTGTTTAATTAATTTTATTTATCTCGTGACATGAACATTACTAGGTGGTGTTGTTTTATCATATTGGTTAATTTTAAGGTTACTTTTGATTATGCTTCATGGAATTCGATTTTGATCAAATTTTGTTTATTCTAATTCAAAAGTCGCAATTTTTTGTTTGAAATTCAAAATTCTTTTTACTTTGATTTGTGGATTTTTTCTTGTTCCAAAACAAAAAGGTCACCCCCTAAAACACATATGAGATCCACCTCCCAATAAGACTATGTCGCATGTGCCAATGAATTGGATTATAAATCTCTACTATCCATTAACATTCATCAATAAGAAAATATTAAGTTTAAAAGAAGAAATTAAGAATTGAATTTTTTTTCGAGTTGTTGTGCTTGAGTTGCAAAGATAAAATTAAAAAGACATTGATTAGCTTGGTGTACTCAAATCAAGCCAACATAACAGAATTAAAGCAATGTGGAGCAAATTTTAAATTTTATAATGTAAAATGACGACTTTTGAGTTTTAAAAGATAAAATGAGATCAAAATCTAGTTCCATGAGTATAATGCAATTAATTTTAAATTTCAGATAGTAAATTGACGATTTTTTAGTTACATAATAAAATGAATTTCTTTTTAAGAAAATCAAGTTTTAAAGATGGAACTAAAAATAAGCCGAATTTTAATTTTTATGAGATGCCCAACTTCGATTTTTGTGTAAAGTTGACAAAGGTGTACGTGCATGATTTGCGGAGGGAACCGAAAGCTGGTTCTTACTTTTGAAATTGGGATGCTTTTTATGTAAAAATCAACTATGCATGTAATAATTTGTGCAACTGTAGGCCATAGCTGCCAAAAAGACATTTACGTATGAACAGAGAGTCATGATTGTGCTATGTTGTGCACCACATCTTCAGCAGAGCCTTAATTAGTGGGCTCTACGTATGAGAAAGCCAGTACATAATGTTGTAAAATAATGTGGGGGGTTCTTATCACAAATTTCCATCATGTTTTGTAAATTCATTTGTCGTCCCTTGTCTATTGCGCTACAGATCAAAATTGTTTTTCGTATCTAACTCCGTTAGAGATGATGTGATATAAAATAACATACAAATTAAACTTTTTTTTTTGATAGTTGTAATATGTAAAAGTAGGGATCATTCTAGGTTGGAGATTATGAGAGACTGCTAATCTACTCAAATTAGACTCAACTACACTTAACTAAACTCTTATGACTCAAACTACTCAAAACTACACAAAACAAACAAATTGACTCAAAACAATGTGTATGGACGAATTCTAACTTATGTTGACTCAAAACACTAGAAAGAAACCAGTTTGAACAGATTCTAACTAAAAGACACGAAATATAAAGGGGAAGTGGATTTTGACGAATTTAAAGTAAAAACAAGCAGATTTAAAGACTCTAAACAACTTTGGACGAAATTGGGTGTTTTAATGGGGTGAATGGCTAGCTAGAGTGTTCATCTCCACACATGACACATATGCATACAAATCGATTTCCAATTATTATTCCAATAAATCATGAATGATAATGCCCCAAATCAATTGTGAACTGCACAAATTAACTCTTAGATTTTCTTAATTTCATTAAATTGAACTCAGCGACGCAACCAAATTATTCTTATCAAGTTCCCTACATGAACTGCATAATAGAGATACATATCAAAGATCATTAAGTTCTGTGAAAATCATAAGCATGGACATGACATTCGTAACTATGAACTGCATGATACTCCTGTTAGGAATTTACTTAACGCGATCGTGACTAGCAACCTCCACTACTTGTAAATATAAGTTCATAACTATTAGGTGAAATTCCCTTATATTTTAGCATCAAATTCATGCATGCAAACTAAGTATGCATCCTTAATCAACATACAAGAATAAGTTATCAATCAAACAGATAAGTAAATTGCATTCATGATTTATGAAACAATAACTGGATGTAATCAATTCATATCACACATATGTTCATGGTTTTGAATTCACCTCTAGCTAAAACGAAATTAGTTCCACATGTTCATCATAATTGAAAACCAAATTAAAACAAACATTGGGCTAAAACTAAGGATAGAATACACCTAGAAACGCTCCAGCAATCCCAAAGGCTTTGGATGGTAGGCACGGCTCCAAGCTCTCCTTCCTCACAAAGCTGCGACACAAAGTGTTTAATTTCTCTGAATTTCTCTCTAAGGTCCCCCCCCCTCTCTATTTTGAGCGGCATAAATGTGTATATATTGGGTAGGGTTCACGGCGCCAATCCTTGGAGGACAAGGATAGGGCATGGCACAATTCTAAGAGAAGAAGGATTAGGTTATTTGCATGATTTCAGGACTTCTAAAATCAGATATGCATTGTAAAACATGATAAGTACTCCTAAATTCAGAGGGAAAGGATTTAAAATAGGATAAGGACTCCTATTGCTGCTGGAGATGAGTTTAGATAATGTTGGATTAAATAGGATAATGTTTGGATAATATGAGATAAGATAAGATAAGATTGGATAAGATCTCCTTGTTTTCAACTGATTCCTTATCTTCCGAGTCTTGAATTAATTTCTCCAGATGTTAAGCACATTCCTAGCCTCTTTTGATCTTCAAAAACGTCCATCCACCTTGCTCCATGCATGTGCTATCCATTCCAAGCCTAAAACTGCTCTACAATGCTTCAAATTGCCTTTTCTTGCCAACTTTGCCATTTGGACCTACAAACACACGAAAATGGCTTAAAACACTTTAATAAGTAGAAACTAACTGAGTAAATGCAAGGAAATAGACTAACAAATTCGCACAAGAGACAACATTAATGAGTAGAGCAACAGATAATGGACGGCATTGATGAATTTGAAACATTGAGTACCAAATTGATGAATATATAAAACATAAACGATTATTTGTCATAAAAATCCTAACAATGTTGTATAAACATTGAGAATATAGAGCACACATCAAGTTGTTTTATTTAGTCCTCGCAATTTGTTGAATGCACAGTACTTACCGAAATCACTCCACATGTTTTTCTTAAATATATAATTATTTTAGTACACCCACCTAACTTATCTAAACTACTCACACTCACACGTACTTTTTATAACTTTTGTAGCTTCCATTTGAATTTGCATAAGTTTCAACAATATTTTCCCAAAACTTCTTCTATTTCTCGTTAAGAATCTAAATAATTGGTGTTGCATCCATTGTTCTAAAAATCTCTGCTTGCCGTTGTCTAGGCGTTACGTGTCTGGTCACCGTCCTAATTAGTCTTTAGGCATTTGAAAATTAAGAAAATGCACCTAAACCCGCTTAGGTGCCTGCCTGCCTAATCCGTCTAAGTTCGTCTAGGTCGCGATTCTCATTTAGACAAAAAATCGATAATTTTCATTTGCATTTTATTTTTTCAATAAAATGTATGACACTTGTTGAATACTTGGGTGAACACTTATTATATACTTGTTCCCCATGTTTTCAACATGTTCTAATACTTTATAATCTATATGTTATATTATTTTGCAATTCATGTATATAATTATGTGTTTTTTTAAGTATAAATAAACACTTATTTATACAATATATAATAAATTACTTAAATCTGCCTAGTCCGCTAAGGCATCACCTAGCCACTTAAGCACTAAATCCCAACCAACCGCCTCACTAGCGCCTAACATTTTTTTAAACCTTAATTTCAGCATATCAATATTAAAATTGTTTTAAAACATCAGTAGTTAGGAACCAAAATAATGCAAAGTTTTCCACGAGTATTTGTCGAAACTATATAAACTTGCAGTGGCCTCCTACAAAAACTGTGCATAGTTTCAGTAGGCTTTAACTTAAGAGTGTGTAACACTTACTCATTCCATATCAAGCCATCTTTATCATTTAATATTGAAATTTTAAGTGGGATGTGTTAAAAATTTTTGGATAAATTACATTTTATCCTCTTAGAGGTCGATTGCAACTTTTTACATCTTTAAAATATTTCAATTTCATACATTTACTTATCATTTTATTTTAATTTTATACATCTGTTAGAAAATACGTTAAGTGATGACGTGATAAATATGAGATCCACATTTGTGCTGACGTGCTTGTAAAATTTGTGCCATGTGGCAAAAAATAATTTTTTATACTTTTAAAATACAATAATTTACCCTATTTAAAAATATTAAAAAAATATAAAAAAAAAAAAAAAAAAACCCAAACCTGAAACCCATCTTCCCCGATCCACTTCTCCCTCTCCTCCACTCTCTTCACCTCCCCTTCCTTCCAAAAAACCCACCCCATCCCACCCCAACCCCACCTCCCCCGCAACCCCCCACCCCTCGTTCTCCCTCCCGAGCCTCCCAACTTCATGTCCTTCTTTCTACATCACCACCACCCATCTCATACAATCACCATGTCAATCCTCCCCTCCCACCGGAGCAACCACCTCCATCTCCTCATTCTTTCTCCATCACAACCATCCATTCAAGCTTTAAACAAATTTAAAAATGACCCCTGCGTTTTGGCGACTTGGGTTTCTCAAAGATCGCGTCCTTCGGCTACCTGGGATTCGCCGTCTGTGGCCCAATCGGCCGGTTAGAGCCCTGCACGCCGCCCTCCTCGTCTTCAAAGGCCTCCTTGTCCTCAGTAGGTTGACGCGGAAAAGATGATGGTTTTGAATTTTGGGAAATAAAGTTTCGAAATCCATGAAATTTCTGGGCTTTTTTTTTTTGGATTGACAGCCAAAATAGAGAGATTTTTTTACGGAGATTTGGGAGAATTAAAGAAACAGGGTTTAGGGATTGTAAGGGGTGGTGTGCTGGTGGTTATGGAGATTGGAGGAGATGGAGGACTCGGGTGGACGAATAAGGGGTGGGCCCCTTTTCATTTTGTTTCAATTTAATTTTGTATATAAGCTTTTTTTTATGACGTGGCAGATGAATACGTGTCCAAGTTTTGAAGGGAGTGGGCTAACGTGTAATGGGGTGCATTACTGTCACGTTATCTCTTAACAAACCAATCGATGAAAATGTAACGGAAATATTATATTGAAATTAAATAATAAATGAGGTGTGAAAATGAAATTTGTTAAAGAAATTATATGAGATTGCAATATATCTCAAACCTAAAGTAATAATAAAGTGTAATTTACCCAAAAAAATTGCTTTGTCAATAAAACCAACACAATAATAGTACACAAATTCGTTCAACGAAACAATCTTGCAATCCATGTTAAACAACAGCTAACTCAATGTCACACCCTCCAGGTGCTTACTGTTTTGGTCAAACAAGGGTTAGGTACATACTGCACTTCGTGTTTTGGGTTGGTGGGTTTGCTTCTTTTGTACTTGGCTCTCACTATATTGTGCATTTTTTTGTCTTTTCCTTTACATGAAATGGAAACCACCGACTCATGAGTCAATGAAACTTTAGAAGATACATCTTCTTTTATACCAAAATTGTGTATCATTTTTCTGCACAATCATGCTAGGGAGATGGTTGTAAAATTAATAATATTTCTTTACTCAAATTTAAGAGAATAATGAATTTATAACCAAATAAGAACTACTTGGTAATCACTTAATAGCTCTTTTTTGACATATATAATTGTTCTGTAATTGAAATCATTTTCATATGTAGTTCTTGGATGTGTGTTCTTCAGTGTTAGTGGCATGAAAATTTAATGTACCGCGGTGCATTCACGGCATGATTATTCCTCCTGTTTTTGGGATCCATCAGATTATGTTCCCTTATTTGCATGGCAAAATGATTTGAGTTTGGAAATCAGGCGAAAAATATGTATCTGTGGGGAGAGAACTTAGTTCTGAATCTCTAGAGATCAGTGTCATACATGATCATGGAGAGATATAACAGAAGTTTGACTTGGGAAATCTTGTGAATGGAATAACTAGCTGCTTTCTTTACGATTGGGAAGTTTTGTTTTCCCTTTTGTCCTGAAAAGATCATCAACGATGTCACTGTACTGTTTGTTTTTAACTCGTTCTATAACATCAGAGTGCCAGTTTACAAACTTTTTGTCATAATTTATGTGATTGTTAACTTTTGCATCAATCGCTCAGAATGTTGAACTCTTTAACAATCAAATTCTTGTCAGTCTTTTGAGAAATTATTCAGTGGTCTGGGGACAAAACACCTTTCTGCTGGTATGAGATGTTTGTCTTTGAAATTGATGTTTTTTGGCAATCATGTTAATAACATGTACTTGAGTGAAACAATAGTAAGCATCCCTATTTGTAATATGTTTTGATATTTTACTTGTCACCTTTTCTTTCGCAAACAGATGGGGAAAAAAATGATAAGATGGGAATGGATCAAAGATTCAAAACAGAAAAAGGCGGGTTCGAATACTTATACAACATCTATATTCTGTGACGGTTGCATCAAAGAGGTGGAGCCAGGAAGGCATCCTGGTACACACTTGGATAAAGATGGCTACACAAATTTGATCAACAACCGTAGTGCAGAACTTGGAAGATAGTTCAATAGAACACAATCGAAAAATAAATGGGATTCACTTAGAAGAGGATGGACATTGTGGATAAGACTCAAATGAGAGGAAACCGGTCTTGGTTGGAATCATATTAAGAGTACTATTGATGCATCTCAGGGATGGTGGGAAAATAAAATTCAGGTGTGAATCTATTTTTAGTTTATGAGTTACTGTATTTTTTTTTTTCACTATTATGAGTTTATTATTAATCTCAATATGTATGCGTTTTATTAGGAAAACGGAGACTTTGCAAAATTTCGTGACGTTGGCATTGAGCTAGAGGAGAGATCAGATGTTTATGAATGCCACTGGCACCGGTAAACATTCTTGTGCACCCTCATCTGGAGTACTCCGAGTTGAAAGTGGAGGGCCTCCAAGAATGATGTCACTACATTGGAAGATAGTGGCGATTCTGATGAAACGAGTCAAGCTACTATAGGTACTGAAGAGAGAGGAAAAAAGAGAGCTTTTCATCCACTGAGTACAGATGCTACGAAACAAGAGAAAGAGAATGTGGGAGGTGCTGCAGAATTGTCACGACAAATTGAACTTATTGGCATGGTTAAGAGTAAGAATGCTGAAAAATCGATGAATACTAAAGTTGCATAACCTTATAGCACTGAGGAAGTGTTGAAAGTAGTCGAGACTTTACCTGGGGCAGAGCCTGGGAGTGATTTGTGGTGGTTTGCATGTGAGTTATTTTGCTCTGAAGAGGAGACTGTCATGAAGAATGATGACTTCAAGCTTCAGTTCCTTATTCGGAATCACGAGAAAAAAAAAAAAAAAAAAAAACAATACAATGAGAATTTGAAGATGTTTTGTGTTATGTTGTTCGCAATGATGTTTCAAGAGTTTGCCAATTTTAAACCATCTTTGGAGTATGAGTAGGTTTAGGGTTTGTGACCGTGCACTGTCTTGTGTCTTCTACCAAGTTACTATAGGTCCTTGTGTTTGGTAAACTTTATGACCTGCTGAGAAAGCTGGATAAGTACACCATTTGTATGGAAAGTTCGATCATATAAGCCCAGTTCCTAAATTGTACACTGGAAGATGAAGAGCAGTTTAACCAAACCTGAATGGTTGAACTCTTATTATTTACTGGGTAATCCTAAACCCAAAAATAATATTTTCTAAACTCAATCTTGATCGTTCATTTCTCGTATGAGTTTTCGGACTATTGAAGAAAAATTGAAGTTCCTAATCAAAATTGAATTAATAAGTTTTCATTTTGAGGTGATTATTTTGGTCATAAACTTGGAGGCTAACTACACCCTCTATGTTTTGGGTGATTATCAAAATAGGTCACGAGATTTCAATTTTCTCACATTGCACTCTAAGATTTTGAAATTGAATCAATTTACACTCTTTGTCTATCGAATTATATGAATTTTCATTAAATTGATGACATGCGAGAAGGAAGAATATTATAAGGGTAAATGTAGAGGATGATGCTAAATTTGTGATTGAGTCATGTCAGGGAAGTGTTCCATAACTTGAAGGTTAAAGACAACTATTGAATTGAAGACATTAGATTTTCGGCGAAGCATTTTGTTTTTATTTCTTGAAAATATGTTTCTTGCGAGAGAAACTTTCTGGCAAATGTCATGACTAAGTATGGTCATTTTGTCAATTGCCTCTATATTTGGGATAGAACAATCCTTCTGGATCATTTGAAACTAATAGAAGGGAATTAGTTTTGTATCACAGCTTATTCATCTCCAAGATTACCTAGTAGAGAATGGACCTGAAAATACGTCTCTAAAAGATTTACCAAGTTGGTTTAATAATTCTCCATTGACAAAGATTGTAGACCTTCAACTCCACTTACTTTCTTAGCAATTTTTTGACCCATTGTAACCAATACAACTACCCAAATGTGCTCAAAATCAAATATGACGGCTGGATTTGAAATAATTTGACATTTGTCCAACAAGAAAAGTACTAAACTTAGACATTTGTCCAACTAATTTGAGAAAAATGTGGCTACAGTTTTCACCGCTTGTCTTTTATTTGCTTCGGTTTGTAGCATATGTGATCGGTCTCGAAATTGTCAAGTCTTCACTCCTTGTTAAAGCCATACTATCGAAGCACGCCTTCTGAATCAACTTTCTTCTTCACTCGACACTTAGCTCCCGCACCACATGCCAAGGCGGACTACCTCGTGTGGCAACAGGTGCCACCGACTAACTCCGTAACCAATCGTAAGCTCTCACTTTCCTCCTACATGGAGCCCACTTACTCCGACGTCTCAGCACCACAACAATATCTTAAGAATCCCACATTAACCAAAGGTACGTAATAACTTCTCCCAGGTATATGTACATCTATAGAAGGTCATTGTTCCTTCATGTAATCATCATTTATTACCTTAAACAATACATGTAGCACCTTAAACACTCTTTGGCCGTACCACACGGTACCCTTCAACCCTAATTCCTGTCTTCCTTGCAGGTTCCCGAGACACACCAGCTGAAGGATTGTAACTGTAAGCGACCAATCACCCCTGCGGAAGTTCACTTCCCTATTCCAAGTTAATCCTTATCTTGGCATCAACTCTTATTGCTAAAATAAATGATAACTCACAATTTTTTTGCCAGAATTACAAATTGAGGGTATTTATGCTTATAAAATGATTGAGATAATAACTAAGGTTTTTTTATTTATTGTAAACTGGCAGAAAAATTATTGTTAAACAGAACATAACTATGTATTAAACGCACAAAAAAGAATTAGAACCAAAACAAATTATAAAATAAAATAATAAACAGCCAAATTCCCATTTTAACTACTACTTTAGAGCATCTCCAAATGAAGAGTAAAATAGAGGAGTCAAAAAGTCCACATCAGCAATAATAGTAAAAAAGACAACATTACTGTTTTTCAACCGAAATGTCAACTCCTATGTGACATGATGTGGTTTGACATCAAAGATGGTTGCTGTCACATTTGACAGCAACTTCAAATATAATTTTTGGGGTTAATAAGTGATTTTCATCTTTTTTATTTTTATTTTTAGTTTTAAAAATACTTATTACAATTATGAAAAGTGGATAATAGTTTGACGTATAGAGTGGAGAAGAAATTTTTTAAAAAGGTCAACGTGCCACTTAAGCCTTTAAATTTAAATTGTATGTTTAAAAGAGATAGTGGATCTGTGATTTAATAGAACCCATGAAACCTTTGTGCAATGAAGCCCCCATCGCGCAAAGCTTGCAGTAATTACTCCATCTTAAATGTCTTACCGATCATTTCAAAGTTCTTTACGTGGTGAATAGTTCATGGCGCAAGATTTTTGCATGAAAAATTGTTCGTCGTGATAGATGGCGTAAAACCTTCATATTACTACGTTTTAACCCAGATATTGCACAACGAAAAATCCATTTTGTCAAGCAAAGCCTTCTTGCTCGGTGAAAGGCTTCATGGCCTAATGTTTTCAACTTTTTTTTTTTTTTTTGGCCTTGATGTTTTCGCACAACGGTACTCTTATTTCGTCGCGCAAAGCAACCTTGCGCAACAAAATTTTGTGCGTCACATAAAGTTGGGTCGCACAAATTTTTCTCTCTCTACTAGTGCTAATTGGTACAATGCTTTGCAATTACATGATTGCTATTTATAATTAGCAAGGTTCGATCTTGGCATGTCTTTTATTGATTACTTATGAATTAAGTTCTCACTTTGTGCTTTTGCGTGTAATAGATACGGGCCTTTTCTTGGTCAGGTTGCTATCTTTATCGGTATGTGACAAATTGGGCCGTTCAATGCACTATGATTTCATATGAATCCTTTTGAGCTTCAAGAAAGATATTTATTGATCTCGTGAACTAGGGAAGAAGAAAACCTGCGTATTAAGGTATATTAGAAGGATCAAAGAATTTAAACGAACAATACATCGATTGAATTGAGTCTTGTTGTCCCATTAACTATAATTTATAAACTAGTATTTTCATCGCCAAGAAATTGAAAACAATTTGGGTCTACTTCGCTGCTAGTGGCAAAGTGATAACATGCCTTACATAATCTAAAATAAAAATAAAATATTTGTCACTCAAAGAATTTTCTATGGTACCTCGAGATACTTCAGGTGTTTAAATGGTTAGATTTTTGTTTTAAAATACAAATCTAGAATGTAGGACTTTTAAAAATCCCAAAATATCCTATGTAGACGCGTGGAAATGTTCTCAGCTATCCAGATGATTCAGCTAGATTATTATTGAATCCATCATCCATGTGCAAGTCTGAAACTAGTTTTGAAGCTGCAGATGAAGATGGTCCCTCCAACTTGCACTCGAAAAGCGACAGTTTTCCTTCACGCTGGAAGACAATGCGACCCCATCGGGCGTGGCGTGGGCCGTAAGCAGGTAGGTTAAGGATGGGTTGCATGGGATTGCAATTTGCATGCATCACACATTTTAACTGCTTTGACTAACAATTTCGGCATAATCTAAATTAGAGCAACTTCACCCTCACGTCACAATGTAGTTGCAGCAACTAGCAAAGCTCTTATCCTCCTTATTCTTCTGTTTCTTCAATTTTGATGGCCCCACTTCAATCAACTCCCCCGCACTTGCTGCCTGCTTTTTTTTTTTTGGCCCACGGATTATATCTGCACAGCCATTTGATTTCAGATTCTCAATTATTCGGAACTCCCATTTTCATTTTCAATGTTCCATTCTTTGGTGGGGGAAGAAATTTAATCTACAAGGCTATATATTATATGCTCTTTGGCATTGGAGTTTCAGATATGGAGAATCTTTATCTCCACTTTAACACTGGCCCGTTGTGCATCTACTATACAATTTCCCTGTTCTAATAATAGTTTCCAGATTTACTAGAATATAATCTTGTTGTTGCTGTGACTAACACCAAATTAAGAATCAGAAATAGTACTAGCTCTTACAACAAAGCTTTATAATCAAATGTTACAAACAAAATAAAACGAAAAGGAAAGGCATTTTTTTAAGTAAGGAGAGAGAATGATTCGAAACTATTACAATAATTTAGGGAAGGAGATGTTTCGAACCTATGACGCATGTAGAAAACCAACATGTTATCCACTACAAGATTGGACAACATGCAAAAGAAAAGGAAAGGCATGTTTTCTCGTACTTCTGGAAATAGGGTTGGCTTGAAATTTCTTCTAAAAGTGGTAAAAATGTTTTCGAAAAATCTAAAAATGCTTCTAGCTTAAGGTTTGGCAAAAGAACATAAAAGCATTACGCTTTCTGGAAAAGAACCCGCGAGAAAAGAACTTGTACTTTTAATTAAAATTTTAACAAGTTTTTAATAATAACACTCTTTTGAAAAGCTCTTATAAGTATAAGGGCTTCTTAATCACACTTCAGATGATATCAAGGAAAATGTTTGTTTTGCTGGAGGGAATTTTCTTTTATATATATATAAGGGTCTAATTGTATTTATCTTTACTTGTAAGTGAGATATCTCAGGTTCAAATTGCATGAATAATGAGTTTGATATCAATATTCTTCATCCCCATAGTCTAAATATATATTGTTGTATAAAGAAACACGCCCAGCTTTCACAAAAATAATTATGAGCTCTTCTACAAGGGTGCCATTGGGTATATTGCAAAAGGTGCATCGACCCATGGACCCTAATTTTTAAGAGGCCCAAAAATTTTCATTTTTATATAATTATCATTCACAGTTTGGGTTTGGTTGGATTTGAGTTAACACAAGTTTATTCTAGTTTAGATCTGAATTGAAGGGCTCGGGCTTACTTGGGTTGAGTCGAGTTTGTCCAACTTTATCGAGCTCAATCTTAAAACTTTATTGTGCAAGATGTTATCAAACTTTGTAAACAACATCAATATATATTAGTTATTATTTAATTTTACACATCATC
Organism: Pyrus communis; assembly: GCF_041283825.1. Taxonomy (NCBI): domain Eukaryota; kingdom Viridiplantae; phylum Streptophyta; class Magnoliopsida; order Rosales; family Rosaceae; genus Pyrus; species Pyrus communis. The sequence goes on from NC_142570.1 coordinate 21,943,016, forward strand.
ATCCACACAAAAGCCAAATAGTGTGGAGATTAGTTCTAATGTTTCAAATATGCGAAGTTGAAATACAAGTACAAGAGAATACCACAGTTTCAACCAAAAGAAACATAAAAGCAACATTATCATCCATTGTACAAATCAAAACCAACAACAATCCTCAATTTAGTCATCCCTAAACTTGTACCTTGCTTATATTATATGAAGTTGAATGAGTACTATGTGTTTGAGAGAATTCGGGCTAGAAATTGGGTTGGGTTGATCAAGTTGAGGTTAAGTTGGGTATGGGCAAGTTTTTACTTTAATTTAATCCACTCAATTGAGTTTAAAATTGGGTTGGGCATGGATGGATTCGAGTTGACCCAACCCAAATTGCACCCCCATATATATACATCCTATATTACATGTATACATATATTTTCTATTAAAAACTTAACACTAGTACAAAAACATGTTTGAGCGACAGCACCTTGCGCGACGTAGCAAATTTTGTCGCGCAAAGTATGTTTGCGTGAAGCTAAACACAAAACGTCGCACAAATGACCTTTGCGCAACGACACTTTTCGCGAGCAAGATTTTGGCACCAAACCAAGAATGCTTAACCCATTTTTTCCCAACTTTACGCAACGCAAGTGCACCTACGTCGCTCAAAGCTTTTTTGCGCGACGAAGGCAGGGGCGGATGCATTGAGGGGCAGGGGGTCAGCTGACCCCCCGAACTTTGGTGAACGTCCATGGATATCTTGGGTGCTGACCCTCGGAACTTCGGTGAATGTCCATAGATACTTTGGGTGCTGCCATTTCAAAGATTAGAGTTGGCTTCATACATGCCCTCCAACTAACTTCAGGCCTGCCAAGACTGAGTGAATGTCCATGGATACCTTAGGTATTGTCCCTGCATACATTAACAGGTGTGCAGTATGCCTTTCCAAATAACTTCAGGTCTACCAAGACTTGATGAAATGCGCTCTATTTTTACTGACCCCCCTAATATTATTTCCTGGATCTGCCACTGGACAAAGGTGTACATTCGTCGAGCAAAGATTTTTTTTTTTTTTCTCTTTTTCTTTTTGCTTTTCATTTGGGGTTCTTGCATTGCCTTTTTCTCTTGTGGTATCTACTTTTGTAAATATTTTAAATTGACGATCGAATTAATTCATTGTATTCATATAGGGTCAATGAGTGTAACTGTAAAAAAATATCAAAATCGGAGTTAAAATAATCATTAAATCGTGAATTTTCTTTTATAACCGTCGAAAAACTTTGTCCCGGTACTTAATCTATAAATGTTTGTTTTTTGCAATTTTTGGTGTATGTGATCTCGAATTATATGCAAACAAGTTTGACGGTTGGATCGTTGAAACTAGTTTTGTACAATGTGTATCCCATCAAAACAATAGATTCACTAAACTTTGGAGTTTATTTATATTTTCATTAAGTATAATATAAGATTTTGTCGTAACCACTTGTATAAATATTTTAAATTGATGATCGAATTAGTTTGTTGTATTCATATAGGATCAAGGAGTGTACTGTAAAAAATCATCAAAATCAGAGTTAAAATAACTGTTAAATTGTGATTTTTCATTTATAACCGTTGAAAATGTTTGTCCCGTTACTTGATATCTGAATTTTTTTTTTCTTTTGCGATTTTTGGCGTATGCAATCTCGAAGCATATACAAACAAGTTTGATGGTTAGATCGGTGAAACTTGTTTTGTACAATGCGTATCCCATCTAAACAATATATTTACTAACACTTGGAGTTTATTTATACTTTCATTAAGTATAACATAAATTTTTGTGGTATCCACTTTTGTAAATGTTTTAAATTGACGATTGAATTAGTTCATAAGCAAAAGAAGAAGGAGGGAAAAAAATAAAAATAAAACTTTGCGCGACGAATGTACACCTTCGTCGCGCAAAGTTTTTTTTTTTTTTTTTTTTTTTTTAACTTTTCTTTTGGGGTTCTTGCATTGGCTTTTTCTTTTGTGGTATCCACTTGTGTAAATATTTTAAATTAACGATTGAATTAGTTCATTGTATTCATATAGGGTTAAGGAGTGTAGCTGTAAAAAATCATTAAAATTGAAGTTAAAATAACCGTTAAATCGTGATTTTTCATTTGTAACTGTCGAAAATTTTTGTCCCGTTTCTTGATATCTGAATGTTTTTTCTTTGCGATTTTTGGTGTATGCAATCTCGAAGTATATACAAACAAGTTTGACGGTTGGATTGTTGAAACTAGTTTTGTACAATGTGTATCCCATCAAAATAATAGATTCATTAACACTTGAAGTTTATTTATACTTTCATTAAGTATAATATAAGATTTTATGGTATCTACTTTGTAAATGTTTTAAATTGACGATCGAATTAATTCACAAGCAAAAGGGGAAAAAAAAAAAAGAAAAAAAAAAGCCTTTGGACAAATGTACACCTTTGTTGCGCAAATTATTATTATTAATTTTTTTTTTTGCTTCCTTTTTATTTTCTTTTTTTTTTTTTTTGCTTTTCTTTTGGACTTTTGGTATTGTCTTTTTCTTTTGTGGTATCCACTTGCGTAAATATTTTAAATTGACGATCGAATTAGTTCATTGTATTCAAATAGGGTCAAAGAGTGTAGCTGTAAAAAAATCATCAAAATCGGAGTTAAAACTACCGTTAAATCATGATTTTTCATTTAGAATCGTTGAAAATGTTTGTCCCGTTACTTCATCTCTGAATGTTTGTTTTTTGCGATTTTTGGCGTATGTGATCTCGAAGCATGTACAAACAAGTTTGACAGTTGGATTGTTGAAATTAGTTTTGTACAATGCGTATCCCATCAAAACGATAAATTCACTAACACTTAGTTTATTTATACTTTCATGAAGTCTAACATAAGATTTTGTGGTATCCACTTGTGTAAATATTTTAAAATGACGATCGAATTAGTTCATTGTAATCATATAAGGTCAAGGAGTGTAGCTGTAAAAAATCATCAAAATCGGAGTTAAAACTACCGTTAAATAGTGATTTTTCGTTTATAACCGTAAAAAATGTTTGTCTACTTGATCTCTGAATGTTTATTTTTTACGATTTTTGGCATATGCGATCTCGAAACATATACAAACAAGTTTGATGGTTGGATTGTTAAAATTAGTTTCGTACAATGCCATTTGATTTCAGATTCTCAATTATTCGGAACTCCCATTTTCATTTTCAATGTTCCATTCTTTGGTGGGGGAAGAAATTTAATCTACAAGGCTATATATTATATGCTCTTTGGCATTGGAGTTTCAGATATGGAGAATCTTTATCTCCACTTTAACACTGGCCCGTTGTGCATCTACTATACAATTCCCCTGTTCTAATAATAGTTTCCAGATTTACTAGAATATAATCTTGTTGTTGCTGTGACTAACACCAAATTAAGAATCAGAAATAGTACTAGCTCTTACAACAAAGCTTTATAATCAAATGTTACAAACAAAATAAAACGAAAAGGAAAGGCATTTTTTTAAGTAAGGAGAGAGAATGATTCGAAACTATTACAATAATTTAGGGAATGAGGTGTTTCGAACCTATGACGCATGTAGAAAACCAACATGTTATCCACTACAAGATTGGACAACATGCAAAAGAAAAGGAAAGGCATGTTTTCTCGTACTTCTGGAAATAGGGTTGGCTTGAAATTTCTTCTAAAAGTGGTAAAAATGTTTTCGAAAAATCTAAAAATGCTTCTAGCTTAAGGTTTGGCAAAAGAACATAAAAGCGTAACGCTTTCTGGAAAAGAACCCGCGAGAAAAGAACTTGTACTTTTAATTAAAATTTTAACAAGTTTTTAATAATAACACTCTTTTGAAAAGCTCTTATAAGTATAAGGGCTTCTTAATCACACTTCAGATGATATCAAGGAAAATGTTTGTTTTGCTGGAGGGAATTTTCTTTTATATATATATAAGGGTTTAGTTATATTTCTCTTTACTTGTAAATGAGATATCTTAGGTTCAAATTTCGTGAATGACGAGTTTGATATCAATATTCTTTATTCCCATAGTCTAAATATATATTGTTGTATAAAGAAACACGCCCAGCTTTCACAAAAATAATTATGAACTCTTCTACAAGGGTGTCATTGGGTATATTGCTAAAGGTGCATCGACCCATGGACCCTAATTTTTAAGAGGCCCAAAAATTTTCATTTTTATATCTAAATTGGAGGGCTCGGGCTTACTTGGGTTTTGGTTGGATTCAAGTTAACACGGGCTTACAAATCATTCACAATTTGGGTTTTGGTTGGATTCAAGTTCACACGGGTTTATTTTAGTTTAGATCTAAATTGAAGGGCTCGGGCTTACTTGGGTTGAGTCAAGTTTGTCCAACTTTGTCAAGCTCAATCTTAAAACCTTATTGTGCAAGATGTTATCAAACTTTGTAAACAACATCAATCTATATTAGTTATTATTTAATTTTACACATCATCCACACAAAAGCCAAATAGTGTGGAGATCAGTTCTAATGTTTCTAATATGCGAAGTTGAAATACAAGTACAAGAGAATACCATAGTTTCAACCAAAAGAAACATAAAAGCAACATTATCATCCATTGTACAAATCAAAACCAACAACAATCCTCAATTTAGTCATCCCTAAACTTGTACCTTACTTATATAATATGAAAATCAAAACCAACAACAATCCTCAATTTAGTCATCCCTAAACTTGTACCTTACTTATATAATATGAAGTTGAATAAGTAATATGTGTTCAAGAGAATTCGGGCTAGAAATTGGGTTGGGTTGATCAAGTTGACGTTACGTTGGATATGGGCGAGTTTTTACTTCAATTTAATCCACTCAATTGGGTTTAAAATTGAGTTGGGCATGGATGGATTCGAGTTGACTCAACCCAAATATTGCACCTCCATATTATACATCCTATATTACATGTATATATATATATTTTTTTTTTTTTTCTATTAAAAACTTGATAAAAAGTTTTCAGTTTACATATGGCGATGAGTTTTTCTTGTTGGTCATTAATTATTACAATTGTTAAGAGGAGGTTTTATAATTTTTATATTAATTTTCCAATCTTCTAAAAAAAAATTAAAAAAATCTTGTCAATTACTTCCTCCCACAAGCACAAATGTCTTTTCATATTTCTCTTTTAATCATATTTTTTATGGATTAATTCTAAATCATAATTTCATGGCAGTTGAGAAATCCAAATGAGTGAGACTATTCAATTTGTTGGACTGAGATGTTGACTTCGATTAAGATAGAATGTCGATTGTTAAATTTTGCATGAATACATTGTTAAGGAAAATATCTTATACAGGGTCCCGTCCCTTTGGGGACATCCGATGATGATGATGATGATGATGATGATGATGATGATGATAATCATAATAATAATAATAATCATAGTAATAATAATAATAATAATCATAATAATAATAATAATAATAATCTTATAGAGGGTCCTTTATAACATTCGCACAAATCCCCCAAAATGTCAGAGATGCTATTGTATTTTTTATTTTTGAACAAATGATAGTATCTATACTAAGAGGGGAGAGTGGGCTAAACATAACAATGAACCTGCCCTAATAATGTGGTTTAACTTTACCTTTAGCTAGAATTGAACTTAATATATCTCACTTACAATGAAAGAGAAATAAACCTTTATTCTTTGTTCATTTTGGGGTCATCAAGTAGAAATTATCATATCAAAAAACACAAAATTGCACACCAAAGATCAGAAAATATTTTGGGCAAAGTGATTTTTACATTCTTTTTTATTCCCTTGTGTATAGCTAGGAACGAATGAGAAAAAAAAAAAAAAAAAAAAAAAAAGGAGCATGAAATTCATTTCCCTTTTAAGCACTTTAGACAATTAAATCCTTTTGATGTTGGTTTTACACTTGACGATTTCTGGATTAAGAGATAATCAGATCGATGTTGGTTTATAGTTTATCTAACTGTTTCATATGATATTCCATAAATAAATTAACTGGCTTGTATTCTTCCTCTGATTAGTTTAGAGACCTCTCTTGCAATTACTTGAAACAACATTACAAACATATAAAACTGCAATTAATTGTTCATTAAGAAACCCTTTGGAAAACGACCCTCTTAGGTTCTTACACATATATGTCCACGAATATAGAAAAAACCCGGTCCTAATGCCGCCAAACAATTACCTAGAATATAAAATAGTAGAAATAATTCATCACTGGAAAATGATTATTTTATTTTTCTAGAAGAAGAAGAAGTCATATGGGAGCAGCATTCAGTTTCAAATGTTAAAAAATCAGGTAATGTTGGTGACCTGACACGAGATCAGTCAAAGCTTAGCCATTCGAGCTGCTGATTAAGGAAAAATAAAACGAAACATTAAAAATTTAGGATCATCAGTAACAGCATGGTGTTGGCATGATTTTGGGTATCATCAGATAAGAGTTGGTAAACAACTTACATCATGGCTTTGGCAACTTGATTAAGGAGGGGGCCATCTTCGCACATAGGACAAACGAAATTAGAGAAGGGTTTAAAACGCATATCATATGTGAGAAAGATTTGGCTCCTCAAAGAATGAACAGGAAATCCTCTTTAAAATATCTTCTAGTCTATTCACAAACTTTCGTGTTTATGATCGGAACTGTTCATATTATAGATTATTATGTAAAGATTACTTCTACAAAAAATCAATTAAAACTAAGATCGTTTCGACGTCGTATTGTATAAAAAAACATATGGATGAATTCTGTAAAAATATTGGGAACTGTCTATCTATGCTACAGTTGATTGACTAAACGGTCTTAGTTCAATTGATTTTTGCATAGATGATCTTTACATAATGATTAAAACATAAACGATTATAATCATAAGCACGAAATTCTGTGAATACGTCACAAAGTATTTTGAGGAGAAACTCTCCTTACCCTTAAGGAGCCAAGCTCTTCAAGGACAGAAGAAAATCATCCATAAAATACCTCGCGGCCTATCCACAGAACTTTGTATTTATAATCAGACCCTTTTATATTATTAATGACTATGTAAAGATCTTATCTACAAAAAATAATTAAAACTAACATTGTTTAGGCATTGAGCTGTATAAAAACAAATGAATGAATTCGGTAAAAGTATTGTCAACCGTCAATCTATTTGGTATAATTGATTGACTAAACAATTTTAGTTTTAATTAATTTTTTGTAGATATGATCTTTATATAATGATAATAATATAAACAGTTTCGATCATAAGCACAAAATTCCGTAAATAGGCCATGAAGTTTTTTTAAAAGCTCCTCTCGAATAATGATAATACTAATAAAATAATAGTAATAATCTCTACTAATTAATAAAACACTCATCGTCAACCAAAACCCTATGAAATTAACAGTTTAACCCTCTAATTAAAATAGAACATGAATAAGAAATATGCGGCAGAAATGTAATTTCACACAACCAAATTTTGTTGTTTTTTTTTCAAAGCTTCACCTACATGTAATCCTAACATATCTCTAATTAAAAAAAAATTAAAAAAAAAACTATAATAAAACTTCCCACTCCCACATTCTCTATCACTCTCTTCCTCTCTCCTTCTATTTCAAAAATAAAATAAAAAAATTTTCTCACACATTTTTTGTGTGCCCATATGCTAGTATCTTATTATATAAAGTTGGGAGTCTTTGATTGTATTGGGGGAAAAGGAGAAGGTGGTGATGGGCGTTTGCATGAAAAAGGAAGAAGCTAATCTATCACAACTCAACTCAACTCAAGATAAAGTAGAGATGGTGGAGTCTTTCTTGTGTGCTCCTACTTGGCTACCACCAATAAAAAGAGAAATGGTAAATTATAACTTGATGCCTTTTAGCCCACAACCATTTTATGAAAAATTGATTAAAAATATTTCGTAACATTTTTTTATTATTAAGGATACTTTCTTTATTGTTAAAGATATTTGTTTTAATTCAAAATCTCATGAAGTGTGATTTTTTTTTTTTTCTGGGTTCTTATAATACAAAAAAGTCCTTAATAATAAGAAAATTTGTCCAAGTGTTTTTTTCGATAAAAAAGTTTTGTAAGGGACTTTCCATTCAAAATTTTGTATTTTGTAATATTCTAATTTTTTTATATACCTTATTTTTATACTTTAAAACAAAAAATTAACAGTTAAAAGCACTTTAGACTATTCGTACTCTAGGAACCTTAGAAAACCCATTTGCCCATATATACGTTAGAAGTAGCATTGGCCAATCGCCATTTCTAGTTTCTGATGAGATCAAAATGTCAATAAATAATCACAGCAACTAGTCCAAACCAATGGCCGTTTTTTGTTATTGTTTGTCACATTTCATGTGTTATATATGATATTATATGCTAAGACTCGTTAAAAACAAAATGACGACTACCCTTATTTAAAAAATAAAAAAATAAAAAAAAATAAAAATAAAAGAAAAAAAATCCTATTTTGTCCAACCATAAAAAAACAAAAAACAAAAAAAGTAATTGAAAACTTTATTGGCACTCTAAAAATTTAGTACTCCAAAAATTAATCGTACACTTCTCAGAAGTATAGTTTTCTTTCTATATATATATAGAAAATTAAAATGCACAATTAAAATTTTGAAGTGTCAATAATAATTTATGAAAAATATTATCAACTATATTTTCTAAATGTTCTCATATTTTATTCATAAAAATGATAATTAGGACATTTAAATTTGATAAACGAAATGAGGTCACACCAAATTTTATTCCTAATGATTTTAATTCTAAGACATTTGTATTTGTATGAGAAAACAAATACAAATATGGTAAGACCCACTCCACAATTTTTTCAAGGATCCAGACCATTTATATTTCAATTATCATTCATAAATCATCGTTTCAAAAGAATAGACAAATTCAAAACCACTAGGACATTTATTTTAAGCGAACAACATGAACGAATAAGGTTCTTCAAAGAAACACTACAATGACTATCATATAATCCAACGGTCGTATCTTTTAGGTCTTCATTCAAAGATTATGTCTACAGAAAAACAACAAAATCCAACACCATATGACCGTTGGATTAAATCATAGTCATTTTAGTGTTTCTTTGCATGACCGTATTCATCAATTTTCTTCGTACAAATGAATGTCTTAGTGATTCTAGATATGTCTATTTCTTGTGAGAATATGATCTATAAATTATGAATTAAAATATAAATGATTTAGATCCTAAAATAAATTTACGGAATTGCCCTACAAAAGATGTGTCAAAAAGTGTATAGAAAAATGGGTAACTCCCAATCCTAACTCATATGTAAGCAATATTACTACGTATCTTAACTTGGACTACGAAGAGGAAAAAGAGTTTGAACTTTAAACACGTGGAAAACTTCATCTACTCTAAAACAATTTAGTGTAGGTCTTGTTGAACATGTTTTAGTAAATCCTCAAATTAAAGGTCATATACAATTCAGTGCTCATCTATATATCAACTTGTATGAGGGGAGTAGACCTAGCAATTTCTTATACAATCAGTTAACATAACATGTGAACGACACGAAAATAACAAGTTTCGGGTTGACACGATAACTAATCGGGTTACACAATAAGAACCCGTTAATAACGGGTCTTTAACAGGTTTACACGATGGTGACAAGTGGGTAACCCGTTTCGACATGTTAAGAAAAAAATTATTTTGATGATTTTAATTTTTTATACTAAAAAACCTTACTATAAAATACAATAGCCAACAATACATGTGTACATTGTATATTAAATATGTATCATTCTATATAAATTTAAAAAATTCAAGTTTGATTTATTTATTTATTTATTTTTATAATATATTATAGGCAAAGAGTGAGATTTAAAAAATTATAAAACATGTTAAAGTCTAATGAAAACATCTCCAATATAACTCTTGAAGACAATATATTAAACCAAAATTTCAACGTTTTCCTTGGTGATTAATTAAAATTGAAGGGTTTTATTGTAAAAAAGTGCAAGGTTCCTCAACCTTGAAAAGCAACTCCCTTCATTTTGTATATCCTTAAACATTTGGTATTTTTTAGTAATGTACTAGTGTTTTTTCATTAGGCTCTTATTTTGGGGTATATAATACTTAAAAGACAAATGTTTTCTTTATGTTTTGAAGTAATATTTATGTGACAATGTGGTATGCATATATTAATTTAGTATTATGTTTTTCAATTTTTTTTTGGTCAAATTATGTTTTTCATTTTCATTATTTATTAATTTAAAATATATTTACTTTAACGGGGTAACGACTTTGGTCATATTACCTGATAATATTAACAGGTCGATTTTGGATCAGGTAATATTACCCGTTTACTTTAACGGGTATTACACGATATGATCTGTTAAAATATCAGGTATGTCATGAAAATAATACGAACACAAAAACACGACATGACTGCCAAGTCTAAAGGGGAGTATTAAAAATTTCTCCTGGCATCACCACCACGTGCAAAACATTAGATTAATGGGGTTAATTATGTCTTTCCATGTTTAATTTTTCACCAACCTCGTAGTTGTCTCTTGTATTCTCACGCTCTACAAGTAATTTTGTAATCTCCTTTTTAAATTAATTATTAAAATAACATTTAAAATGTAAGAGTGATGTAGTTCAAATAGTTAAGAATTAAATGTATTAGACCCGTCATTTAGTATTACGGTCTAGTGATATTTCTCTTCGCTTATAAGTGATATGTGTTAGGTTCAATTCTCACCAAAGGTGAATTTGAACCACATTATTGCTAGCCCGTTGTAAGGCTAAACTGTTACATCCCGGCCCGAGCGGGACCACTTCCGGGGCTCGACTCCACCGTAGCACGATATTGTCCGCTTTGGGCCCCCAGCACACCCTCATGTTTTTTGTTTTTGAGAACTCACACGAGAACTTCCCAATGAGTCACCTATCATGAGAGTGCTCTCGTGCGCTACTCGCTTAACTTCGGAGTTCCAATAGAACCCGAAGCTAGTGAGCTTCCAAAATGCCTCGTGCTAGGTAGAGATGGAAATATACATACAAGGATCACTCCCATGGGCGATGTGGGATCTTACAATCCACCCCCTTTAGAGGCCTGACGTCCTCGTCGGCACACCACGGCCAGGGTTAGGCTCTGATACCAAATTGTCACATCCCGGCACGGGCGGGACCACTTCCCGGGCCCGACTCCACCGTAGTACGATATTGTCCGCTTTGGGCTCCCAGCACACCCTCACGGTTTTTGTTTATGGGAACTCACACGAAAACTTCCCAGTAGGTCACCCATCATGGGAGTGCTCTCGCGCGCTACTCGCTTAACTTCGAAGTTCCGATAGAATCCGAAACCGGTGAGCTCCTAAAAAGCCTCGTGCTAGGTAGAGATGAGAATATACATATAAGGATCACTCCCTTGGGCGATGTGGGATCTTACATAAACCACCATCTATTCCTTAGTGTAGATAATTTATTAAAAAAAGTGTATTAGACCCATATAACATGTTGTATATAAGTGTTGGCCTCTCTGTTTAAAATCCCACATTAGAGTTTTAACAAAATAAATTTTGAATTATATACAATAGTTTCAATTGTAATTACACCGATGCTTTTACGATAAAACTCTACAACTCTTGGCTACCAGTGATTAAGTTGAGGACATGATGTTTTTATTATTTTCAGGTGGCACTAGATATTGCAAAAATCAAGAAAAGATGAACATTTGTGGGGAACTCACGAGTATATTAACAGGGAAGCTTCCTACTGTCATTTAAATACAGCAGAGAAAATGTGGGATTTTGGGTCATAAAATAGGTGATGATCCCTGACGGGTTGAAGGAAATACATGTGCTACAAAAAAAAAAAAAAATGTAATATAAATACGTCTGGTGTTTTATAATTTTATTCGATGAAAAGCAACACGTGATTTTAGTGTTCTTTTTTAGTGAGGAAAAGCAAATTGTTTTGTTCTTGTGAAGTCGAGAACCTTGTTAAAGTATTGTCATCCTCCGCCGTACATTAGCGAGCAGCCAAATTGTAGCAAACCAACCACCATGAGGTAACTCAGTGATTTGGCATGAATTTCAGTCGCGCATTCCACACAGCATATCTTGTGTTCAATTCATACCGCTGGTTGATCGCACAATGGTAACCAAAAGAAGACTAAAATGTCTCTGTAAATTTTCTCAGCTCCTATAAAAATAGATTGCAGTGGCAAAACTACATAAATATAAGGGCAGTTTTATTTTTTGCCTAAGACCCTTGAGCATTTTCATGTAAATTCATTAACTTACAGATACACCCCACTGGTTTTTTTTTCCTCGATCAAGAATTAAATACATTGTTTAGGCATTGTATTCAGGTGGAATTAGGTTTTCTGAACTACCATACAGTTGACTGGATAACAGTTTTCTGTACCCAAAATATATGCTCCTCAAAATTTGGTAGATGTCACGTGCATTCCTCTCTACAATTGTTGGCTATTTGCAAAAGATTAATAAGTTCATGAAGTGACACAGACCAGCACAGACATATATATATCATTTATGTAAATTTAATTTATTTTGTCTTGAGTCAGCTAGCTGTTCAAGTTTGAACCTCCCCGGTTTTTCTTAGCAAACCATTTAAGACAAGTCTCTGATATTTTGGAGGACCTGTACAATTTTTTTTTTAAAGAAAAAAAAAATCCTCCTTACTTAAAAACATAATAAATTTTTGGACGATATATTCATACAAGATTTAACAATATTCAAACTTAATGAAATCATCATCTCACTTTTACGAATTGAATAATGTCTAATTACCATGAAGCATGATTTAGATTCATCCCTAAAAAAATAGAGCACGACTAAAAGATAGATACGAAAATATGTTTATATTTGTAGAATAAAGTAATTGACACTTTTGTTTTTTATTGGCAAATAAAAGTGCAGAAAGTCTGAGATTGTTATCAGTCTACTCAAGTCTTTATGAATAAAATCAAATGATCTTTCAAAAAAAAAAAAGAAAAAATCAAATGATGATGATTTTTTTCAGTTAAAATTTTTTACTAGAAAATTTATACCATGTGTAATATAAGAAGAATAAAATTTCCTTTTACACATCCCCAACACCCTCTCTGATAAGGAGTATGATTCTCTCATCTCCTATTACCATCCATTTTCATCCTCTCCTCTCATACTCTTCTTGTTGTCTTATTCTCTATATAAAAAATTCAAAATAAGATGTAGATGTAGCGTAATTACAACCGTTTAAACAGAAGAGGAGGGAAGGAAAGAGAGATTAAAAGGAAAGAGAATCCTACTCCCTTCCCTCTGATAACAGACAACACCGAATTGTACCCTTCTCCTTCTTCAGGCGAACTAGTTTTGTGTTTTATTTTTGCTGTATTTTCTGACGTGATTTGGAACCCTCAACCCTAGCTAGGGGTTTGAAGAAGACTGGGACCCACTGCCAGCAATCTTCACAGGCAAGTTAGGCTTTTGTATTGTACAATAATGTTCTGGTTCTACGTACGTACGACGACTACTGACCCTGCGAGACTTTGAGAAAGAGAAAGTTGGATTGGAACGAACAAGAAATTAGACATGTGTGTGTGTGTAGGAGATAAGCAGCGTATTGAACGGTTCACAGCAAATATTAATATTGGAAAGCCAGGCCTCTTGTTGCTGGGAACTTTCACAGGCAAATATAAATATATGCAAGTTCCTGGGAACTTTCACTGACACGTGGCTGCATATATTTTACCCAATGTGAGGAACCATATGAGCACTTCCACAGTGCACGAACATAGCAACGTGTCACGACTCACTGCTGCTGGGATCAGGATCCTCTCCTAATCTAAGGATGAGGATCCTCATGACCAAGAGATATGAATCGTTAGATAAAAATTAAACGGTTATAATTATTATAATTTTAAAAGAATCCCATGTTTATAGCCGTTGAATAAAAATTTAACGGCCCACATTCTTTGATCATGAGGATCCTCATCTTTAGATTAGAAGAGGATTCTGATCCCTGCTGCTGAGCCTGAGTGCTTTTACCCCTTCTTACAATGAAATATCGTACCGGAAAAGCCGGTAAACAATACAAATGAACGAACACCACCAGTCAGTCACCTCTGTCCGCCTCAGCAGCCTTCACACGAAAGCAACTTGTACGAAATGTGTGTATCACTACGACATATAATGTATTGTAGTAATAATACAAAGAAACATAATAAAACGTCTTGTACTAATAATATAAGGAAAACTAATAGAAATAATTTGAAAATTTTGAGTTTTAAAAATAAAGGTAAAATAAAGAGTAACGTAAATAGTATCATGATTGACTTTTTAATGTAAAAATATGATTTTCCGTTAAAATGAACAGTATCGAAATCCTTTCGTTAAAATTCTCTATAATATAAACATATAATACAAGTCGTTTTCTTTAGGACACTTGGTTAACAATGCAAATGAACACCACCACCTGTCGCCGCCCGTCCTGCTCATCATCTTTCTCACGAAAGCAACTTGTGTGAAATGGGTGTATAGCTACGATAAATGGTGTCTTCAACTTTGTTTTGTGCTCAGCTTTCCTAGCTTGTTTTAAGCTCTTTTGGGTTCGTGCAGAGCTATTGAAAATTCATAAGTTTCTTTTTGGACCTTGGTCATAATTGAACAACAAAAAAGTTAGGCTATCGAAAATTATGATTTAATATGTGGTTAGGATTAATTACCAAATAAAATCTGGTTAATAATGTCTGTAAGCTCATTATGTGATGATATGCCTTCGAATGCCACGCACAAACACCAATCTCACATCGAGACATTCTTTAGTGTGTCACGAATACAATTTGATATTTTAATTATAGGTCCATTAAGTATAATAATATAATTAATTAGAAACTTAAAAAAAATTCAACTAATTTTATTATAATACTTGATGTATCGAACATGTTGCTCATAACACTAAAAATTTATCGCTCACAACAGTCCATTGAGCCCAACAGTACTATTACAAGAGACTTTTCTATGTGCTCAAACAAAATCCATATACCATGTATTATAAATGTCAGTGATGTACATTAAAATATATCTAATTATTTTCAGGCATGTCATGTACTTCAAATAGATAAAAAAAATCATTCTACTATTACTAATAAAGTAATCACACCTATCTGTGCCATCTTCAATCACCTCAAATAACTAGGTAACTGAGTAAAAGGCATATTATTTTATGGGTCGCATAAGCAACATCTTGCCCCTTAGCATAGGCAATTGAGTCTTGCTAATGTTATGAACTCGCCAAGTATGCAATGTTGCCTACTTCAGTAAAAGGTTATACAACTCACTGAAGGGTTACATTTACGCCCCTCCCTCCTCCAACCCACAATGACTAACGATTTAGAGTTTGTAGTTCAAGATGGGGCATTTTATAAATTTACCCTTTTAAAACCGAACAATCAGACATTTCAAGAGAGATATCTGAACATTAGTATACCGTTTAATGGTATTTCTATTCATTTGTAAATAAGAGATTTTTTCGTTCGATTCTCACCAAAGGTAAATTTGAACTATATTATTGCTTGTTTGAGATACTGAGAGAATCTAATCCCAATAATTCACACGAACTATAAACCATTTGAGTCATTGTCACGTGTCCCACCAAGATTGCCATAAGTGGACCAGATCAAAGCCCAGCATCACAGAGCACGCTCAAATCAACGGCCAGGTTTCTCCATACCGGTGGGACCCCACAAGAAACGTAACACAATTTGCTAAAGGAACCGCCTTTCCGAATTTCTGACCCAATAAAAATATATTAAAACGGAGGGCGGCTGCGACCTCTTTATGATTCCGAGGATCAAGACCTCCTTTGCCGCCCTTTCCCTCACCAAATAATATCCCAACACGTGTGCCGCAGTGACAGAAAAGCCGCGTCACGAACGCACCCCACACGAGACGGGCGGCGTGGGCCCCGCATAAGTTATTGTTTTCATTTTTTATTTGATCGCCTGGTCAAAAACTTGTAAAGGCAGAATTAATGGCTCAGAATAAAAATACAAAATATAAAAATCTATTATTTCACTTTCCACATATACGCATATTCCACTACCCACTCCCAAAGGAGTAGATTGACTTTTCCCCAACCAAAACGCTCTATTTACATCTTCACCCCCAAAACTTACGTATATTTCATATTTCTAGAACCATCCTACATTTATCCAGGGTGGGAGACCGGTAAAACTGCGAAACAGTAAAAAGACGTTATTTTTCTTCTTGTTCTGACTCCTCCACCGTCCACAGTTTTTTCTCGGTCGTCCACTTTTGTTACTGTCTTATTCTCTAACTTTTCCAACACTTGCACTTGTTCCTATACGGCTTCTATGTACAATACCAGAAAGCTAAGTGGGCGTTTTTCTAATTTTCTCCAAAACATGGCCTTTTTGACAAAAAAAGCTCAAGCGATTGGAGGGGCATTTGTGATAGACTTACTGTATAAGTGAGGCATTTAGGTAATATACTAAAAGTGCAAGGGCTTGACTTAATATTCGATGATTAGTCCTCCCATTGGGGCTCTATGGGGAATGCCCTTCCGTCTCTTGGCCGTTCTGTAATTAGTGGAACTTGGGGGCGGCGTTGACGGTGTGAAGCTCTGGACTTTGTTGTGGCTGCTGCTCTTGAACCTTGCAATTCCGTGGCTGCTGCTGCTGTATGACTCATCTGAATCGGAACCTCCCATCGCCTTCGAGTACTTGTTCTTCTTCTGGGGATGACCGGATGATATCCCCACAATCTGCTTTGCAAATGCAATGGATTGAGATTAATTAGTATGGTATTTACCCCAAAGTTTTGAATTATTGGATTCGATCAATGATTTTTTTTTTTTTTAATGGGGGGTTGACCGGAACCAATGACCAACATTTACACAAATGCTTACTTTTTGGTTGGGGGGTGTTTGGTTGGTGAGAAAATGGATGGGAAAGTAAAATAAAACGGAATGGAATTCAAAGTGTGACATTCACATTAAAACTCAAAAGATTTACGGCATTCAAGGCAGTGAAAAGTCAACCTCATATGAATGCATGACATTTAGTCTGAGCTCATTGGTTTGATTTTTGGTTGGAACTTGGAGACAAAACAAAAGTTTGAAATTTTCTTCCATTTTCTCAGCAACCAACCAAACAATGGAAAATGGAAAGGGAAAGGAGAACAATGTAATTACCTTGCAACCAAGAGAGCAGAATCTGAAGGAATCGAGGAGGCTGCGTTCACAGACTTCACAGGTATTTGTGACTCCTTTGCCAGGCCTAGGCTGTGGCCTCTCGTTCAGAAACACAACTCGGGCACTGTTGATAATGTAGGTTTGGACTCCACTGATGTCCAGATGCTTCTGAATCTCATTCACCCTTATCACATCATGGTAAGACGACCTCCTTATCTGGACAAATTTATCACAAAAAAAATCCATCAATTTTGTCACAAAAATTCAAAATTTAACAACAAATTAGACACAGATTGGGGAACTGGGGTTTCCCGAATAATTGAGACACACAAATATCTGTGGCAAATTTGATGGAGAAGAAGCACAAATAGCTGTGGCAAATTTGGGTACCTGAATAGCACGGTGGTCCTTGTGGTAAGAGAGGCAGAGAGAGCAGAGAGGGCTGTTCATGCAATCCAAGCAGTACATGTTGCATTCAGACTTGTGAGAGTCAGCGTGGAGCTTACATTGAACAAAGAAGTTCTCTTTTAGCAGAGGTTTCAGCCATGGCGGCCACCTATTGTCGTCCTCGTCAGGACCTCCAGCACCCTGTAAAGAAACTCAATCAGAACCGAAAACCCACACGGAATATCACGAGAATCTGTAACAAAAACAATCTGAACCGAAAATTTGAACCCAGAAAAACAGAGCATTGAACCCAAAATCTGAATACAGAGAGAGTGAGAGTGACACCAAAAAGCAGAAATCAGAGAAATGAGAAGTGAAAGTGTGGGGTTTTACCATGATTCTCCTGCTCTTGGGCTTGATTTCTCTGACCGTGGTGTCTTGATTCTCGATCGCCAGCTTGAATGAACAGAAATGAACACTGGTTTGCTCAATGCTGAGATGAGAGAACACAGAGAAAGGAGAGAAAGTAGAGAGAGAAAATGCGTTCTTGTGAGTGAAAAGGCAAGGCTTTTACACAGAGAAAGAGAGGCGTTTTTAGGTTTATAGAAGCAAGAGTGGAGGCGGTGAGGGAGGGAATGGGTTCTTGTATAGAGTGGTGGATGGCGTTAGAGAGAGAGAGAGAGAGAGAGAGAGAGATGGGTCGTTCTTATCCTCACAAAGTCTACACCGAAGCTGAGTCCGAACCCGAATCCGAACCTAAGATAGATGCGTTGGGTGCAAGGAACCCCCCTCCTTCTTTCCTTTTAATTTCCCTTTCATTTTCATATATTATTCTTTTTCTTTTCTTTTCTTTTCCATTTTCTTTTTTAATTTTATTCTATTGTTATTTAAAGCTTTTATTGTCACTAATTATTAGTGATTTGGTTTGGAGTCGTACCTATTCTTTTTTCTTTTATTTATTTATTTTTTAATAATTATGTGACACGAGACATGACATCTATTGTTTCTTTTTTTTAATTCACGTATTTTGAGGTCCCTATACTCTATTATCCTAATCAAACTTTGTCCCAATTGCTAATCTCACTTATTTTTGTTTTCTAATTTTCTAACTGACAAAACTAAATAAGATATTTATGTGCACACACAATATAATTATGCTATTTATATGGGGATTTTTTTTTTGTTGATATTATTTTACATGGGGATGGTCACAACTAAATATTAATCAGTAAGATGTTTTTCGGCATCGTATTCATGTGAGTTAATCATGAGATTTCTTTTAAGTAGAGACAACCAAAATCAAATGACTAAAAACTATTTTGAATTCACGTGTTTCAGTTAATTATTTCAAAAAATTTCCATTGATGACACAATTTAACTAAAGAAAGTTTTTAAGCCTTCACAGTGAATTTATATCAATCGACATAGGTGGAAATATAAATCATCAGACCTAATTAGAGCGTGTCAAAATGGCCATGTTAGTTGTTACCATTGTTCTAAAACTCTATGCTTAGACGTTACGCTGTTGACCACCACGTTTAATCCCTAGGCATCTAGAAAATCAAAAAGGGCATCTAGGCGGGCTAGGCAAATTTGTGACCTTTTTATCAATTTTTTAAATTTAATAAAATGGCTTATGATCAGACTCTCACTATATGCTTAAGTGAGGATAGAAAAATAGATAATTTTTATTTTGTACTTTGCATTTTATGTTTTCAATAAATTGCAATTGTTGGATACTTGGATGAATACTCATTATATGCTTGTTCCCCATGTTTTCAATATGTTCTAGTGTGCTTCACACTTTATAAATCATTCTACTTACAATTTATGTTTCCCCATACAATTGTATTTTTTTAAGTATAAGTAGGTACTTATTCATATGTTACTTATTAAATTTAAATAAAACCTCAATTTTCTTTCTCATTAATTAAAACTTTATTCATTTTTCATTTTTGATCAAGGTCCTTTGAATTTTTTTCATGTCATTATTTGAATATTAATTATTTACAAGTCATCATATGTCAATTTTGAAATTAGAAAACTTATTGATCATTTTCAAATATATATTTTTAGGATTTTTTTTTCACATATATCTATTTTTAATTTGTACCCATTTTTAAAATTTTTACCAACATTCTTTTTAATTTTACTTTGTAACCATAATTTTGAATTTTAATATGTACCCATATTCTTTTTGTGAATGTACCCATGTTAATTACATGTATTTGTTTATGTCTTACAATATATTAATAATTCTGTGCGTATTTTTTTGCTTGAACTATGTGAAGAACAATATTACTCTATTATTGATTTTTAAGTAATTGTTATATTGTAAAAATATTATTTAAATTTTGTGGGATATTGAATGCATAAATGCAGCAGTTAAATCTCTTAATTACATAATGCTAGGGACCTCGATTAAACTATTTAAACATATAAGGTTTTATTCTAACAATTAGGTTGACTAGAGACCATAATCAAAGTGACCCTAAAATAAAAACTGCTTAGGCCCCTAGGGCTAAGCCCCCTACTCACCGCCCAACTATGGCCTAGCAACTTTTAGAACATTAGTTGTTATGCTTGAGGGCATGAGTAAAACCGTAATCCCAACTAGGGCAAAGTGAAAAACTTAATGAAGAATGGTGAATTTCACGGTTGGGGTTCCGAACATATAATTCGAATAAATTTATTTATAATAATGAAATACACAGCAGAAAATAAATAGCCGGGTTGAGGCCTAAAGTCTAGGCGGTTAGGCGGGGATTAGGCGAAGGCCTAAGCAGACTAGGCATATATAAGTAAAGTGATTATATATTGTATAAATAAGTGCATATTTGTACTTAAAAAATACATAATTGTATATATAAATTGCAAAATAAAATGACATATAAGTTATAAAGTATTAAAACATATTGAAAACATGGGGAATAGACATATAATAAGTGTTCATCCTAGTATTCAACAAGTCTCTTACATTTGATTGAAAAATAAAATGGAAAATGAAAGTTATCAATTTTTTGTCTCAGTGAGAGTCGCGACCTAGGCGGGGTTAGGCAGGTGGCTAGGCGGATGCCTAAGCAGGTCTAGACGCACATTTTTAATTTTCAAACACCTAGAGATTAATCGGGATGGTAGCTAGCTGCTTAAAAGCAAACAAATGCGAAGGAGATTTACTTACAAGATTCCTTAGCCTTGCAAGCACTGCTTTTTAGGATAATCCTTGTACTTGTTTTCTTCCTTTTCACAATCAATTCATGTAGAGCTCATAAGTGTTTAGCCTATCCACACTGATAAACTAACAACAAATGATACATGATCAAGGTATTTAACCCTTCATGATTGATTGAACCGAGCTAGTAAGATCACTCAAATAATTAGGGTGGGCGGCACACTGAGAGAGTTCTGCCAGGGTGTTTTCTCGCTTTCTCTGAGAGAAATTTTAGATTTTAATTTAAGGGTTGGAGATTATCAAACTGTTAAGAAAATGTGCGAGAACACTAAGTATTTCTAATACCATACCCACACCCCTGGCATTGGGCTTGACGCCAAGGGTTTTCTCCTCGCTTCAAATCCAATTCTCTGACCCACTGGAGCTTGTGGCTTGTCCCCTTTTAATTAACCAATTAAAATAATTTCAACAAGCTCTAGTATTTTACTCCAATATAATTAACAAGTAATTATATTCATCATTATCCATATAATGTTCTTAGAACTATCATAGGTGTGTGACTTCTTAGGTTCAAACTAAAGCCGGCAGTCAATAAATTAATAGATTAATTTAATTTCATTAGCCATGAGCGGCATCTTGCAGTATATCAAGGCTATCCAAATTAGATAAAAGTATATGTGATTTAATTATGATATTGTTTCGAACCTTGGTTGTAGTTAAATGCAATTCGGCTCTTCTATCATCCATATCATGATCAAGATTAATCTGATATGAAATAGTGTCAAATCACATGTGAATATCTTTGATCACTATGATGCATTTCATGTTGAAACGGTTCTTACAAACCATAGCTTCCTTAGAAAGTACTGAGCAAAGATTTTTGAGATGGATCTTCAACTGGTTACCAGGGATTGCTCTTTCTATAGGACAAATACAAGAATGTAACAGATTCCTTATTGCTCAAACATATATCCCATAGTCGCAAGTTAATACAAACTTTGAGATAAGGTTAAAATTCATAATTCTAAGTACAAGATATCTAGTGAATGAGACTGCCTTTATTTGTCCCAAAAATAATTTGAACGGATGAGAGTGGAGGCATATATGGATTAGGGGGTGAGACAGACAAGTTTATGTCAATGTTTGACCTAACCATGCTAGTTTGGTTTCGGTTGGCCATCTCTGAAAGAAAGCCATTTATTCTTCAAAATAATAGGGGGAAATGTCATCAAGCATTATTTTTCTCAGTTTTATTGGTACACATTATTTTCCTCTGTTCATTGAAAGAGATTGGACGCAAACGTAGTTTTCCAGTATTTTTTCCCCATTAACGATTAAGTTATCTCAATTTGTTTTCTTTTTATTGCCATCAACATTTGCTTTCAAGAAATATTGAATATCTCCAACAGGCAACAGTGGACAAACGTTTGAGGATACAAATGGCCTTGAATTGGTATCCACCTACTGATGGTACCAAATGATATTTATTCCGGATGGTACACCAATTCAAATCCTTTTGAAAAGGTCAATGAAGACCATTTTAATTTTGGCAAGTAGTTTTGGTCTTAGTTGAAGAGTAAATTCTGTGAAAATAATTAATGTACTTTGAAAATAATTTGACTCACGGCAAAATATGAATCATTTTAAACATGTTTTTGATATAATATTTTATAATGTTAGCATAAGAGTTCATGAAGAATTCTGTTTTTGAGAGAATCTTTAAGAATTTTTTATTTCAATTATTATTCGTTCTACGTTCTCCAACAGTTAAGGTTTTAGATAACATGAAACTTCACTATAAATGATCATGAACTTTACATAAGCCATCTCAAATGTGGTCCTTTAAAACATATTTTACTCAACTTAAACCACGTGCACTACTAGAAATTGTCATTTGTCCGATGAACCAAATTTTGTCAGATGAAGTTAGTTTGCCCGATGGAATAAAATATTGGTTGAGCAAAAGTGGTCACGTTTTGGGGGTTTTCAGAGACTTTGGGGGGTTTGTGAAAGGATTTGAAACCTCATGGGATGTTGGTGGAATTTTTATAGCAAATGAGGTTTTTTGTGAAATTACGACAAACTACAAAAAGTGTTAGTGCAATTGACCCGGACCATAAATTAGATAGTTAATTATATTTATACATATAAAATTGATTACGTTGTTGACATGCCCTCTAATAGAGTTTACTATTGTATGTGAGATTCACCTATATTAACGAATGCATCCACAATGAAATTTTATGTGTTTGAATAGAATTACTCAATTTTTATTTAAAGGATCAAGATGATATTAAAAGTTGGAGAAGATTATTATCTCATGTGAATCATGTTTACCGAGAAAACATATGGCACAACGATTTCCCTTGGAACAATTATTGTTAAGAAATAAGAAGCTTATCGATTACTGTATGTAAAACAAAATAGGGTATTTGATTGAAGAGTACAACTCTTTAGTGCTCGTGCAGATATGGTAATATATTGCAAAAATTAGGCATTCCTTAGTGTACTTGACGACGGTTCCCATCAAGAATTAGAAAGT
The DNA here is from genome assembly GCF_041283825.1 of Pyrus communis. NCBI lineage: Eukaryota > Viridiplantae > Streptophyta > Magnoliopsida > Rosales > Rosaceae > Pyrus > Pyrus communis. The sequence continues at coordinate 21,966,307 of NC_142570.1, forward strand.
AATGTGGACTGTGTGCTGATATGGATAACCACCAAAACACTGAAGTGTAAATTATGCATGCTTATTGATCAAGAAAAGCGGGTTGAGATTCTTTTCGATCTCACACTCCAGAGTTCACAGACTCAGCAATCTACACCATTCAAGAGATAGATAAATAGACATTGTAGAGAGAAATTGAGTGTGAGATGTTAGGATGGGGTTAATTGGGACCGTAAGATTCAAATTGAATAATCTAGACTGTTGGATCTGTGGGTTACTGAAAGTGAGATCCGGAGAGAATCTCAATCCAAAAAAAAGATTCAAATTAATTATTATTTGTATACTTTTGGATGCCAAGATGAATATAGAAATATTTTTAGGTCTTTAACGACTTTTTGGTAAATAAGAAACAACAACCAAATTATGGAAAGAATAAAAAATGCTTATATCTCAGCTCAAGTGAACTAACTTGGTACAAAAAAAGAGACTTTTTCCAATTAGGTAACTTATAAGCTAGTAGCTTTTGGCCTCTTTAGGATTTATATTAAAAAGGGTGCAGTACATGTATTTTTGGCATATTATTAATATGCTTTCAAATAACTAAAATTGATTTTTATCTGTAGCTCATAACTAAAATATGTAGAAATATTTTTTAGGAAAACTAATGAAAATGGTTTGAAAATTTTGAGTTTTAACGATAAGAACAAAATAAAGGGTAAAGTGAATAGTATCAGGATTGATTTTTTAGTGTAAAAATGTGATTTTTCGTTAAAGTGAACTGTATCAGGAATTTTTCATTAAAGTTTCCATATTTTTTTAGGTTATAATGTTTCAGGAAAATGAGTTAAGACATTATAATTGTGTGGGTTATTTATTTTATAAATGCATATTTATATTTAACCAAGTTAGCTAGAGCAACGTGCTATCTTATTTGTATTTAAAATTTGAATCTCTCTTAATAACTTAGATAAATTTAGTACAAAATATATCAACGATTTGTGAAAAAAGAAAATACACCTAAAACATCTACCAAGGCTCGAAAGCAGTACATGTGGGTGGTCCAGATACCACCCTGCCCAGATTTATCCAAATAAAAAACATGGATGTAGAAGTTCAATAAAGAAAAGGATGTGTTCTCGTGCGATATTTACGAGTTGATTTGGCTCTTTAATATTTTAGTTGGTGATGTTGATATATCGATTCGTATTTGATCATTAATAACTTAGTTTATCTCTTAAATAAAAAAAGTTTAACAAAAGTTTCTAAAAGAATAATAGACATATAAAAAGATAGATTATATCCGAGTACAAAAATCATTATCATAAATTACAGGATAATTACACAACTAAATATAAAATTATCGTTATTGAATCACATACTTTATTAGAATCATATATCATTGGATTCATATGAAAGCTAAGATTCCTTCCTCGAGTTTGCATTTCTTGCATAGAATTATATATCTCTTCCCTATAATTATCAACGTATATCTCTTCCCCAAGACAAACCTTCACATATACATCTATTTAGGCCCGTCTTCTACGAATTCTTCTAGGTGACTTGCTTCTCAAGTTCCTCTATTGCTATCTATACAAATCCTACCATTTATAAACCTATGTAAAATCATATAGGGTAAACTGCCATTTACCACACCCCCAACACACCCCCCCCCCCCCCCCCCCCCCACCCCAAAACCCCCCAAAAAAACAAACTATCATGGGAGTGTCAATCTGCCCCTAAACTATTTTCTTCAACCAATTCACCTTCTAAATTGTTTAAAATTGGCTAATTTCAAGAGTTACGGAAGTGATAGATTATTCTGGTAATTAGAGTATTCATCTTCAATTCACTGCGTTTCGGATTCAAACCTCCTCTCCTCTTAATATAATTTAAAGTAGGTATATCGCTTATTAAAAATAATTCAAGGTCATCATTTCTACAATATAGTTTTCCATATGCCTAAAAAAAAGGCTTTTCATAATTCAGTTTAGTTATTGTCCGAAAACGAAAACAAAAGGGGAAGAAATGTATCTGGTTTCTTTACTTTTTATTGTCATTTGTTTAACTTAAAACAAATATTTGCACGTATATTTTTGTGAAATTAAAGCGACCATTGAAATTGGGGTTTTAGGAAAGTGATTCACAAAAGAAGCAATACTGGTAGTTAATGCGGTTTTTCTATATGAGAGTTTTTCTGTTCAAAACATAGAGAAGAACATCGCATATCAATGTCATTTTATGATTGGAAGAATACTTGTAAAAAAAATCATTTTAATTATATATTAACATGCTGCATTTTCGCACCAAATTACAAACTCATTGAAAATATCTCTCGTTCTAGGATTTTAATGTCTTAATTAATTTCATGGTGATGTGATTCATCATGCACTCAGCCCTAGTCAACATCATTCCCTGCTGGTCCTTTATCACGGCGTTTGTTTCTTTATTCGTATTCTACGGAACTGTATTCTCTCCTAAGTTTAGGATGAGATCTTCATGAGCAGTTCATCCGGATCGTTCAAACTTGATTCAATGGTTGCAATTATTATAATTTTTAAAAAGGTCCCTTGTTTGGAACTGTCATATCAAAATTCAACAACCCGGATGGGCTGCTCAGGAGGACCCTCATCCTAAGCTTAGGAGAGGATCCAGTTCCGTATTCTACAATTATATTAGTCATCTAGAGAATTCTAGGAATATATTAGGGGTTTAAAACAAATTCCAGGAATACTATACCATTTCATTTGGCATTAATTTTTCAGAAACTTGTAGTATTCGAGTCTTAAATTTTTCCCAATTAATGTTATAATTTTAGAATTAAAAATTCGTGAATATTAGTCTACAAAACTTTTACAATGTGAGAAAAATAACCATTTTAGATAATACAATTAGAATATTCCGTCAAATAATAAACAAATAAAAATCAAATAAAAACAAGAATTGTAACAAAATTAGCTAAAATGATCACTGTTTATATTTTACGACAAATCCAAAATTCCTCTCTTTAATTCTGTAAAAGCACTTTTAAAGAACACACTTTCTAGTAAACAAAACAATGAGAAATGCTATCAATCCGACTTAGCTCCCACTTTTAAAAGGGATAGCCAAGTGCAACATTTTTAAATTTACACTTTAATTGTCTTTAGTTCGGCATGACGGTATGTTTCTCCTCCAATTCACCGTTAAATTATGAAAGGCAGCCATTTGTTGTCAGGCATGTCGCACGCTTTCACTCTTGCCTATGGGCGTGAGTTGCCGTGATTTGACCAAGTGCTTCCAGTATATGGCTTAAGCAACCCCGATTGAAAGGAACCAAAACAATATTTTTTTGGGTGTTTTAGATTTTGACCCATACAATTCATGATTTCTAGATAAAAACTCAAATTTAAAATTTGTAGCCACATCAAAATACTATCGACCTACTTGTATAATGTATTTACACCCATGCCACTCATACTTTCTCTTCCATTTTCCAAATCTCTAAATTTATGCCAAATTAAACGTAACAGAAAAAGTAAAATAACATAAATTGTTGTATTGCATTAATTGTATTCATATCATACCACAAATTTACCACTGTTTGTGGTATAGTTTTCATTAATTATATCCGTATTAATTGGGTGGTAAATTAATTTATTCTAATTATTAAAAAAATTATATAATATATTTTGAATCGTCTAAAATTTCTCTAACTTGCAAGCAAATTATTTTTTAGGTATATATGTTAGGCGCATTTTGATTGTTGTATAAACATAGGTGTAACATAATTTTTTTTAAATATTATGCATCAAACTACATTTCTTGTCACATCCCAGACCGGCTCCGCCGTAGCACGATATTGTCCGCTTTGGACCCTGACCACGCCCTCAAGATTTTGTTTCTGGGAATTCACATGAGAATGTCCCAATGGGTCACCCATCCTGAGAATGCTCTCGCTCGAACTAGCTTAGCTTCGGAGTTCCGATGGAATCCAAAGCCAATGAGTTCCCAAAAGGTCTCGTGCTATAGGAGATGGACATGTATATATAAGGCACATCACCCCCTCTCCGTTGGTTAGTGTGGTATGCTATAATCCGCCCACCTTAGGGGCCCGACGTCTTCGTCGGCACACTCGCACCACACAGCAGAGTGGCTCTGATACCATTATGTCACATCCCAGATCGGTTCCGCCGTAGCACGATATTGTCCTCTTTGGACCCCGACCACGCCCTCACGGTTTTGTTTTTGGGAACTCATACGAGAACTTCCTAGTGGGTCACCCATCATAGGAATGCTCTCGTCCAAACTCGCCTAACTTTGGAGTTCCAATGGAATCCGAAGCTAATGAGTTCCCAAAAGACCTCGTGCTATATGAGGTGGGCATGTACATACAAGGCACATCACCCCCTCTCCGTTGGTCGATGTGAGATGTTACATTTCTTCTTGTTACATGTACGTAAATTTATTTGTTCCAATTATCAAACAATAGGTAAATTATATTGTAGATACATTATTTTGGTAAAAGAAACAATAGGTAAATTAAAATGCATAAACAAAAAGTAGTAGATACATTATTTTGAATCAAACAATAGGTAAATTGTAGATACATTATTTTGGTAAAAAAACAAAAAAAAATGTAAATTAAAATTCATAAACAAAAAGTAGTAGATACAGTATATTTGCAAAAATTATATTGTAGATACATTATTTTGATAAAAAAAAAGGTAAATTAAATTCAATAAACAAAAAGTAGTGGATACATTACTTTTAATCAAATTACATTCCTTTATTTTGTGGATGACACATTTTATTACTAATACATATGTGCAATATTTTACCTATATTGTAATTTAAAATATAAGTGAATTAATTTTGAATGAAATAGCATTCCTTTAGATATTTTGCATGTATTATTACAGAAACTGAGCAAATTTTATGATAATACATATGTTTAAATAGTTTACCTATATGTTTATATAAAATATTTTTGTAGTGCCCTTTCAGATTTTTATTTGGTTAGTGATAAACAATTACGAGTCTTAAGAAAAGTATAGCATTAATGTTTCTTTTATTTTTGACATAAGCATCAATCTCTAATTTTTATACTATGCAATAAATCTAAACATTAATGAATTTTTTAGAATCATTAATCCCTCCCTTAAAATTTGCACAATTAGAGTTAAAATTGTAATTAGGGTATTCTAGTCATCCAAAAAAGGCAAAATGTGTAAAGTCAAACCCAATTAATGAATTTGCTCATGTGGAGCCTAGTCAATGGGTTTTATTTAGGTAAGAAGACCATATCGGGTTTTATGTTAAGAAACTTGAGTTTCAATAGCTAAAGTCATAGTTTCAATGATAATAATAATGTTTTATTCATTTTAGGACAACAAGAAGCACCACAGCTGCGCCAATGATAAGAAGCAAAAGGTTGGAAATTGCTTGCAGTTCAAAAGATAAACTGTTATGAAAGCTAGACTTATATAGATGAATTTATATCATATTTATCAAAAGATTTGCAGTGTTTTACTGCTCATTGTTCAAAAGATAGAGATACTACGGAAAATACACTTGCATACATATGTCTATAGTTATCAGAAAGTAGTCACATACACCTCTCTAGTCAAGGATGACGTTTGGTGTAAGCTCCATGAGGAAATGGTAGATTATCCAAGCCGTAGTTTTAATCAAGCATGCTTAGTTTCAGTAAGCCTACAACTGTGGGTTGGAATTAGCCCGAAACTAATAGTGATCAACAACTAAAACTAATCTTTTGACAAAAAAACAACTGAGACTAATCTGAACCATAAATAATAGTAATCAACAATACTAATTTGTGTTTTATAATTCAACTTCCTAAATCTCAAGCTCCTTCCACTTCGACCAGCTGGTATGAAATTAGTATTCCCAATTATCTTCTTCTCTTGTTGATCTTATAATCTAATGAATTGTCAGTGTCTACCTTTTCCTTTGCATCTACACATGGTGCAAACAAAAGCATTAGAAATTGAATTTTGGATATATATCTAAACTCAAAATTTGTTGTGCCCTATATTTAACTGAGACAAAGAGAGGGCACGTCATGGAGAGAAAAGTGATGGAGAATAGGCTTGAGAAATTGTATGTATTATTCCACAGTCTTTGTGCCTTTATTTATAGTAATAAGGAGAAGAGAAACTTGCTCTCCAAATAATACAAAGTCTAACAAGAAAAGACCTTCTAGACCCCGAAGGATTCCTAATCTATCTCTACTTAATATTTACACAATCCCCATATGTATTAGAATGTATATCACAACACCCTTCCTTGAGTGTACAAATACTCAAGCAGATGGCGCATCAGATCTTCAGGCAAATGTAGAAGTAGTTGATGAAGTCGTCTGGTCTAGTTGACACAAGTAGCGAATGCAAGTCTCAAAACATATGGAAGAATGCATAGGTGGTAAAGCTCACAAAACCTTGTTATGGCAAAACCCAAGGTGGGACAAAAGCCCATAGTCAAAGGAGAAAAGTGAGAAGTTGCATTAAGTCAAAACTATACGTCTTCCAGATGCAAGTTGAATGTCCACAAGGGTATGACTAGCCCAAGATGGGTTCCTAGTCAAAACCTAGTCAGCTAGCAAAAATTCAATGGGAAAATGATTCTAAGCGTAGGAAAAAAAAAGTACATTAAGGTCAAGCGAGTATACTTATGGATAATCCCCCTGAGTTTAACTGAACTTTCAAATGAAACCACATTCCTCAGACAAGCTTTTGGAAGGTAGACTTCGGTAGTGATGTCGTGTAGAGGTTGGTAAGGTTATCTAGGATTAGATTGCTTGACTTTAATCTTCTGATGCTTATGCTGATGTAGACACAATATGCTTAGCATTGACAATTTGGATGTATCATGATCTTGTGATACATACGGCGTTGTCTTCATGGATTCTTGTTGGAAATCAATGATGGATGAAAATCGTAGGGAGTTCGAATATGCTTAACAAGAATTCTCAACCGTGTCTTTCACGTGATGAGATATGGTGAGTCTTTGGAACTACTCGAAGATTTTGCAACTAAGGTCTAACTAGTTGACCTCCTGGATATTGCGATGTTCCTTAATGGTAAAGACATAACCATTTGGGAACGTACCTTGTGTGGATCAAATAGACAATATGATTCAACGAATCCCACAAGGTAGGCATCATTCTGAAGATCAATGGGGTGTGATCTATTCTGAGATGCATAGGCATAGAATAAGCCCAAATCCGTAGTAATAGAAAAACATCTTTAACATTAATTTGGCGGTGGCATGTAGGCACATAGCGGCTTTATGCTAAAAGATTATCAGCACTTAAGATGTCCGATCTAGTGCATTAAGCTAAGTACAATAAATGCCAATTGCACTCAGATATGGTGCCTTACATTCTGATATGGAACCTTATGCTTTATAACATCCATAAAGGTCTCATTTGCATATGGCGTATAGATGATCAGGGGTATATTTGGAAGCAACACCTTATGGGTCTAGTTTGACCGATGGATCAGAATGCCGTCCGAACTATGCTCAAAACTTCAGATTGAGGTAGCGTCAAGTATTTCCATGATTATTCATTCAAAGTTCGACTTCAGGTGCGAGTCAGTTTTCTCAAGCTCTTTTGGAGTCTTAGTGAGGTTCATGTCATTGATATAAACTGCAACTCTAGCAATTTCAAACTTTGTACATGCATGGGCATTGGCCCTAACTGATCAAATATTCACTTACACGAGTATAGCACATCCACCCGGATTGTTTCGCATTCGTAAAGTGAAAGCCTCATCAAAACCAAGAGGGCATTATGTGGGTTAGAACTATTTGAATCAGTACATGTAAGTCATTCGGAAACTTCTATGTAGATTTCGTATCATGATCCTAGAGATACCTTACAACTATGTTTGTATGTTGCAATCAATCACAAGGGCATATGAGAGAAGCCTTACGCCATAAGGCGACGTTATATTGCACTATTTCATTCATCTCATTATCTGGCTATCGGCCAAAATTGCTTCATTAGAAAATTGGGTCCATAATCCTAACTCTGCTTAGTAAAAAAAGGCTAAGAAATTCACAAAACTGGCGTGAGCGTTTGACTAAGTCAAGCAAGAAGGAACAACTAGTGGTGTTACATGGGCTGTAGTTGCCCACCACAGTAGTTGCCGAAAACAACGAACTTGTCGCAGACCACAATAGTGAGTCGCATGCGGGCGAAAAGAGCAAGAGGCACGAGAAATAGCGGAGAATGATAGAAAAAATAAACTAAAGTGTATATATATGTTTTCTCAGACAGGGGCAGACATGAAATAACAGAAAACTAAAAGGAAGCAAAATTTAAATCAGACTATGCTTATGAATAGTAAACCAATTCATTGTGAGATTTAATTTGGATTGAATTTTGCACCATATCAGGGTTTAAGAAGGCTCTAATGCATATGCTTCCAATCGTACTTAAGCTTAAATATTTGTTATTTCTTGAATTAGTTCAATTTATACGATTTATTAATATATTGATATTTTTGGCAAAACCATTCAACTTAATAAGTTATAGTCACTTAGTATTACATTCTAGTGACATTTCTCTTCACTTGTAAAATGAGAAGTCTTAGTTTCGATTTTCGACAAAAATGAATTTGAACCATATTATTGCTAACCCATTGTGAGGCTTGGCCTACCCCCTCTCTTAGTGTAGATAATACCCTTTGTTCACATAAATAAAAAAAAAAAAAAAAAAGAAGAAGAAGAAGAAAAAATTAAGTAATAATCGGCAGGACCCTCTCTAGTTATAGGAGGAACTCGAGGTGGGTATGACAAATGGAATTTTTTTTAATTGTCATATGAATTATATATATATATATATATATTAACTTGCTATATGAAAAATTTTAAGTAATTTGTCATACGAATTTTCTAAAATTATTAATTTGTTATCTCACCTGACTCCGTAAATTTTCCATCTAAAAGAAAGTTATTTTTGGATTTTGGAACTCATTTTTCACAAGAATATTGATTGATTTGTTAATTTATTTATTATTTTTATACAAAGACATATCATTATCATATATGTACACTAGGTGTAACGCCCCGCCAATCTATTTCGGAATTTACATTTAGTGGTAGGTTAAAAATAAACTCTTGTTTACTTACTACCATTAATCACAATTTATTTAAGAAATTCTTAATTTCTCACAAAATCTATAGCTAAATTTATTTACCAAAAACATAATGTTAATCTTTAAACTAAACACCCAATCCCTTTTCTTCTTTATAATTTTCGATAAAGATTAATCTTGATTATTTTAAGGCTGCATCTAACTCCCGTTAGATTGCCTATGTACCCTTTAACGAGATCAAACCTTTCAACTTTCGTAGTTCACCATTCATTTTTAACCCATTTTCCAAATCCTTCAAGTGACTACCAATCATGAAACTAGGTTCAAACAAACGAATCACACCAAATGCATATCATACGTGGATTTAGAATATTGAAATTAGCTTAAAAAGACAGCTTCGGCCCTGTGGCCACGCACCACTGCACACGCCGCTGTGGGTGGCAGTTTTCGAAGAACGAAAATTCAATTTTCCGACGAACTCCAAAAATTACCAAATTTTGTAGGTAAGTAGAACTCAATGAGAGGAACAACTTTCATACCTGAAACACTTGAATTTGGCCTCAATCCGTTGGAAGCCCTAGAAGTGGGTGTTCTTGATTCAACCCCAAGACGAACCCCAATGCCTCGACCATTTCTTGGGCTTTGTTCCTAACATTGAGGGGAGACTATTGGTTATGGTGATCGACGGATTTAGCTTCAGGTTTTGGTGAATCGAAGCCAAACCCATCGAACCCACAATGTTGTTCCCTTTAAAATCAATCCAGTTTCATCAAATTTTTGGGTGGAAATGGGAGAGAGAACGGCTGGGTTCGAAGTAAAGATCATTTTGGCATCGGTTCCGTCGTCAACGGTGGCCGGAATCGAAAGGTAAGGTCGGGTCGGGTCGGTGGGTTAAAGGGAGTTTGGTTCCTTCCTCTCCTTCTCCCTTCTTTCCTCTCTTTTCCTCCTTTCCCCATTGGTCTCCCTCCTCCTTCTTCTCTCCTGCATCTCTCCTTTTTCCTCCTTTCTCACGTAGCCATTTGGCAGCTTCCAGACTCCTCTTCTCTCTTTTATTTTTATTTTTATTTATTTAATTTTTTTAAAGCCTCTAATTTCTTCGTTTTAACTCCGTTTCACAAACAGTTTTCGCCTACACTTTCGTAGGGTTGAACTCTATCCAAATATATCAAGAAATACGATAAAATTTATGAGGATAAAAATACGTCCTCGTATAATTACATTGATCAACTAGGTGCATTTTAGTTATTTTCTACATAACGAAAAAATTATATGACATAAAAAATAATCAAATCAAGGAACGGGATTCCACATTTTCCCCATTCAAAATTCATAACCCTAATTCAATTTATTTTCAATTTCCTCCACATAACCATAAACATAACTAATTTATAGGGTAAAGTACAAAAAACTACCTCAACTATTGGTGTTACGACACTTTCATACCTCATCTTTTAAAATTGACAATGTCATACCTCATCTTACGAATTTGTGTCAATGTCATACCTTCCGTTAGCTTGGCCGTTTATTTCTCAGTTAAATGCTGATGTGTCTTGATCGAGGACCCATTTTTTATTAAAAAATTATTAAAAACTAAAAAAAATATCATTTAATATTTTTTAAATATTAAAATAATAAAAAAGTTATTTGAAATTTAAAAAAAAAAAAAAAAAAAAAAACCAACATCACAACATCAGTCGTCCCCTTCCCCCTTCTCTCTCTTCTTCCCATCTTCATCTTCTTCCCCCTTTCTGCAATTGCAACCCAGAAAAAAAGAAGAGGGGAAAAAAAAAAAAATCAATTTGTTTTCCCCGTTCCCCACCCCCTCTTCTCCCCGCACCCATTCTCCGCACCCAACCTCTCCACCTTCGCACCCATCCTTTGCACCCAACCTTGCACCCATTACCTGCAACCCATAAAACAAAAAAAAAAAAAAAAAAAACCCAGATCCGAACGAACTGGGTTTTGTTTTTTGTTTTTTGTTTTTCTTTCTTACTTCTCTCTTCTTCTTCTTGTTTTTCTTTTGCGCAGGGTGGGTGGGTATTTGGGGTGGGGAGGGGGACGAGAGTTTCCCTTTTTATTGTTTTTTGGCTTCCTTCTCTCTTCTTCTTCTTGTTTTTCTTTTGCAGGTGGGTTTGTTTTTTATTTTTGGGGGAGGGGGGGGGGGAGAGGACGAGAGTTTCTCAATTTTTTTTTTCCCTTCTTCTTCTTTCTTCTTCTTCTTCTTCTTCTTCTTCTTCTTCTTCTTCTTCCTTCGGGTTGGGTTGGGGTTGGTTTTTTTTTTTTTTTTTTTTTTTTTTTTCTTCTTCTTCTTCGTCCTCCTTCTTTTTGGGTTGCAGGGGGTTGGGTTTGTGGTGGGGGAAGGGGGGACGAACTGGGTTTGGTTTGGCCTTTTTTTTTTTTTTTTTCTCTTCTTCTTCCTCTTCTTGTTCCTGGATTGCAGGAAGATGGTGAAGAGAGAGAGGGAGGAAAAGGAGAGGTTTATTTTTTATTTTTTTTATGTATTTTTTTATTATTTTAATATTTAAATAATAGTAAATGATTTTTTTTGTTTTTAATAATATTTTATTAGTTTTTTAATAAAAAATGGGTCCCGGATAAAGCCACGTCATCATTAACTGAGAAATAAACGGCAAGCTAACGGAATGTATGACATTGACACAAATTCGTAAGATGAGGTATGACATTGTCAATTTTAAAAGATGAGGTATGAAAGTGTCGTAATGCCAATAGTTTAGGTAGTTTTTTGTACTTTACCCTAATTTATATTTTAATTTTTCAGGGTATTACATTTGACCCCCATTAAAATAAATCTCGTCCTTGAGATTTCAATCACTGAGTAAGGATGAGGTATTTAAAACCAATCCGCAATACCGTCAATATTGAACGAAATCAAAATCTGATTCTATGATGTTATTCATATCCTCACGTGAACCAAACTAACCATAGTAAACTTAAAACCTTAATTTTTTTCCAATCTTTCTTTCAATTGTTTCTCTTTTAACTTACTTCAAAGCGCAGTCATATCACGACTCTATCGCCCAACGAAATTAAACCTTATTAAATCACACAGCCCTGAGAATATGTGCACGTTATCAGTTCTATTCACAATATCAAATCCAATAGTGACAACTCTTGATTTTTTGGCAACCAAATCAACCAAAAACGTTACACGTGCCACACAACTAGGCAAACTTTATCAGAGTGACACAATAGCTAGGTTAAAGTTATTTCCTTCATTCTTGACCACTATATATTAAATCAATTATAACCTCGGTTTATGATTTTATTCCTGTTCGAAAACAAATAATTAAGTAAAAATTCACCATGATTTTCGTAAATATTAAAATTTCCAACTATAATTATCATTGGCCATAAGATTTTTAATTTTTTTTTAGCCATAATCATCATTGACAAAACAATGATTTCATCAACTTTCTCTTTTATCACAATCAGTGACTAGTAGACTGGAAAAGATTGTAATATACCTGGTCAATACACATCACACATTTTTATCACTTCAATAATTCATTCTCGCATCCCACATATGGAGCTTCTCCCGGAACATTGGGTCTTTTAGCCCACCCATCCATTTCTCACATTCCACGGGTCATTTTACCCATTCCAACATTCCTCCACATTCCACGGGCCTTTTCGCCCTAATCAACATCCACGGGCCTTTTTCACCCAATTCAACATTTCTCAATTTCACAGGTATAATACGACTTTTCTATCTACGTTTCACAATTTCACAATCATCTTAATGTTCACATTTTCATAATGCATATCATGAAATCAACCCAATTCAAGATTAATCCGAAACTTTAAATCAAATGCTCATTCTTAAAGCTATACATAAAATATGACATTTTAAAATTTTCTACTCCTACTCAATTCAATTCACTTCATTGTGATTCCCAATATAGGCATTTCACATAAATTCATCATTAGTCAAAGAACTTATGAAATAGTGCAATATCAAGGCAATTCACAATTCTCATCCACAACCATCAATAATATCTCACATTCTAAGGTAGGATCATTCGATCTGATACCATTTGTAACGCCTCACCAATCTATTTCGAAATTTACATTTAGTGGTAGGCCAAAAATAAACTCTTGTTTACTTACTACCATGAATCACAATTTATTTAATAAATTCTTATTTTCTCACGAAATCTATAGCTAAATTTATTTACCAAAAACATAAGGTTAATCTTTAAACTAAACATCCAATCCCTTTTCTTCTTTCTAATTTTCGATAAAGATTAATCTCGATTATTTTAAGGCTGCATCTAACTCCTGTTAGACTGCCTACGTGCCCTTGAACGGGATCAAGCCTTTCGTAGTTCACCATTCATTTTTAACCCATTTTCCAAATCCTTCAAGTGACTACCAATCACGAAACTAGGTTCAAACAAATGAATCACACCAAATGCATATCATACATGGGTTTAGAATATTGAAATTAGCTTAAAAAATAGCTTCGGCCCTCTGGCCGCACGCGCCACTGTAGGTGGTGATTTCCGGCGAACGAAAATCTAATTTTCTGACGAACTCCAAAAATTACCAAATTTTACAGGCAAGTAGAACTCAATGAGAGGAACAATATCTGGGCCAAAGTCCAATTTGGCCAGGAAACACTTGAATTTGACCTCGATCCGTCGAAAGCCTTAGGAGTGGGTGTTCTTGATTTGACCCCAAGATGAACCCTAATGCCTCGACCATTGCTTGGGCTTTGTTCTTGAAATTGAGGGGAGACTATTGGTTATGGTGATGGACAGAGTTAGCTTCAAGTTTTGGTGAATCGAAGCCAAACCCGTCGCACCCACAATGTGGTTCTCCTTAAAATCAATCTAATTTCATCAGTTTTTCAGGCGAAAATGGGAGAGAGAACAGCTGGGTTCGAAGTAAAGATCATTTGGCATCTGTTCCATTGTCAACGGTGGCCAGAATCATAATGTAAGGCTGGGTCAGGTCGGTGGGTTGAAGGGTGTCCGGTTCCTTCCTCATGTTTTCCCTCATTTCCCCTTATTTCCCCATTGGTCTCCCTCATCCTTCTTCTCTCCCGCATCTCTCCTTTTTCCTTCTCTCTCATGCTCATCTGGCAGCTTCCAGACTCCTATTCTCTCTTCTTTTTTTAAATTTTTAATTTTTTAATTTTTTTAAAGCTTCTAATTTCTTTGTTTCAACACCGTTTCACAAACGGTTTTCGCCTTCGTTTTCGAAGGGCCAAGTTCTACCAAATATATCAAGAAATATGATAAAATATATGAGGATAAAAATACATCCTCGTATAATTACATTGACCAACTAGGGGCATTTTCGTTATTTTCTACATAACAAAAAAATTATACGACATAAATAATAACCAAATCAAGGAGCGGGATTCCACATTTTCCCCATTCAAAATTCATAACCCTAATTCAATTTATTTTCAATTTTCTCCACATAACCATAAACATAACTAATTTATATTTTAATTTTTCAAGGTATTACACCAGAGGTGGCCGATAAATTGGTTTTCAACTTTGACTTCCTTTTTGCAAGTTCTCTACTTATCTTTTGGTATGAAAAAACATGTCACATTCATTTCATAACCTAATACTGAGCTACTAAAAAAAGTACATTATTCCCACTAGCATGGAGTTTAACTAATTACAAGCTTTGATAATTCAAGGTGGTCAAACATGTTTATTGAAAAAAGTACATTATCCACCACTCCATTTTTACAGTGGTTTAACTAAACATCTAGGGTATTTTATTTTTTTATTAAAGTTTTTGAACTTTTGATTAAGGTGCTTTAATTTGAGGCCACATCAGCATAATTGAATTTAAGCTATTTACATGTCATTTTTATATATTTAAACTCATAATGCTATATATTGGTTTCTCAATTTGCCATCATGGAACATTTATTTAGGCATTATCGGGAGTAACTTATTATCAAAACCCATTGCCCTTATTTTAGGAACTATCAAAACAAACTTTACACTTTTTGTCTCTTTACTGATATGTTTAACTTTTGATGTGGTTCTGGATTTCAAAATAAAATTGTGGTATTACAAATTATTGGTACATAAACATTGCAGGGATAGGTTTATCTGTATATAGTTGGTACGTTTGTTCGTACATAATTGCTATGTTTAAAATGAATGTAAACACTCCCGAACTAAATTTGATTCCAATGATGTATGATACCTTATATGCAAACTATTGGTACGTACCATTGGAGAGAAACATTTGCTTTTGCCTTTTTATTTTTTAAATTTATATATATATATATATATATATATTTTTTTTTACAAAGGCTCGTACAAGTTTGTCAAGTTGGTAACAATTACTTTGGGGAATTCATAATGTACCATCATATTGGTATGTATCAAAATAAACATTTCATAGCGTACCAACATATATTATAGCTTACCAACATACTAGCAAGTCCCAAAATAAGCAGTTTATATCGTACTCAAGTTGGAAATGTATAACATATGAGTAGTTTTGTAACGCATCAAAATTAACGTTCTATAGCGTTTCCAAATTGAAAGTATATAATGCACCAATAGTTTATTACGTACCAAAATTAGCATTCTATAGCGTACTCTCAAATTATATAACGTATCAAATTAGCGTTCTATAGTGTACCTTGAAATTGTATAATGTACCAGTGGTTTGTCATAATAGTTTGTTACTTACCAAAATTAGCATTCTATAACACACCTAAGTTATATAACGTACCAAAATTAGTATTCTAAGCATTGCAGAATTTGTATACAGGCATTGAGTAATTTGCTCAACTTGAATGGCATTTGGATTGTGGCCTGATGTCCGATACTAGGATGCCTTTCTTTGTACATGCCGAATTGAATATTTTTTTTTTCCCTTCAAAGAGATATGCAATGCTAGCAATTGGAACCCTTCAACAAGCAAGGTTTTTTTTTTTTTTTTTTTGGACGAACAAGCAAGGTTTTGTATTGAGGTATATATCAGTAGAACATATCAAGTCTGCTAGGTTTTATAATTAAAGGCTTTTTGCTGAAATTGAGTACTGGAATATGATTAAAAACTGACTAGTTATAATATGCGTGGCAGCTAAATAGTAAGGAAAAGATTAATCAAAATTTAAAGAGTAATAGATGTTTAATCAAAGAAAACAAGGCACTTAAATCAAAATGCCCCTAGAAAATAGGAAAGTTAAAATGTCTAAAATAATTTTGAAGGGGATCAGAGTGGGGATTTGAAATAAAAAATCGCTTTAAATTTTACGGTGAGATGAGAAATTAATAATTTTCGAAACTTGATATGACAAATCATTTCAAATTTTAATTTTTATAACAAATAATAAAAAAAAGAATAAGTTCATATGACATCTCAAAATATTTAATTTGTTTTTAAACGATGGAACATTTGAATGAGAAATTGAGTTGTTCATGTCCTGGTATCACTTTTGCGTTTTGAACGTAGTTCTCCTAAAACCTAATTAAAGAGGTTAATTATTGCTCATAAAAATTAAACAATTTTTTAACATGTGTTACTGGGTGACAAAGCCTTAGGGCTAAAACCCCAATGGTAAATGGGTGGCCCCTATGTGCGGGTTTATTAGGTTTTCTAATCCAATGTATTACCATTAGGTCAAGGAAGGCATGACAAAGTTTTTTTGGTTACTTTTCTTCAAAATTCTAATTCCGCTGTTGTAAGATGATCATTGTGATTTGTGAGGACTTTCTCTAAGGACTGTTAAGGTCTTACAGTTAATTTTTTTTTATATTTAGTATACTATGTATCCTTGATAGAAATGTTGAAACATAAATGCAACAGAATTTCCAATTTTCTTTTCCACGAAGTTCCAATGTATTCTTATGTATTACGTTAAGACTATGTTTGGGTGAGGAATTTCAAAGTTCATTCGAAGAGATGGATGTTAATTTACTAAGAAATGAATTACATGCACTCTGTAGAATATTTCAAATGCAAGTGAGGAAAATTTGCAAATACTACTTGAAAGGAATTAATTTAAAAATTCGGCTTACATCTCTTTATATGATCATGAAGTACATTTCTAATATATCTCTCTTTCTTTTTTTTTTTTTTTTAATTTTTTAATTTTTTAATTTTTAATTTTTTTCATTTGGCCTAAATCTTGGAACTTGAAAGTTCCTCACCCAATACATAAAGCAAACATATATCAAGGCATAAGAGAGGATTAAAGGTTGAGAGATCACATTCATAGCATTCTGAAATTGCTTTTGAAACAATGCTTGATATCTGTCAAGAATTTGATATCATATTTTGATGAAAGATCCACAAATATTCCCATTTTAAAATGAACTTGATTCCTATTTAATTAAGTCAAACTCACTAAGTAAATTCCTTGCGGATAATCATTTGCGCACTTGTTTGTCTTAATACACTATTGAAACGAATCTAGATTCGCATCTTGGTGTGACATCATGAGTGATGAACAGGTGTGACAAGCAACAAGATTATGGTTATTTCCGTATTAGTAATTCAATTATGTTATAATGTGTATATATTTATTAATATCATATTTTTTGGGAATTGTTATTATCACTTTTAAAATCTCATTTAACACTTTAAACTTTGTATAAATAGAAAGAAAAATACACTTGTAAGGGAATGTAGAATGAGATTTTTGGAGTGCTAATAACATTTCATTTTTTCTTTTTTAACAAACGATATTATCTACAATAAGGGAGAGGAAGTGGGCTTAGCCTCACAATGAGCTATCAATAATGTGGTTCAATTTTCTTTTGACGAGAATCGAACCTAAGATCTCTTAATTACAAGTGAAGAAGAATATCACTAGATTGTTGTACTAAGTGACTTTATTAATATCATATCTTAAGTTTATAAAATATTAACAATGTCAATCGTCTATTTATATTAGAGATTAACCTATTATAGGGAGAGAGGTTAGACTAAATCATACAATGAGTCAACATCTTTTTCATGTAATCTCGATTCTAGATGAAAGGACAACGTGTTTCTTGGGTTAAAAAAGTATGTCACAATAGAACAAGTGCTCTCAAAAAATATATACATGGGAGTTCAAACTCGAAATGAAGATTCCAAATAAATTGATATCAAGATAAATGGGAGAGAAATGATTGTGGGTATGAATTTAACTTAATAAAAGATGGCGGACTATGGGTCAATGGTGAACTCGAACCCCCGGTCACGGCACACCACGGACGACCACTTGTGCGTATCGTATGCGTGTGGGTTTCACACTTGCTTTTGTTGACTCCAAACTGCGTTTCGGGTCCTAGACAAATGTGGGCTCCCGCAATAGCAATGGCTTCGGTGGGGCCCTTCCTAACTGCTTTCACCGGCCTGCCGTGGTGTGTGGATATAATGTTTCTGAGTTCACTTTCGTTTATTTGTCGCCCAAATAATACTATGCCACGTCATCATATGAGACTGCCGACCTGTAGCTATTGGCTGGTTTCCCGGCTTAGTAAAAAATAGCTGAACTTCTTCAACTTAACAAAAATACTACTTTTATCATCTAGTTGAACTATTATTTGTATCATCTTTCTAATAAACATGATATTCACATACATCGACGTGTCTTATCTCTATTAAAAAGATAATACAACTAGATAATAAGTGTAGTGTTACTCGTTGAACAATAAAGTTATCTGTTGCGCATGGTTTAGGGTTAGGAACTTTTAGGATAGAAAAACCAAGGGCGTAGGGCATTAGGCCCACAATTGAAGGATAATGCTAACTGAAATTTAATTATTGGATGGTTTGCCAAGGAAAAAGAATAGGAGAATGTTTAACCTTCTTGGTTATCTTAGGCAAGTGGTTTACTCTTTTGAAACCATTATTAAAGCACATGAAAAGCATCAACAGAAGATGAATTCAAAAGGAGGAAAATATAAAAGCATGTTTGGTATCCTTGTTTTTAAAGCATTAAGCCTTCTATAGATTATGCCGACTCGAGCATTGTTCCTAAACAACAAAAGGAGAATGCTGTCTCAAGCTTTGTCCGTGTTAAAAGTCGGACGAAGTCTGAACCGACTTTAACACCTATTTATTTTATGTGTTGTTTTTAGTCTTTGTGTCACAAGATGGTTAGAGAGAGATAATAGATGTGCTACTGTTGGAGGCTACCTACAGACAGCGTTTGTATTTGAGTGCGTGTGAAAGTTGCGTTTTAACCAGGTTTCTTAACCAAATGATTGTGTATCAAGTGGGATGCTGATTCAATTAAGTTCTTTTTTGAGCCTCGAGCGAACGAGAACTTAAATTCAATGTATTTCGTGTATGCTTGCCTAAAAAATAAATGAAACGAAATAGAAACTAAAACAAGAAACGTCATGTGATCATTTCATGATGGAATCTTGATTACAAACGTTCACATAAATAAAATGTAGGCCGATGGGTAGAGCTACACAACTTGAAATGTAAATTGACTGGAAATGTAAAGAAGACAATAAAATTCTAGCAAGATTCAAGCCATGAGGGTGAGATAATGCTAGAGGGGTCCATCGAGATTACCAGTGTCAGATGGACTTCATACAAAACATGCAACTCAGAGAGGAAATCAGGGTGGTTGGAATTGCACATCAACCGAATGTCGTCCTCAAAGTTCGTAGGCAATGTTTACTTTGAAAGAAGAAGGCTTTGAGATTGCAGTTGAAGAGCTAAGAGAGTAGGGGTGAGCACTTGAAACCCAAAATAAAAATCGAAGCACGAACCAAACTAGACCGCATTGAACGGTTTGATTTTTACAGTTTTAAACGGTTTCTGTTTGAAACCGAACCGCAGTGGGAAAAAAAAGGGTTTGATTTCCATTTTGGCCTTCTAAAACCAAACCAAAACCGAAACTGAACCGCACCGTAAAAAATAAAAATATATTTAATTAAAATACCCGTAATAGATGTTGTGTTCTAATTGATTGTTTGTGTCCAATAATACTATGCCACGTCACTATATGAGACTGCCGACCTGTTGCTATTGGCTGGTTTCCTTGCCTAGTGAAAAATAGTTGAACTTCTTCAATTGTTGAACAACAAAAATGCTACTCTTAACACCTAATTGTACAATTATTCGTACCATTTCTCTAATAGAGATGAGACCACATATGTTGGTGAGTTATATCTTTATTAAAATGATGATACAAATAATGATATAATTAGATAATAAATATGCCGTTACTCATTGAACAATAAAGTTGTCCGCTGCAAACGGTTTAGGGTTAGGAACTTTTAGGACATAAAAACCAAGGGCGTAGGGCATTAGGCCCACAATTGATGGATAATGCCAACTGAAATTTAATTATTAGATGGTTTACCAAGGAAAAAGAATAGGAGAAAGTTTAACATGCTTTGGTTATCTTAGGCAATGGCGTGGCTTTTTCCTTAAAACTGTTTTTTTTTTTTTTTTGGGTTTTTATCTTAAATGGCTTTTGAAATTGACCAACCCAATCAATATAGTCCTTAAAATTGAAAATTTATCAATGTAGTGTTGTAATCTAAACCAAAAACCAATCAAGCAATAAACAAAACACAACGATTTCAAAGTTCCTCCAATATAGGAGTACCTCTCTAACAATAGAAGGTTTATTGATTACCAACAAATACAAGAGAACTCACAAACACAAAATGTTCTCAAGTATACAAACTTATGCTTCTAATCTTTCACACACAAAACTCTATCTCGCATCCATCTATTTATACTAATAGATATCATAAGTTTACACAAAGTCCCTAGAATATAGGAAACCAAATCCTATACTAAAACTAAATTCCAAACCAACTAAGAAACACAAATCCAAATATCTTGCGTCCAAGATATCCTAATCCTTTTTAGTTTAGGCATATTGATTTAATGCAAAATCCAACATGTAGTTCCTGAAAATGGATGTCGCAAATCAATGTGATCATTCTATTAAAAATCTATCAAAAATTCTATTATGTGCTGTTGATGTGGCACATAACTAGGTCCCACCAGTATAATTAACTATTATTATAAGAATTAAAAATATTTAATTAATAAAAAACAAATTTTCTTTTTGTATAATTAAAAACTAAAAAAAGCTAAAAAAAAAGGAAAACTAACGAAAAGAGCTTGAAAACTTTAGTTTTTAACCGAAAGGACAAAATAAAGGTGTAAGTGAATAGTACCAAGAGTGATTTTTTAAGCTAAAAATGTCCTTAAAGTAATAAGTGAACAATATTATGAGTGTTTCATTAATACTCCCCCCAAAAAAAAGGAAGATGAATTGTTCATCTTCTTCTGTTCATGCTTCTTCCCTCCCTCCTACCCCAACAACCTCTACACCCTCACCCACCCCATCGCACATGTGACCTAATGGGCCATCTGTGTGTTTGTGGACAGATTCTTCTATGTCAGTCATGAATAATAGATTCCATCAACGAACAATTTGAGGCGTACGCGTTTTTGAAAACAACCGCAAAGAAATGCAATCAATGATTCAAATCAATAAATCGAATCGTAAATATTGCAAACATGTAAATTACTAGATTCCCATGTTAGACATATAAAACTATTTAATTAGACTTGTGGGATCTAATTATGTGCCATAGTAGTACATAACAGAAATTTTTTAATAGAAGGATCACATTGATTTGCGACATCCATTTTCAAAGACTATATTGATCGATTTTCAAGTTTATGGACTATTTTGATTGGATGAGTCAATTTCAAGAACCGTTTGTGATAAAAGTTTTTTTTTTTTTTTGCAAAATTTTTGAACCATTATTAAAGCACATAAAAAAGCATGGACAGAAGATGAGTTCGAAAAGAAGAAAATATAAATGCATGTTTGGTATCCTTGTTTTAAAGGAAAACTAACGAAAATTCTCAAAAACTTTAGTTTTTAATCAACATGATAAAATAAAGGTGTAAGTGAATAATACTAAGAATAAATTTTTAAGGGAAAAATGTCTTTAACGTTAAAAGTGAACAGTAATGAAAATGTTTTATTAAGATTCTCTTTTTTTTTTTTATTATTATTATTTTTTTTTTAATTTTTAAAAGCATCAAGTCTTCTATAGATTATGTGGACTCGAGCATTGTTCCTAAACAACAAAAGGCGAGGTATGCCGTCCGTGTTAAAAGTCGGATGAGTCTGAATTGAGTTCAACATATAATTAGTTTATGTGTTGTTTTCGGTCTTTGTGTCATGAGATGGTTTGAGAGAGAAAGAGAATAGACATGCCATTGTTGAAGGCTGCCGATAGACAATGTTTGTGTTTGAGTGCATGTGAAAGTTGCGTGTTAATCTGATTTCTTAACCAAATAATTGTCTACTAATCATTTTCCAATCTATACAAATTTTTCTTCTTAAAAATGTGTTCATGCTCAATTCATTCCTGTTACCATCACAATGATTATTCGAATACATTTCTCTACATGTCACCGTCTGGTTATCTCTAGTAGAACTTCTTGCTCTTGAACGGCCAGTTGCAAACCTCTCACATGGCAGCTAATCATGTACTCACTCAGCGTGGAGTTTTTGTTTTCTTGCTTCAAATTTAGAGCCTCTTGATCTTTCCGCAGGGAGGGTTCTCTAGGCTTGCAAGCTCAGTGATGTCAATTTACTTTCATTTTGTTTGCAAATGAATTGAAACCGAGCCAAAATCGTTTGAAACAACATTGAACTGAAATTAAATGGTTTGGTTCCATTTCGGTTTTAGCTTAAAAAAATGCACCAAATTAAACGGCAAAAAATTGCAGTTTTGGTTTCAGTTTCACTCAAAACCGCACTGAGCCGAATTGTGCCCACCTCTATAAGAGAGTTTTGCTCAATAGCAATTGGGTTTGTGCTAAAAAGTAGTTGGTTTGATTGATGAACCACTCAAGGTTTTGTTTAATCGTAGAGATTGAATTTGACGAAGGTCCTGAGCTGAAGGCCTCTGGTTCTATTTATAGGAAGTGGATAAGGAACAAGCTTGATCATATCACTCAGGTGGAGTAGGGGTAAATTGGTCATTTGACGCTGACAATGACTGTGATTCTTGGTTGGTGGTATTCAACTGTATCTTGAGGTGGTGGTGACCTCAGTGTGTTGGGATGACGAGTGCGTATGCATTGAAGAGGGCGAGATATTCTCCGGCCCTAGTTGTTTGCGTGACAAAAGTGCCTGGTTGGTTGTCTGCGTGACAAAAATGCCTGGAGAGAACCATGTCCGAGACCTCGGACAGGTTAGAGAGAAATAAGATGGATGTCTGAGCTCTGGTTTGGGCTTCAATGTAGGCCGAAGTCGTGCGATTTTTGCATAAATAAAAATGGGCAGACCCTGTAGCAGGCCTTATTTTTATTTTTGGCCTAAACAAACTTTAGGTATATACTAGTTGATGTATATTTGAACTAACCTAAATAATAGATTAATTTAAACCAAATTAAACTTGCAAGCGCACGAATCAATTGTAGAAATATATGCAACTATGAGGTCAATCCCACAGGGATTGCTTTTAATACCAATTCAACCGGTGAATTGATTACGAAAAATAATTAAAACTCCAACTTAAAATTAAACCAGAAATATGAATAATGAAAACGCACAACGAATGAAGTTTAAAAGAAATTAATGTGATGAAAGTCTAAGGTCATGAGTCCACCAATAACAATCCTATTCACTTTTCTTCAAGCCGATTACTATCCAATTACCATGCCAATATTTAAGGTTGTTCTTTCTAAGATATGAATTAATCCGTGGTTAGGCATCAACTCGTGTGTCTATACGTGACAAATATATCCTATTGGTTAGGCATACAGTTAAAGACTTAAAAACTCATTAAGCATTGAAGAATCATGTCAACCAAGTAGGACTAGTTTGATATTGGTCATCCCACTAGTTTGTCTAGTCTTCTTAATCTTAGTTTCAATAAATCTAATTGATTGGTCATCCTCTTAGATTTATCTAAATATCTAGAAACAAGTTCACAATGATGGTCAGTCACAAGAACATTCGAAACTAGAATAGATTAAGCACAAAGATTAAGAACTAAACATGGCATGTAATCAAATAATAATCAACAAAATACTTCAGGAATAATCATGTCATGGCTTCATTATAAACCTTAGAAAAGTAGTTTAGTTACACAGTCATAATAAAAATCACAAAAGAAGTCATGGAAGAAGATAAAACCCGGAAAAGAATGGTAAAACACACTAAGCTTTTCTCCTTCACTTTCGAAGAATCCTCTGTATTCCGTTCTCCCTTAGATAGCCTAGGGCCCTCTATTTATTCTAGTAAAACCCTCAAAAGTCTGATAAAAACTATCCTAAAAGAAGACAAACTCCTAAATAATTAATGACACAAACTAGGAAAGAATCATTCTTGACTTGGGAAACACGTCATCTGTCTTGCAAGCCAGTTTTGGGGTCGATTTATCCTTTGGAAAATTCTGTAAAAATACGGGAAACATAATTTTATCTCTTATCTTTCCAGTCATATATCGCTCCCCACTACAAAAAATCGGGAAAGCCTCCAAATCTTCATTCTCCCACAGCTGCGCAATTCTGACTGGAAAGTTACTTCTGCAGGATTAACTTTAAAAAATGGAACGTTTGGCTCCATGAAAAATTATGAAATTTGGATACAATGATCTTACACCTCTTAGCTTCCTTCTCCAATTGGCCTTGCATTAAAACTCCTCATGGAAGTCGAATTATTGCCAAAAAGGTTCTAAGTGTGCAGATTGGCTGAAACAGAGAAAATGAAAGTAATAAGGCTCTTTTAAGACCAACTCCTTAACAAAACTTAAAGAAAGTTAATATGAAAATATAATAAATAATGCACCTATCACTAGTCTCTTAGTATGCACGCTTAAACAACAACATCGAGGTATGCCACCTTGAATCGGTAGTCTCGTTGTGAGATACTGGGGCTTATCCTGCAAAAAGTATACCTATTTTGCTTTGACGCACTCCCGCCTAGTGTTTTCTACAGTATCACAAATGATTTCCCACTCCTGTTTTGCTGTCTTGTATGTATACTAAATAAATATACATGTATAGTACATCATAAAAGTTTATAAGCCGCAGAATTGTGTTCAGAATTGTGCTTCATATCGAGCCCAATTATGGTTCCTCCATTTCCAATTATGCAGCGGTTTGCATCTTCCTTTCAGAAACACGACTATTCTGGTATAAAGCCATTCTTCCATTTTAAAAAATGAGACTCTCTTAAACTGATACGATGTTGCATATCAGTTTGATTCTGTAGAAGAATCACTTCCTAAAAACATTGCTAAGAAACCATTTTTTAACAGGCGCAATGGTTAACAAGACTGGACACCAAGTTCACACCATCATAATCAAAACTGTTTTGTTTAAACAGTCATACTAATTCAAAACATCCATAGCTGTCCTCGGCCTTGTCGTCAAGAGCCAAACCAAGGATCACACAGTTTTATACATACTGGTTGAGAAAAGAGAGAAAACAACTCAACACAGAGATGATGAGCATAAAGCCCCACATGGAAAATTGTGGTCGGTTCAATAGAGCACATTAAAACCAAGTCCACTAGGAATCATTCATTAATTACAATTATTTATCTACAAGACGA
This sequence comes from Pyrus communis, assembly GCF_041283825.1. NCBI lineage: Eukaryota > Viridiplantae > Streptophyta > Magnoliopsida > Rosales > Rosaceae > Pyrus > Pyrus communis. The sequence goes on from NC_142570.1 coordinate 21,991,952, forward strand.
TAGTGATGCCTCAAGTTTAAGAGCTAATTTACATGGATTACTTATTGACATGAGTGTGTATCGTGCACACACACACGCGTAAGTAAATTCAATGTGCCTATGGATCTGTTTTAGTGTCACCAAAAAATGACATGAGATTAGTTATCATAATATGATATGTATTACTTGATGATCATATGATTGGGAACATTTAGAATTATAAGTCATTTGGGATAGGTCTCAACAATATAATCTTTTACCTATATTCTTGTTTACTTAGGTTGTTATATTGTACACAAATAATAAACAATAATATTTACCTATTAATTTAAAATTAGAAGCCTTAATATGTATGATGTATTCCCAAATTTATAATCAAATGATTGGCTTTAAAGGCATACATTTAGCAATGTGCAGTTAGGCACCATTCATGGTATGTGAGCCTTCGAGAATATTTTATATTATTCTCAATAAGAGGGTGAATTAAAAGTGTGCTTTAGATTCATTTAAAAGGTAAGAAATACTTCTAATCTCTCGTTGTCTTGCTGATTAGAACCTAATAGATTGCACATCCAAGAGGTTGGGATGAACGCAAAATGATGAAATAATTAATTTGATTAATTAGATAACGATTGAAATTTAGTGAAATAGTTTAAATTAAATATATTGATGTTTAGATGTCTTAAATGGCTCTCAAAATAGCTTTGAATTAGTCAAGCTCATAGGGCAAGAACCAATTGGGTTTACTTTAAGTGACAAGATGTCTTAAAGTTCAAAAGTGATCCGAACTTTCGTATGGTCATGCATCCACTCATTGCTCTATAAGTGATGCATGCCTATGAGAAATGAAAACAACTAGAATAAAAGAAAGGGTTTATTTATTTATTTTTTCTAAGAGAGAAGTTCATGCTCCGTCAAGCTTGAAATTGAGAGCGAAAGTCCATCAACTTCTCCACTCTTTCTGTTAGACAAAGAGTGCACTAGCGTCTACTCCTTCTCTAGGTCCCTTATTCATCTCAAATGCTATAAGGTGTGGAAACTTTAGAGGGTTTCTACTTTGGAACCTAAAGGAGAATCCAGATAAGGTGGATCAACGCTGAAGCTTTCAAGTGGAGAGAAATTAGTGGAATACCTACAAAGGTCTTAAATCAAGATCCAAACATAAATGTTCCTATTATCTTCTTAGCTTTTGATTTTGAATTTTTTTTAAAAAATAAGTGGATACATCAATAATTTAGATCTTGATCTTGAAGAGGATTAAATTTCTTTAACATAATCTTTGCCACTGTCAACTATATCTAGAGGCATGTTAATTTATTGGCAAATCTTGCCATACATGTTACTATATGTTAATTTTTGAAATCCCAATCATGATTCTTGAGAGATAGAGCGGTTTTACTTCAAAATATTCTAGGTTATCTCTAATTGGACTTTTGATTCAAGATGTTATATATAGTTTTCACTTTGTACTACGGTCTAGTGATATTTCTCTTCACTTGTAAGTAAAAAGACTTAGGTTTGATTCTTGTCAAATGTGAATGCCAACCAAATTACTATGGCTAAGTCATTATGAGGCTTAGGGCTGGTTTGGTATTACCATGCTTTGAAAAAAAACTGCTTCTACTGTGCTGTGAGAATAAGTAGCTGTGAAATAAAACAGTAGAGTGTTTGGTAAACTTTTTTGTAAAAGTGCTTTTGGAAAAAAAAAAAAAACAGTATTATAGTGTTTGGTAAACTTTTATGTAAAATTGTTGTGACTGTGTGAAATGACCAAAAAGGGTATAATACTAGATGTGTCATTGATTTAATTTTCTTAACAAATAAAGGTGAATTATTAAATATACTTTATTTTTAAAAGAAAAATATTTATAAACTTTATCTTAAACATATAACCCAATATTTAACAAGAAATCATAATCCAACATTCAACATATAATCCAACATTTATGTTGCTTCATGTTTTCAGCTTGTTTTCAATGCTCATATTTGCTGCTTCATATTTTCAGTTTTTTTCACCCCAAAATATGAAAATAAGTTGTTTTTAAGTGTTTACCAAACACCTTTTTGAGCTCAATTTTTTTTATGCCCACTTTTTATAAAAGTACCTCAGTACCAAACCAGTACTTAGCCTATTCCAAGACCTCTTATGTTGTTCGTATGTATTAGAAAAAAGATGTTATAGATAGTTGTATATACTAAAATTCGTGAAATCTATTCATTTCACACTTATTCACATCTTGATTTATTTTATCTTGTGCATGTAGTCTGAATAAACAAAAATAAGATATTTTTAATGATCCAATACTTAAATTGATAGAAAAGGTCACATTCCAAGTTTAGAAAATTAGATGTGATATAATATTTGTGCTAAAACGAGTTTTTAAAAAGGGTGCTCATTTACTTATTCTATTGTATTTCAACAATCCTTCAATTATGAATAAATTTCATAATCATATTACTTTTTCATTATCATATAAAAGTAAAAACAGTTTTAGCTTTTTCATTGCAAAAATTACTTGATAATGAAGTAATATTTTGGCACATAACAAGTAGTTTGTAATAGCTCCAATTTAAATAATTTTTCTCCTATTCCGTTATTTTTAACATACTACGTAAATACCAAAATTTGAAACTTTCATACTTTTTATCCCATAACAATTCAATATGTTGCTTATTTAGTTTTAAAGGTAAATGCGTTTTTTATTCATTTTTGGAATGACTTGTACTTTCACCGTATGCCTTCTAAGTATAGAGCTCCATGCCTTAAACTTCAACTCCATCAAATACATCATTCTTTGAGAAAATTAGAAGTTACTCATTCTTTGAAGCATGGCCGGAATAAACATCTTTCCAATTGTGCTAGTTTTGTTTTTGGTGAGTAACACATTTCCGATGTTGGAGGCAATAGATGAGAAGACTTTACCTGAGTGGAAAAAACATTTCACCATAAAGAACGCATTACATTTTCGACGGACAACTGATTAGCGACAATAGTTGTCCGGCTATTGTGGCGGTGGGGAAAAAATGTCATGATATTTTTTTGAACTGGACTCTTGGGGGAGCACTGGAATAAGAAGATCTAAGGCTTTGGCAAGGGGTAAACAACTTTGGAATCATTGTGTTCTAACTACCATCGCACCTGCTTCTTCTTCCTATTAGAAGATGAACTATATTGCTCCCAAGCTAAATATGTGTGGAATATTTCATGATTGACTTCACCTTATTATTTTAACTTCTAAGGCTTTAATATTTTTGTTGGTAGAATGAACATTAGTAAATATTAAATCAACTTCCTCGCTAATTTTGAAAAATTCGAGCAATGTTACCCCAATTAGGTCAATTTATACCTTTTAACCCTTATCCGGGTTTTATATTCCGTTATTGCAACAACAATCCCTACTGAGTGTTTAGGAAGATTGCCCGCTATCCAAACCATTTGGAAAGTCAATTGGATATTGAGTATCTAGAAAAGTTAGTATATATCATAAAGTTTAGCATGGTATCATGCGACGCGCCTTAGACACGTGCTGAAATACGGTTGCTTGTCTATTGGACAAGTTAACTAATTATTTATTGCCAAAGAAGTTTAAATTGGATGCTTACCGCATGCCAAAGACTCTAATGTGACAAAGTTTCTGGTTATAGTACGCAAATACATCTCATACTTGAGGCATCATAGGTATTTTATGTGTATAGATATGAAGTCTAATTTGACCTCAAAGCCCTCAATGATTTGCATGGCCCCATAGTGTGTTGTTTCGTTTTATGTGTAAGAGTCTGGTGGTACATGAATGCGCAATGAGGAATCTATGCACAAAGTACTTGTTGATCAAGCTATGTTTGTAATAGCTGCTTTAACATGAGATGCATAATGGTGATTATAGATATCTACATGTGATTTGATATTATTTCATAGCACATAATTCTTGAACTAAATATGGAGAACTGAATTGCATTGTAAATACAATCAAGGTTCGAAAAGGTATCATGATTAGTTCGCGTATACTTCTACTGATCTGGGTAGCTATGAAATGTTTTTAGGTGGCACTCATAATTTTTGGAGTTCGAAAAGTATCATGACTTTTGGAGTTAATTAATTAATTATTTAATTTCATTGTCGGCTTTTGTTAAAACCTAAGTGGTCACACACCTATGGTAGTTATATCAACATTAGCTAGAATGATGATTTGATATAATTAATTGTTAATTATATTGGATTTATTATTTGAGCCAAATAGACATGTTTTAATTAAATAGGTTTTGGATTTTAGTTTTTTTATTTTTTTTTGTCAAACGATATGTTTTATTAGATTAGATATTAGATTAGCTATCGATGAGTTTCAAACCCATGCGATCATGCAAAAACTCAATTCCTTTCTACTATTGTGATAAAACGCCACTTGCAGGTTTTAGATTTTAGTTAAAAAATAATGATGATCATGGACTACACCAAATAATTGAGCCATGTGATTATCGGTATAACATGAGGGCATGGTTTGACACTTGTATGTTTTAAAAACTTTAAATTTACCTTCGCATTTAATAAAATGGGGTTTACGTGCCTCATCCTTGTTATTTCTTGAAGTTGGAATTTGCTATCTCCATTTTTATGTGACTCCCTTAATCACCCGGGATTAGATTGATACTTACACATATGATGTATGTAAGTCCTTTAATCCTTCTGGATTAGGTTTCTACTTGGACATATGATGTGTAGATTATGATAGTTAATGTAGAAAGACAACTTAAAGATGGTCCCGATAAGACCGAAGAGGAAAAAGGCACAATCCCAACAGCAAGAAACGAGTGCATGATGATTATTCTATTACATGCTTGTTTAATTTTGTTACATCTTTCGTTTGATAGATGTACATATTTTTTTTTGTGTTATGCCTTTCGGACAAAAAAATGCAGGAGTAACCGATCAAAGATTGATGAACAAGATCTTCAAGAGAACTTAAAAAGACAATGCATGCATACGTCGATGACATGGAGGTTAAAAATAAGGAGAAGAAGGATTACCTCACTCACATACAACTACAAGACTGATTCGACCTGCTCCAAATAAACAACTTGACGCTTAATTCGGATAATTGCACATTCGGAGTAGCGTCAAAAAAATTCTTAGGTTATTGTAGGGATAGACACGGGCTGGGTAGAGTCCAAATTTGAAGGGATCAGAACGGATCCGCTTTAAATTACCATGAGGTGGGCCGGGCTGGGTATAAAAGTTTTGAACTTTGGAACCAAACCTAACCCGGCCAGTTTGAAATGGGCTGGGTCCACTGGTCCAATTACAATTTTTTGTTAGAACAGATTCTTTGGACTGGTGTTTCGGAATGCTAAAAGAAACAGATGCTAAAAATTCTACCCATTGAAACAGAATGCTAAAAAACTCAAATTTGACAGCATTACTGAAGAGCTCATCTTCTTTTCCATATAAAAACAGAATGCTAACAATTATAATCACATAAATTATAATATTCCATGGGTAAAATTACCAAATAAAAAAGCAAAGAAATTTGAATTTGTATATATCAAATGCACCCCAAAACAAGCACAATCGAAGAAGTATTCGGCAAAGAACTGCATAAATCTAGGACTTTTGCAAACATGTAGACACGACCTATAAGATATTCCTTCACTGTCCACTCAACATTTGGAGAGGAGTTGACATCTACACAGAGCTAGTTGCATGATTTCTCGGGTCGACCGTCTCGAATTACTCTTTCAAGAGTGATTGAAAAGCACTTTACCTAACTGCTAGGCCTGTCAATACTTATGTTTTGATGAGTCAACATTAAATTAAATACATATATTACCCTAATCTTAGTTTATTTTGGTTATTATTTTGGAAGAATTTTGATACTTTAAATTGTATTTTCAATATAGGATTTCTGACTTCCTCTGGGAAAAAACGTGATCAAATGAAAGAATTTTGGAGTAATTCCAATTGGAGGATGTTCGTGAGTCGCTTAGCTCGATCGTGTCAAAATATCAGATTTTTCCACCAAATGGTTATTTTTTGGCAATGGAATAAAGAAGCAGTGCGCGTTATTGGAAAGTGACGTTTTTGGGTTTAATTGCGATTTTTTGGCCCAAGGTGACCTTTGATGGGTTCGTGGCCTTATGGAGAAATGTTCATAATATTTCAAGCTTTAACTCTAGCTATTTTGGGCCGGTTTTGGGTCCAAAACGTGGCTGTGCAAATTTTGGGCGAATTTTACTAGTTAATTTGGGATTATGTTTCCTAATTTATTTTGATTTGTTTCGTTTCCTAGTGTGATTATAAGACTTCTAGGGTTTTAATTTGTAGTAGTATAAATAAGGTTTTTTAGGGATGCTCTCCTATGGCCATCTTTTTGAGAACCTATGAGGACCTATTTTATATGAGCCATATCTAACGGTACAAAAATTGATGAGTTTATAAAATCCTTTCACACCTTAACAAATCAAAATACACCAAAAAATAAAAATAGGGTTCACACTCAAATTTTCGACAGCTACAAGTTGAAGGAGAGTAGCACGATTTTCAATTTCATAAGGTCCTTAGAAAATTAAATTCTTGAAGCTACGAAAAGGTATTGATGAGTCGATTTTGTATTATATATTTAGCCCATTCTTAGTATATTTTGGTTAATATTTTGGAAGAATTTTGATACTTTGAATTGTATTTCCAATATAGGACTTTCGACTTCCTCTGGAGCAAAATATGATCAAATGGGTGAATTTTGGAGCAATTCTAGTTGGAGGACGTTCATGAGTCACTTGGTTTGATCATGTCAAAATATCAATTTTTTCCACCAAGCGGTTATTTTCTGGTGATAGAATAAAGGAGCAGTGCACGGTGATGGAATAATGACGTTTCAGGCTTGAGTTACGTTTTTGGAGTCCAAGATGACGTTTGATGGGTTCATGGCCTTTTGGAGATGTGTTCAGAACGTCCCGATCTTCAAAACAAGCTATTATTGGCTGGATTTGGAGGATATTTGAGGCTAAAACATAGCTGGACAAGTACTTGGCAGATTCTCCTAACTTAATTAGAATTTTATTTTCTAAGATGTTTTATTATTATTCTTAGTTTAATAGTTGGAATAAAGGACCTGGGTCTTAGGGATTGTGCGATGCCTTTTAGATGGGTTTTAAAAAGGTTTGGCCAGTCCTAGGTTACACACGCTTTCTTTTATGCAATTTTGGAGATAGAGAGAATTGCCAGGGTTCTTGAAGATTTTCAGACTTTTTACTTTAAGGTGTTTTCAATCATTTTCTTTATAATAATATTTTCTATGATTTCAATTATGAATATGCGTAACTAATTCGTTTTGCTAGGGGGAAACCTTGAGCCTTAGTATGAATATGTAATTTTTATTTAATTGCTTATGATTGATTACATGCGCACTTTGAATTATTAATCATTGTTTTAAACTATCTAATTTTCTTGATGGTTGGCCACCATTAGGATATCTAGACCACAGCCCAAGCCGTGCCATTCAAGGCCACACAGGCCCAAGCCCAAGGTGAGACCACATGAGCCACTTAAGCCCGACGCGAACCCAACGCATTGCCAAGCCGAGCCCTAGCCTCGCACCCACGTGTGCTACACGCCGAGTAGCCCACTTCCGTGGCCCAACTTGCTTCTGCGGCCCAGCTTGCTCCCGTGACTTTCCAAGCAACCCAAGTCGGTCCATGATTAGTTCAACCGTCCCGACTTTAAATTTCTTGGCTTACAATTGAACTAGGGGCATTTTCACCATATTTCTCAGCAGATTTGATATTTTCCAACTCAAATCTCGCGCTCGGAGTCTACCACACTTCCATTGCTCAAAGAGACACATTCTTTCCAAGCTCTTCCAACCCTAATGGAGAACAACACTTGTCTCGACAAGTCATAGAATTGATGAGTGCCCTCGCATAACAGACAACCTTGGTGAATCAGCTCTTGCAGTGCACCGAGATGCAATGTGCCCCTGATTCGAAAATTATACGCACACAAATTAAACCCTATTTTTGACAATTGTAGTATAGATATATAAGTAGGGATCGTTCTGGACCGGGGATTAGGAGGGATTGTTAATCTCTTGGAAACTGACTTAAAAACGTAAAAACAATATAAAACACTAAACTAGACTCAAAGAATTCAAAAATACTTTAAAACATAAACTAAACAGATTCTAAGCATTAAAGAACAAGAAAGTAAAGGGGGGTTTAGGTTTGACGAAAATTGAAATAACGAAACAAGTTAATAAACTAGACAGAATGTAAATATAAAATTGATAAAATAGAATGATGAAAAACTAGTTAGAGGGTTCCTTATCCACACATGAACATAAGCATATAATTTGACTCCCAGTTATGACTTCAACAAACGATGAATGACAATGCTCCAAGTTAATTAGGTTCGCTTAAACTAACCTTCAGATTTCCCTAGATTCATTGGATTGAATGGAATACGCATTACAACCAAATTATTCCTAATCAAAGTCCCTAACCATGGAATACGCATGATAGAGACATTCAACAAGGATCATTAAGTTCAATGGAAATCATAAACATCGACTAGGCATTCATAACTATGGAATACGCATGTTAATCCAGCCTAGGGTTTACTAAACACAATCGTGACTAGCGATCTTTACTACTCATGAATATAAGTTCATAACGATTAGGTGAAATTCCCTTATATCCTAGCATCAAGTTTAGGCATGCAAATTAAGTGTCGACCCTCAACCCACATACATAAACAAGTTCTTAATCAAAACAGAAAAGTAAACCACATCTAAAGTTCATGAATTCATAACTGGAGTAAATCAAATCATAACCAACATATGTCCATGGTTTCAAATTCGCCTCTAACTAAAAAGAAATTAGTTTCACATGTTTAACATAATTGAACAACAAGTTAAATTAAACATGAAAACAGAAACAAGAAAAGAAGGAACAAATGGATGGAATTGAATGGATGGAAGGTTAGCTACGGGGTTCATCTCCACATAAGTTATACTTGCATAATAAAATGATTTCCAATTGCGTTTCAATAAATCATTAATTCTCAACTCCCCAAGTTAACCGTGATGCACTAATTAACCTTCAAATCTTCCTAACGTTATTGAATTGGATGATTGCATACGACAATCCAAAACATTCCCCACAAGTCCCCTACATGATTGCATAATAGAGATACAAGCAAGAATCATTACGCTCTATGAAAATTATAAGTGTTGACGAGGCATTTGTAACTATGAATGCATGATACTCTTGCCAAGAATTCATTTAACGCGATTGTTTATAAGCAACCTCCACTACTTGTGAATATAAGTTCGTAACTATTAGGTGAAACTCACTTATATTCTAGCGTCATATTCATGCATGAAAATTAAGTGTGCACTCTTAATAAACATACATAAATAAGTTATCAATCAAATAGTTAAACAAATTGAATCCACAACTTATGAAACGCAATTAGAATTAATCAAATCAAAACGCAAGTATAAACATATATTTCGAATCCCCCCTAGCCAAGGGGGGGTTTAGTTCCTCATACAAAACAAAGAGAATTAAAATTAAACATTGAAATCAAAGAAACACCTAAACATTCCAACAACTCAAACTTGAATTGTATGAACGTTTAGGCCCTCTTCTCTTCCTCTTTATTGTAGCATAAGGTCTAAGGATAGTTGGTTTGGGGGAATGGAAGTGTGGAATGGAGTGAGGAGTGATGGAAATGGAAAGATGGTTTTTGGATTACAAGGGAACTCACGGCAAAGAGAAGGAATGGAAGTGTTTGTGGTGTGTTGTGTATGAAATGAGATGATATGAATGATGGGAATGCAAGGGCTTTTATAGGAGAATGAAGGTATAAATGGCTGTTTGTTTAAGCATGCAAGTGGCTAATTAATGATGGACAAACAGCTAGGGAAGCATGTGAAAGCTGGAATTGCATGTGAAGGTGTGTGTGTGTGCTGGAAATGCAAAGAATGCCCACGGCAAGGATGTTTTCTTGTTGAAAATCTGGATGCATGATGAAGATTTAATAAATAATGCATGTAGGTGGCTGCAATGATTAAGAGAAGTTGCTGAAAATCTAAGGGAAAGCTGGAAAGGCATGTGAAGATGCTGGAAATGCAAAGAATGCCCATGGCAAGGATGTTTTGGTGTTGTGTAAATGCATGTGAATGCATGACATTTGAAGTGATTGTTGTTGAAAATGAATGTGAAGGCATGTGAGTGGCATCTAGGAATGATTAAAGGGGTGTTGCTAGGTTGGAAATGCATGTGAATGCATAGAGGAAATCTGAAAATGGTCATAAGGAATGCACGGCAAAGGAAGTGTGAGTTGGTGTGTGAATGCATGTGTTGAATGTGAAGGGAATATCATTTGCACGGCAAAGAGGGATTTGTGGTGAAATGGATGAATGATTAAGAGTGCATGTGGGTGATTTGAATGAATGCAAAGTGAATGAATAATGAAATGGGAAAGCATGACCAAGGTGGAAATGCATGTGAAATGTTGGAAAGGGATTGGGAATGCACGGCTTTGGGGAAAGAATGAGTGGATGTGCAAATGTGTTTTAATTAATGAAAGTGTTTGGAGAATGAATGCAATGATGAAGAGTGAATAAAGAATGCATGTAGGGTTAGCTAGGTTGGCTTTGTTTGGGTGCATGTGTGTTAATGGTGGTTTTGCATGTGAATTGATGGATTGTTTTTGATGGAATGGATGGTTCTTTGCATGGCTATAAGGGAGAGAATAAGAGAGAATGGGCTAGGCCCTTTGTTTTATGTCCAAAGTGAATACAAGGCCTTCAAATTCGTCCATCCTCTTGGCTCCATGGATAAGCTATCCAATCCATGCCCAAAAATGCTCCAAATGGCCTCAAAATGCACTTTCTTGTTCCCTAGGCCCTTAGAACCTGAAAACACACAAAAGAAGCATAAATGACTAAAATAACGAGAGAAACATAACGTAAATGCACGAGAACAAGCCATTTAAGTCGCATGAATATGCTCCTATATGCCCCCAACGAGGTGTCCCGAAGTAGGATAAGGGCAGACGAAGAACCTCTCCAACAACGTCTCGGCAAGTAGCCACTTGACTAGTCACGAATCGAGCGTTCGGGCAGTGTACGCTCTCGATTGGGCCCTCGAGATAGTGTATACTCCTGTCTTAGTGTGCGGAGACTAAGCCCACGGACGAGCATACAGTCATAGTTATGGCCACACTTCGATAGTCAAAATGAGAAACTTTCTAGGAGAAGTGTTCATTCATGGCTATGCCTACAAGGAGCATCCTCCACCTTACATCGGAGTAGGCAGCACGAAGGACGGAGAGAAGCAGTCACTTAGTTTGGCTCAAGCTCAACTAGCAGCCTGCGAAGAATTCCCTCACCTGCTAAAAACGAACCACATGCACCACAGTCGTGGCATAGACGAGTCGAGAACGTAGAAAAGTAGCCTAGACCAGTGGATCATGATCGAGGGTAGCCGAGAGCTCCATTACGCCCAACAAAGGAAAATTTAGGAAGAAGTAGAAAGGCTCATGACCAAGTGATTGCGCAATTTCCAACACAACAAGGTCACTAACGAGGCACTACGATGGGACATGACCAACATAAGTAGGTTACCCTTCACAGACGAGATTGAGCAGGTAAAGCCTCTATGCAAGTTTAGCATGTCATATTTCACATCCTTCAAAAGGGATGGAGACCTGGAGAGACACCTAAAGCATTACCGAAGCGCAATGATCCTATATCGAAACAACAACGATTTTATGTGCAAGATATTTACCATCACTCTACAAGGCGAGGCGCAAGATTGGTTCTACACCTTGCTGCCACAATCCATCTGGAGTTTCGATAAATTTTCTTTGGTTTTCACCAAAGAATATTCATCCTATCGCTCGATTAAGAAAAGATTCTACCACTTGTTTCAAAGCAGAGAAAGCAAAGATAGTTAGATGCAACGACTTAATAGCTAGAGAAGCCTTCCAAAAAGGACTCCTAGCAGACTACCCACTGTTTGGAGAATTGATCATGAAAGAAGATCTAACTCTAGCAGACTCCTTCGCTCTAGCAGAGAAACATGTACTTTAGGACGAGGTATGCCGATGCACAGTCAAGGTAAATTCAAGCAATCTTGAATATGAAGTTCCCCACTACACTGAAGGAGATTCAAGGTCTGACTGGACGAGCAGCCGCATCTAATGCAGCAATAAGCTCTACCCTTATACGATAAGAGCTGAGGGCCAAACTACATGTATTCCACAGTTTAAAAGCTCTTCTTGATGCGAAAATCAACTACCAAAAATTCAAAAGCTAACTTTGGCGACAGTTGTTACAACCTGGAAACTCAAGTTATACTTTCAGAAGCATGCAATCATCTTCATGAAGCATTATTTCACCTAATTCAGAAGCACGACAATAAAGGCGCAGACACTGGTGGTGCAAAAGTTTTTGACGAACACAACAACTCAGCTCAAAAGGCACGTTAAAGGCAGACGAACACTAGAAGAACACTCGGAAGCAAGTTTTATCTTCATCGCCCCAAAAGATTCTATATAGGAACAACATGTACTGGCAAGTTGAGCACTACCTCCTACTGCGTGTCACACGGCCCCAACTGACCTTTGCTTCATAATTCAGCTCTAGAGCGGCCCGATACCGACAGTTGAGCATTTTCTACTCCGTGTAACATGGCCCCAACTTCATGGCTCCATATTTCTCCTTCACGTCTAGCTTAGGCGAGGCAACAGAGCAACCCAACAACATTCTGAAGGCTACCGAGCACGCCCTAGCCATACCTGCTTCGCCCGATGAAGACTTCTGGCATTTACACGTCGACGGTGCATCCAACTACAAAAGCTCGGAACCAGGCATGATCCTTATCACCCCATACAGTTTAATGCTCGAGTAGGCGATTACTCTGGGCTTCAAGACCAACAACGAAGTAGAGTACAAAGCCCTACTAGCAGGCCTCCAAATGGCAAAAAAACTTGGCGGTGAAAAAGCTTGCAATTTATTTCGATTCCTAGCTAATCACTAGCCAAACTACTGGGGAGTACACGACAAAAAGTTTCGCTGGCAGACAACGCCCACGCGAATGCACTAACCTAGGCTCCGCCCTTGACCACCAACTCAAATGCTCTATCCTAGTGGAATATGTTAGACAAGCCAATTATAAAGGCGGAGCCAGCAGCCAAAGTGTCACAAGTTAGTACAACTTCAAACTGGCAGTTCTATTATAGACTACCTGGTCAATGGCACACTTCCCATGGAAAGGTTGGAGTCAAAAAAACTCCAAATAAACGTAGCACGCTACTACATGTGGAACGACATTCTTGCTCGAAGATCCAACACTGAACCACATTTCCTCTGTCTAATGCCTCCTGATGACCTAAAGGTTCTAAGCTCAATCTAAGAAGGTGTTTATGGAAATCACTCTAAAGACCGACCCTTAGTGCAGATGGTTCTTAACGCAGGCTACTACTGGCCTACCATGCATTAGGATGCTAAGGAGTTAATACAGAAGTACGACCGTTGCCAATGCTACAAGCCGGTAATAGCATTGCCTGCAAGTAAACTACACCTGTAGACGAGTCATTGACCATTCATGCAGTGGGCAATCGACCTGGTAGGACATACGTCGCCTACTACTGGGGGCAAAGGCATGATGATCGTGGCAATTAATTACTTAACCAAATGGGTAGTAGCAGAGCCCATGATGACCACGACTTAGACTGACATAGAGCGCTTTATATATAGGCACATCATTTGCCGATTTGGCATCCCTTAGTCCATCGTCACCGACAATGGCCCATTATTCGTGGGCAAAGATTTGGCAAAATTATTCCAAAAATATAGCATCAAGCAGCACATGTCAACGTCGAGATATCCTCATGGCAATGGGTAGGCCAAAGCATCCAACAAGACGATCCTCCACTGCTTTAAGAAATCCCTCACTTACAAGAAGAGAAAATGGCCAGACGAACTCCCCAAATGTTTATGGGCATATCGCACTACCAAAAGACAAACAATCAGTGAGATTCCTTTTCTCTTTGGCATTTGGTTCGAAAACCATCATTCTTCCTAACATTATCATGCCAAGGACCAGCATTTTACTGCTAAGCATTGAGCAGAGTAGTAAGGAGATGGCCACAAACTTAAATTTAGCAGAGAAGAAGCTTGAGCAGACCATTACTCGTATCGTAGCTTACCAGCAACTGCTTCTCTCCAGCTACAATAAAAGGGCTAAGATCTGACAGTTCCAACCTAGAGATCTAGTCCTAAGAAAAGCTTTCATCACTGCCTGCAGAGAATGCTCTAAAAAGATGGATCCCATTTGGGAAGATCAGTAGAAGATCAGCAGAGTAGGAGGCAAGGGTAATTACACTTTCTCCACCATGAATAACAACAAAATCGGAAAGTAGTGGAACACCTATAATATGAGGAAGTACCATACGTGACCTCCCACTACATCAAAGTCTAAAGACTCAAACAGCTCGATGGGCACCACCTTGTAAGCCGAAGACTATCCAGTTGTTATGCAGTTCCTACCTTACTGCTAAGTTCTCATTCATTTCACTTATTTTTCAATGAGGAATTCAGAAGTAATCTTCAACTTGGCTCGGCTGTATGCTTACAACAACTGATCATTACTGCACTTCAAAAGAAGGCTGTGCCCTTCTTAGGGACTCATCACAAGCATTGTGCCCCCCGATAGACCAACCATGCTCTCCAGTGCGAGCGGATAAACTAATTGCTCTCCAGTGAGAGAAGGTAAATCAATTGCCCGACACCTACATGGGTATGCTCTCCAAAGTAGGAGGACAAACTTACACTTCGAATATCTAGATGTGGATGAGTTGGGCTGCTCTAGTATAGCTAGATGCATGATGGCTTGTGCCAGGATTCCTAGAAGAAGCCACAATGTTCTTTTTTAAGGCTTAGCTAAATGAAGGATTTTGGGTCTCTTGGCTTAATCTGCGGGAAACCGGGCTTTAGAGACGAAGGGGGCACATTACATAGTATGCCTTTGGGACGGCTACCTTGGAACCCTAAAGCTGTTACCGAGTGCATTAAGGTAGCCTACAATTTCCAAAAGACTGCCTACGGCTTGCCCTTTGAGCAGTAAATGTGCGCTAAACTTATACAACTGCACATTCTTATGAAAGGTTAAATAAGCTAGCGTGCATATAAAAAGATCTATCTACTGTCGACATGCTACGTAGTCGATAAGCTTCACCTCTGCCATGCGCGAAATGACCTACACCAAGTCCTAAAATCTTGTGATACTTGCTACGCAACCTACAAAATTGGAGATAGCCAAGGTTAATAGCTTAGTGGCCACACAGACTTGTCTGCTTCTGTAACGCGACTTATTTGTTTATATAAAAGTAGCATGCCTGCCACTGGTCTATAAAGTCTAAAGGTTAGGGCATGAACAAAAGAAGCGAAGATTGAGAAAAGCGAACGAAGCAAGTTTATTAAATTTTCTGGCAAAATTGATAAACAACTAGCAAAGACTAAAAAAGTTCAAGCAAACCAAAAAACAACAGGGGAGAAAATCCTAAAGACTACTTAGAAGACTACTCTTTAGTAGCTTAGGCACTCCACGACTACTCGGTTGCTACACATTCAGCAGCGGTACCATCCGGCGCTTCAACCCTGACTGTTCCAGGCTGGGCACTAGCATCTTTGACTACTTCACCAATAGAAGCCTCAAAAGAAAGGAAAGCAAGTCATTTGAAGAAATAAAGAAGGTCTTGAAGTCTATTCCAGCAAACTCAAAGTCAGACGGCTTACCAAAGAGATGATCTACATAACCCAACTTGTAGAAATCGGTTAGACTCTACACAAGTGAAGCCTCAAGTCTCGTCTTTTTACTCTTCAGTTACTCGTTCTCCTTAAGCAGACCAATATGGACGCGTTACAGCTCATCGACTTATTTCTTTAAACTTTCAGCGACCTTGGAGTTCCAACGCTTGGGGTTCAAGCCTATCAATGGCCTTCTTGAGTGGATCACTTGGTTATAAGCAATAATCCACTCTTCATCCTTTACATAAGCAGTAGAATGAAGCTTAGAAATGGCACGCTCAAGATCTTGAATCTGAGGTATGTAACATCCGATCTCATTCTTTACACTTTTATACTTAACTTGGATCACGTCAAGTCTAGTCTTCAAGTCAATGATCTCTTGGCGAGTGGTCTTAAGCTGTAAAGAAGTGGAGGCAGAGATATTAGACCCCTTTAAAGCAACGAGCTTAGATTCCAACCTCTTGGTCTTCTCGGCAGAAGAATAAGCTTCGACTGCCACAACCTTTGCCACTTCCTTGGTAGCCTTGGTATGCTTTTGGTCAAGGAGCATGGACTCGGCTGCTAGAATAGCCATCTTCTTTATCATGGCAAGTAGAGCAGTCTTCCTATACTCGGTCGTATGCTTCGCAAAAGAACATGGGCAAATAACTCCTCTAATGCCATCGACAAAGTTGGCATAAACGTCCATGTTTTCAAGCAGATCTGGTTTCAAAAGCGCATAGATCTCAGCAGCTTCCCCAGAAGCTGGCTTAGTAGATTTCTCACAGCTACCTACATGAGTAGTTTCCTTATTCCTATTAGGTTAATCAATCTCAGTAGCAGAGGGAGTGGGCCTTGCACTACTTTAGCAGCAAAGTCCACTTTATCACTCTTCATAATAACAAGCCTCTCCAAAGGTGAACCAGACTTAGCTCCCAACAGACATCTTGGTACTGACTTTGGCACTGGGGACATGACAGGACCTCTATGTTGAGCAATTATATCAGCAATTATACTAGCCATTCTCAACATGGCAAGCGCTATAGGCGCAGATGTAACATCTTTATTTTTCTTCCATTGGAAGAAGTCATGTCAATCATAGGCCTTTCGGCGGTAGGCGAACCTTCACGAGTAGCGGAGGAAGTTTTTAGTTTTTTCTCAACCAGCATTTCTTGAGTAGGTAGGGAAGATCTTTTCTTTCCACCTTCATTCATAGTAAGCTCCACAACAGAGATCAGACGAGCCAATGCATCCACCTTGATCCTCTTTACCTCATTTCTCGGGAGCAGCCTACCTTTCTCTCAGCAAAAAAAACTAAGCAGCCAACGTCATTCACGGTACTCAGCATGGGAGCTCAACCCATACTGCCTTCACCTTTATTTTTTCTCTCGGACTAGCAGGCAGGAGGCCTGCATACCTAGCATTCCAGCAGCCCATGAGGCCCGCGACCTCCTCATTTTTTCTCAATAGCCAGCCTAGCCCGAGTCAGGTTTAAGACCCTAAAGGACGTGAGCACTGCACCCCAGCGCCTCAATCCATGGACCTAGCTGCACAAACTGCCTTTGGCTCTAACCAAGCCGAGCAGCCCAAGTAATGGTCCCTGCCACAAAACCTTCATAACCCATGCCAAGCCGACTCCTGGCCCCTATCAGCCGACGTGCCGCACTACCCCAACGATTGGCCTACGACAACATTATCTAAGAAGAAGACAATATTACCTTTGAGGAACACCGGAACTCCTAAGCTCGAGCAATGGACAATCATCCCTCAATCAAGTCAAAAGTGCGCAAAATAGTTATTTATTTATAACCTATTTCATCCATCCTCATCAAATCTTCTCCATAAGGTAACCCCCAAATCATTCCTTTTTAATTATATTAACTAGCTAATTAATTGATTTATTATTCAATTAATTTACTAATTAGCTACAAATCATGAATCTCACCCAAAAAACCATCCAAGTGGCCGGTCCATCTCCTCCTAATGGGGCCGGTCACACCCCTATATAAACTACCTTATTTTCTCCAAAACTCAATTCCAATTCTCTTGCTAAATTCTCTAAATTCTCCAAACACTTTTCCCTCAAAATTCTAAATTTGGCATCGAAGGTTCTTCGGCCAAAGCCCCCCCCGGTCGCCCAAATTCATCATGGGCATGTGAGGCTCTTGGCCTTGACATAAGGTGTTATTTGTTTTGTAGGTGCAATTTTGTCCAAGAACAAGGAGGAAGAAATTTGCATCATACGTTTTCACTTGAACATCATGAGGAAAATATATATTAGGAAAACCTAACCTTCAAAGTGGCATGTGTAGATCATAAGTAATTGGTAAAAATACATAGGATTGCTAGGTGATGGTGGAACCCTAGTGTTTTTCTAAATTGGTATTTAAAACTCTTTTCTTTTTATCATATTAGTTTTGAGGAAATTTATTATTTGTTTTTAATTAAAATTCGTTTTTAATATTACCCAATTTCAAAATCTCTGTTCTTAATTTTTTTAATTCTAAGTATTTAATTAGGAATTGTGTCTACATAAATTATTAAAATAGTCATTGGGGAGAACGACCTTGCATGAGCATCTATACTACAATATCCTTATATTCATGCAAGTATTTGATGTGATTTTGACCCTATTTACATAGACAGTAAAAATCCTATCAGGTACTTCCTTTGTGGTTATATTGATTTCAATTTCTCCCAATTTCCCCCTCCCCGTTGTCAACAAAAGTAGAAATTTCTCCCAATTTCTCCCAAAGAACTCCTCATCGCCGTGTTGCCCCTCCATTGGTAAGTCTTTTAATTGCTATAGTCGTTCCATCACCGAAGACACCCTTGAACACCTTGCCAAAACCACCCTCTCCAAGTATGCTTGCAAAGTTTATGGGCTGGAAACTCACCTCGGAGGTGATCCAAGGTGAAGATCCTAAACTCTTCTAGACGAACTTCAAGGGCGGGAGCAGAACGGTAAAGAGGGAGGATGAGCTTGAACCTTATTTTTATTTTTTGACGTGTTTTGATTTTGTTTAGGTGTAAAAGAATTATATAAACTCATTAGTTTTTTGTACCGTTAGATTAATCCTATGACTCATATAAAAGAGGTCCTCAAAAAGAAGATCTTAGGAGAGTATTCCTGTAAGGTTTTTTAGCCATTAGAGTTTTTTTTTTTGGGGGGGGGGGGGGGGGGGGAGAACAACCCTAATTTATAGACCTTTTTACAATTCAAGGTGTTTTCTTTCTATGTTCTGTTGGGGCGAGGCCACGAGCCTTAGCAAAAATATGTAGTTTCTTTTCAATTTACTTATGATATTATGCATGCATGTTTTCAATTATTAATCACTGTTTTAAGCTATCTAAGTGTCTTAGTGATTTGCGACTATTAGGATATTTAAAAAAGTAATTTGATGTAATTTTGGTCGGAAGGTTCCTTGAAATTGGTGCTGACTTCTTGTGGTTAATAATTGTAATTTCACTTAGGATGAACACCATGTCTTAAGGGTTGCATGGTTTTTCTAAAGGGTTTTCATAAAACTTAATGAGTCTTTCATGTTCATATTTGATCCGAACATCCAGACAGGTTGCATGTTAGATATATGTTCTATGTTGGAGGTTCCAAGTAGGACATATATTAGGAAAACCTAACCTTCAAAGTATACATAGATAATTCATAAGTAACTGGGATAACTACGTAGGATTGCTAAGATGACGGCGGAACCCTAGTGTCTCTTTAAATTGATTTTCCTTAAATTGTTTTCTAGTTAATTTATTTAATTATTTTTATTTTAAATTCGTTTTTAATATTTTAAATTTCAAAATTAACATTTTCCAAACTTTGTTTTAAATAATTAATTAAGAGTTGGTTTTAAATAAAAATTATTCATTCAATTCCCTGTGAAACGCGACATTGCTTGAGTCGTTTATACTACAACTACCTTGTTCTCTTACAAGTATTTTAAGTGTTTTTATCCCCATTTGTGCATGTGGTAAAAATCCTATCATGTTCCATCAAAGACTTTTTCTCCTATTGATGGCCAACACGTGGCTTGGAGTTGACGTATGGACAGACTTGTTCTTAGAGCCAAGTGCTAGAAAGTTTTCAGGACTACCAATTGGCCTGGGCGGTAGGAAAGCACTTTAGGTTGCACTCATCTCTTCCTGTCGACAGACTATCCATGACCATGACCGGTCGTTTGTTGGTGGTCGTCTTTCGTCATTGCAGTAGTGCTAAGTCTACTAAATGTTGGGCTGGCTTGTAGGCCTAGTGTCTTGATCATCTCATCCAGTAGTGGGCTTTGCCAATCAATTTAAGCGCAAAATAACTATGTATTGTTTCAACGAGTCTAAAAAGACCCTGTGTTAGCAATATTTTTCTAATAATTGCATATAAAAAGTTTCTATCTTCATATTGTTAGAACAATTTTAGAAAATATGAAAATAATAAGACAAAATAATTGAATAATTAATTTGATTAATTGGATAACGATTGAAATTTAGTGAAATAGTTTAAATTAAATGATGTTTAGACGTCTTAAATGGCTCCCAAACTAACTTTAAATTAGTCAAAGCTCATAGGGCAAGAACCTATCGGGTTTACATTAAGTTACAAGATGTCTTGAAGTTAAAAAATGGTCCAAATGACCCATTAACCTATTCTGTTCCAAACATTTTGAGGGAGAGGGCTTCTGTCTTGACATAAACTTCTATAAGGTCACTTATCCACTTATCGCTCTACAAGTGATGGATGCCTTTGAGAAATGAAAGCAACTACAATTAAGAAAAGGAAAAAAAAAAAGAAAAAAAAAAAGCCTTTCTTTTAGACAGAAGTTCAGGCTCCATTAGGCTTGAAATTGAGAGTGAAAGTCCATCTCCTTCTCCTCTTTCTATTAGACAAAGAGTGCACCAACGTCCACTCCTTCTCTAGGTCCCTTAATCATCTGGAATGCTATAAGGTGCGGAGACTTTAGAGGGTTTCTACTTTGGAACCTAAGGGAGAATCTAGACAAGGTTGATCAACACCTCAAGCTTTCAAGTGGAGAGAAATTAGAGGAATACCTACACATGTTTGATTCTCGCCAAAGGTGAATTTTACCCAAATTACTTTGGCTAACCTATTGTCAGGCTTAGTCTATTCTCAGACCTCTTATGTAGATTCGTATGTATTAAAATAAAGATGTTATATATGGCTATACATACTAAAATCGTGAAATCTATTCATTTCACACTTATTCACATCTTTATTTTATTTTTTTATCTTGTGCATGTATTTTGAATAAAAAAGAATATAATAATTTTTAACGATCCAACACTTAAATTGACGGAAAAGGTTACGTTCGAAGTTTAGAAAGTTAGGTGTGATTTAGTATTTGTGCTAAAATGAGTTTCTAAAAAGGGAAGTGTTATTGGCACTCCAAAAATCTTATTCTACACTCCTCACAAGTGTATTTTTCTTTCTAAATATAGAAAGTTTGGAGTGTAGAATGAGATTTTTGGAGTACCAATAACAATTCCCTCTAAAAAAGGTGTTCATTTACGTATTCTATTTTACTTCAACAAATTTTCACTTATAAATAAATTTCATAATCATATTACTTTGTCATTATCATACAAAAGTAAAAACAATTTTCACTTTTCATTGCAAATATTACTCGATAATGAAGTAATATTTTGGCACATAACAATTAGTTTGTAATAGGTCCAATTTAAATAATCTATTTGCCATACCTTTATTTTTAACTTACTACGTAAATACCAAAATTTGAAACTCTCATATTTACTATCTCACAACAGTTTAATATGTTGCTTATTTAGCTTTAAAGGCAAATACGTTTTTTATGTTTAGAATGACTCGCACTTTCACCTTATACCTTATAAGTATTGAGCCACATGCCTTAAACTTCAACTCCATCAAATACATCATTCTCTGAGAAAATTAAAAGTTACTCATTCTTCAAAGCATGGCCGGAATAAACATCTTTCCAATTGTGGTAGTTTTGTTTTTGGTAAGTAACAGCTTTTTGATGTTGGAGGCAATAGATGAGAAGGCTTTAGCTGAGTGCAAAAAGCATTTCTCCATAAAGTATGCACACGATGCATACAACTACATTTTTCATGGACAACCGATTAGTGACAAAAGTTGTCGGGCTATTGTGGCGGTGGGAAAAAAATGTCATGATATTTTTTTGAACTGGACTCTTGGGGGGAGCACTGGAATAAGAAGATCTAAGGCTTTGGCAAGGGGTAAACAACTTTGGAATCATTGTGTTCTGACTACCGTCGCGCCTGCTTCTTCTTCCTATTAGAAGATGAACTATATTGCTCCTAGCTAAATATGTGTTGAATATTTCATTATGTTAAATAAAATTTCAAGCCATTTTCTTTATGCATTAAATTTACTTCACGTTAATACTTTAACTTTTAAGCATTTATATTTTTTGTTGGTAGAATGAACATTAGTAAATATTAAAACAACTTCCTCGTTAATTTTGAAAAATTTGAGCAATGTTACCCTAATTTGATCAATTTATACTTTTGAACCCTTATCCAAGTTTTATATTTTGTTATTACAATAATAATCCCTACTAAGCGGTTAGGAAGATTGATTGCAATCTGAGCGGTACCACCATCGTACCCTACCACCTATAAGTGGCCGTCCGTCCTACAACCGCCCGAAAAGGAATAGTTTCGAATGTAAGCAACTCCTTTTGATTTATGACTATTCAGGATCTCATAACCATTCTTGTTACTATTTTTGTAGTATTCTTAGCTATTTTTAAATCTAAGTTGACATAGTTGAAACATCTATCGACTAAAATTGTTACAGAGCGATAATGAGTTTATGAAGATTTGTTGGACTTGTGCAATGAAAGTCATTTTTAATATTAGATATTGTGTAACTACTCTATAATGAATAATTATATAAAGGTGCAAGTTTTATTTATTCATGTGTTTAACTTTATATTATAAATATAGTATACTATGAATGACCCCATAGGACTTAAGTTATGGAAACAATGTCTTAAACGAGGTTAGGCATAGAGACTTGTATTCTATTGCCATTTAGCCCTTAAAAAAAGTTCCTAACCATTTGGAAAGTCACTGGATATTAAGTATCAAGAAAGGTCAGTATATATTATAAAGTTTAGTGTGAATGCAAATCTCTTTCTCCTTGTTCTTGGACAAAATTGCACCTACAAAACAAATAACACCTTAGGTCAAGGCCAAAAGCCTCACACGTCCATGATGAATGGGGGGGGCTTTGGCCGAAGAACCTTTGATGCCAAAGTTAGAATTTTGAGGGAAAAGTGTTTGGAGAATTTTTGAGTTTAGCAAGAGTGAAAACTTAGCTTTTTAGAGAAAATGAGGTAGAATATATAAGGCATGGCCGGTTCCCTTGGGAGAGAAGGTGACTGGCCTTTTGTGTGTTTTTTGGATGTAATTGGTAGTTTAATTGGCCATTAATAGATTAATTAGGTAATAAATATATTAATTAGCCAATTAACATAATTTAAAAGGAAGGGGTTACCTAGTGGAGAAGATGGATAAAATAGGTTTTGAATAAATACCTATTTTGGGCACTTTTGACTTGATTGTAGGATGTTTGCCCACTGTTTGCGTGTAGGAGTTCTGGTGTTCCTCAAGGGTAATTTTGTCATTTTTGCCCAAAAATACACATGTCGCCTCTTGATTATTTTTGGCTTCACAAATGTCCTCACACCTGTTGGGCTGCTCGCAAAAAAGGGTAACAAGTGTAGAGATTTTCTTACTTTAGGAAACTTTGGATTGTTTCCTATTTTGATGCTGATTCCCTCTTAAATAGGAAATTAGATCCTTCTAAGAAATGAAAATAAATTTCTCTCAAAGCCTATTTAAGTCCACCTTAAGTGGATTATTAAATCAACTTTGGAGAACGATTTATTTTACCCTAAAAGAGAGAGAGAGACTAGAGGATATTTGTTCCCCCTCCTCTAGCAATCTTCTACATCTTACTCGTGCAAAGGATCATCTTTCATTGCTTGCTTTGTCTTCTCGTTGCTTCTAGGTAAGAAAAAAAAATTTTCTTGTCTTCATAATCTTTTTGGGAACCTCGGGGCTTGAAATTGGCTCGACGAAGGTTGAAGAAGTGTGAAAAAGTGGCTTGAGAAGCCACGGCAAGGTAGTGTCGTGTGTGGCTTCATCTGACTTGGGTGCTGGGGCACTGGTGCGAGGGAGGATAAGCCAGGTCGTGGGGCCTAGCAGGTTTGCTGGGCTCCTGGGGCTTGTGCCTTTGTTGTTGTTGTTTTTTTTTTTTTTTGAAAAGGCTAAGCTCAGGCCCTTGCCTAAGGGAGACAAGAGAGAGTGAGGCCGAGAGCCCTATTGAGCACTTTTTTTGTTTTTTGTGTGTTTTTTTGGCAACTCTCTAACGAATTTCTCTTGTATCTTTGTAGAATTTTTTCAAGCATGTTCTCCTTAAGCCATAAGAATGATGATGGCGTGCCGCCGTTGTATCGTCAAGGCTGGTCTTTGAGAAAGGTTGGCTACTTCAAGGTTGCTCACTTCAAGATTAGCTCCGATGACTTGTTTAGAGACTTCCTAGAGGCATATTGGCATGCCATTCCGTTGGGAGTGCGTGTGAAGTGTGTTAAGGAAGGTAGCAGTCGTGAGCCATGTGATCGGGCTCAAAGAGCCATCAAGTTTCACCCTAACTATTTTGTGTTGAGGTTTACTTTTCCTATGCCTTGATTTTTTCAAGAAGTGCTCTGTTCCATGAGATGTGTCCCCACTCAATGTTCTCCAAATGCAGTCCGTGTGATGGTGGGATTCCATAATCTTAGCCAATTCTTTGACTTGGATTTGACCGTCAACGAATTTTGGTACTTTTTGACATAGGCCACATTGAGGGAGTTGGGCAGTTGCGATTTCGCCAAAGGCTTTTTGACAATTCGAGCAAGGGAGATCATGACTGTGCCAAGGAGACTTTGGAGATAAGTGGAGAATGGGAGTCTGATTCTTCTCTCGAGCTGCGTGTTCCTACGATCTTCGTATTCGGTAAGTAAGCTACTTAATTTTTCGATTGCTTTGTATTTGTGCTAAGCTGTTCTTTAATTTTCTGATTGTCTTTCGCTGTTTTTGTAGATTCAGAATTTGGCTCCACTACTAAGGCTTCTCCGGACATGAAGAAAGTGCATGTTACTCTTGGTATCCCCTCCAAGTACTGTGAAGGGCACTGGCTGTTTAGTCTTCTTCGTAGGAAAAAAGGTAAGCCACCTCCAAGAGAAGATATAAAACGAATCAAGGTTGAAGCGTTGGCTTGTACTATCATTGTGGTGGAGCCTGCTACAAATGAAGGTGGGAAAAAGAGGCCGTTCCCGCTTGCTTAAGAGACGCCTACTGAGAAGAAACCAAAGATTTCTTCTGCTACTCGTGAGGGTTCACTGGCTGCTCCCAAGCTTATGATTAACTAAACTTCCTCCAAGGGCGAGAAAGAGGAGGCTGCTAGATCTGTGCTGGTGGCGCTTGTCGTTCTGAAGGCTGCTAACTCGATTGCTGAAAGGATTACCTAACGTAGAAGTTCCTCCATGTTTTCGGTGCTAAAGTTTATGCCAAAGTGTCTGTCTAGGGCTAAGTTTAGTTCACTTTTAAAGAAGCTTGCTTTCATGAAGAGTGACAAGGTGCCTCCGCCTGCTAAAGTGATGCCAAAATCTATTCCCTCTACTGTTGAGATTGACTCGTCTGCTGAGAAAAATGAGACTGTTCATGCAGGCAGTCGTGAGAAATCCACCAAGTCTGTTTCTGGGGAAGCTGTAGAGATTTGTGCACTCTTGAAGCCAGACCTTCTTGAGGACATGGATATATGTGCCAAGTTTGTTGATGGCATCAAAGGAGTTGTTGGCCCAAGTTCCTTTGCGAAGCATACAACTGAGTATATGAGGATTGCTTTACTAGCCATGATGCAAAAATGACGATTCTGGCAGCCGAGTCTATGGTTCTTGATCAAAAGGATACCAAGGCCGCTAAAGAGGTGCCAAGAACTGTGGTAGTTAAAACTTACTATTCGGCCGAGAAAGTCAAGAAATTGGAATTTGAGCTTGCTGCTTTGAAGGGGTCTAATATCTCTATCCCTACTTTTCTCTGTAGCTTGAGATCGCTCGCCAAGAGATTGTGGATTTGAAGACTAGGCTTGACACGATCCAGGTAAAGTACGAAAATGCAGAGAAGGAGATTGAGTGTTACATGCTTCAGATTTAAGATCTTAAGCATGCCATCTCTAAATTCCGCTCCTCTGCTTATGCAAAGGATGAAAAATTGATCGCTGTTTACAACCAAGTGATCTACTTTAAAAAGGTTGTTGATAGGCTTGAGCCTCAAGTGTTGGAACTCCAAAGTGCTTTGAAGATTAACAACAATCTAAAGAAGGAAGTGGAGGAGCTGTAGCGGGTTCGTGCTTGCCTACTTGAGAAGAATGACCAATTGAAGGGTGAGAAGGTTAGGTTTGAGACTTCATTTACTCAGAGTGAAGCCGATTTCTACAAGCTGGGTTATGTTGATCATCACTTTGGGCGGCTATCTGACTTTGAGTTTTCTGGTAAAGACTTTAAGACCTTCTCTATTTCTTTGAAAGACTTGCTCACCTTTACTTTTGAGTCTTCTATTGTTGAAGTAGTCGGAGAGGTCAGTGCCTAGGCTGGGGCAGCTGAGGGTGAAGCGCTGGACGATACAGCTGCTAAAGGCATCACGGTTGTTAAGGGTGTGGCGACCAAGTAGTCGTGGAATGTCCAAGCTGCTCAAAAGTAGTCTTCTAGGTACCCTTTAGGTTTTTCTTTGTTTTTCCTTGTTACTTTTACTTGAACTCCTTCGGTCTTTGCTAGTTGTTTATCAATTTTGCTAGAAAATTTAATAAACTTGTTTCCTTGGCTTTCTTCCATCTTCACTTCTTTTGTTTATGCCCTAACCTTTAAACCTTATAAACAAGTGGCAAGCATTTGCTTTTCTATAAGCAGACAAGCCTGCATAGCCTACACAACTGTAGGTGTTGGTGTTTAACTTTTGCAAAGTTGTTAGCCATAGGGTTGGCAGTCGGATGTCTTACTTACAGAAGCAGACAAATCCGCGTAGCCACTAGGCTGTTAACCTTAGCTTTCTCTAATTTCGTAGGTTGCGTAGCAAGTTCCATAACACTTTAGGACTTAGTGTAGGTTATTCTGCGGTTGGTAGTGATGAAGCTTATCGACTACGTAGCATGTCAGTAGTGGATAAGACTTCATATATACACGCTAGCTTGTTTAACCTTTCATAAGAATGTGCAGTTATATAAGTCTAGCGCGGCTTTACTGCTTGAAGGGCAAGCTATAGACAGTCTTCCGAAAACCGTAGGCTATCTTAGTGTACTCAGCAGTTGCCTTAGGTTTCCAGGGCAGCTGTCCATAGAGTAGACTACGTAATGTGCACCCTCCGTCTCTAGGGCCCTGTTCCCCACGGATTAGGCCAATAGACCCAAAATCCTTCAGTTAACTAAGCCTTAAAAAAGACCATTGTGGCTACTTCTAGGAATCTTGGCGCAAGCCATCGTATATCTAGTTATACTAGGGCAGCCAGGCTTATCCACGTCTGGACATTCGGAGCGTAATGTTTATCCTCTTGCTTTGGAGATCAGACCTATGTGGGTGTAGAGGAATTAGTTTACCCTCTCACACTAGAGAGTATGGTTGGTCCCTCAGGGGGTGCAATTCCTATGATGAGTCCATAAGAAGGGCGGGATCTTCTTTTGAAGTGACATGTAGTCAAGCCAAGCTATAAATTACTTTTGAATTCCTTATTGAAAAATGAGTGAAGTGAACGAATAACTTAGCTGTAAAAGACTGTATAACAACTTGATAGTCCTCGGCTTACTGTTTTGCTTAATGCTTGGCAGTAGAGTGTTGATGCTTGGCACGATGATGTTGGGAAGAATGATTGCTTCTAAACCAAATGCCAAAGAGAAATGAGTCTCACTGGTTGCTAGTCTTTTGATGGTGCGATATGCCCAGAGACTGAAGAGTTCGTCTAGCCATTTTTCCTTCTTGTCGATGAGGGATTTCTTGAGGCAATCGAGGATCGTCTTGTTGGATGTTTTGGCTTACCCATTGCCTTGAGGATATCTTGGCGTGGACATGTGTTACTTGATGCCTTACTTTTTGAAGAACTTCGCCAAATCTTTACCCACAAATTGCGGGTCGTTATCGGTGACGATGGACTGAGGGATGCCAAATCAGTAAATGATGTTCCTCTATATGAAGCGCTCTATGTCCGTCTGAGTCATGGTCGTCATGGGCTCTGCTTTTACCCATTTAGTGAAGTAGTCGGTTGCCATGATCATCATGCCTCTGCCCCTAGTAGCAGGCGGCATAGGTCCTACCAGGTTGATTGCCCATTGCATGAACAATCAAGGACTCGTCTGTGGATGTAGCTCGCTTGCAGGCAATACTGGTATCAGATTATAACGTTAGCAACAATTGCACTTTTGTACTAACTCCTTAGCATTTTGGTGCATGGTAGGCCAGTAGTAACCTACGTTAAGAGCCTTCTGTGCTAAGGATCGACCTTTAGAATGATTTCCATAAACACCTTCATGGATTGAGCTTAGAACCATTAAGTCATTGAGAGACGCTAGGCAGGGGAGATGTGGTCTGGTGTAGGATCTTCGAATGAGAATGCCGTTCCACATGTAGTAGTATGCTACCATGATTCAAAGCCTCCTAGACTCCAATCTTTCAGGAGGGAGTGTGTTGTTGACCAGGTAGTCTATAATAAAACTTTACCAGTTGGGAGTTATACTAACCTATGACACTTCGATTGCCGGCTCCGTCTCTATGTTTTGCTTGTCTAGATGGTCCACCGGAATAGAGCATTTGAGTTAATGCTAGCCCATATGCATGGCCATTGTCTACCCGCAGAACTTAAATAAGAATGTAAGTTTGAAATGCCTCAAGTTGCTTGCGTACGTTCTTTAGGTATTGTATTATCCTCAGATGTTTTGCCATGTACTCCCCAGTAGTCTGGCTGGTGATAAACTAGGAATCGGAAAGAATTGCAAGCTTCTTCACCGCCAAGTCTTTTGCCAGTCGAAGGCCTGTCAGTAAGGTCTCGTACTCTGCTTCGTTGTTGGATGTTTTCAAGCCTAAAATGATCACCTGCTCGAGCATTGAGCCGTCTAGGGTGACAAGGACCACACCTGCTCCTAAGCCTTTATAATTGGATGTGTCGTCAACATGCAAATGCCAGAAATCTTTGTTGGGCGAGCAAGAGTGGCTAAGGTGTGCTCGGCTACTTTTAAGGCATTGCTGGGCTGCTTTGTTGCGTCACCTAGGCTAGGGTGAATTCTTCCATGAAGTCTGCTAAGGTTTGGGCCTTTATCGCCGTGCGGAGTCAGAAAACTAAACCGTATTGGTGAAATTCTAATGCCTACTTTATCACTCATTGAGAAGCGTTTGGACCATATAAGATTGATCGTAGAGGACACTGAGTCATGACGATGATTGTATGGGCTTGAAAGTATGGTCTAACCTTCCAAGCTACAGCAACTAGCGCCAAAATTAACTTTTCAATATTCAGATATCTTGTTTTCGCATCGAGAAGAGCTTTAGAAGTGTGGAATACAAGTAGTTGGGCCCCCAACTTTTTTCGTATAAGGAAGAGCTTATTGCTACTTCGGAGACTGCTAGGTAGATGTGTAAATCCTCAGCTGCTTCCAGCTTGGATAGTAAGGGAGGTGATGTGAGATATTTC
The DNA here is from genome assembly GCF_041283825.1 of Pyrus communis. Classification (NCBI taxonomy): domain Eukaryota; kingdom Viridiplantae; phylum Streptophyta; class Magnoliopsida; order Rosales; family Rosaceae; genus Pyrus; species Pyrus communis. The sequence continues at coordinate 22,021,456 of NC_142570.1, forward strand.
TTTAGGTCTTGGAAGGCTTTTTTGCATTCTTTATCCCATTTGTCTCGTTGTGCCCTCTTGATAGACTTGAAAAAGGGCTTGCATCAATCGGTGGATCGCAACGGTTGAGGGCAGTTACTCGTCCAATTAAGCTTTGGATCTCCTTCAATGTAGTTGGAGACTTCATCTCTAGGATTGCTTGGATTTGCTTGGGATGTGCTTTAATTCCTCGTTGGGTTACTAAGTACCCTAGGAATCAGCCTGAAGATACTCCAAATGTGCATTTGGTGGGGTTGAGTTTCATCTTCTACTTTCTGAGGATGTTGAAAGTTTCCGCCAAGTTGTAGATGTGGTCTGACCACTGCTTGCCTTTTACCATGATGCCATTGACATAGACCTCAATGGTTACCCCAATTAGTTTTTTGAACATCATGTTTACTAACCTTTGGTAAATGGCTTCTGCGTTCTTGAGGCCAAAAGGCATGACCTTATAACAATAGGTACCTCGCTCGATCACGAACTCGGTTTTCTCCTTGTCGGGCTTATACATGGTTATTTGGTTGTAGCTTGAGTATATGTCCAAGAAGCTGAGCAGTTGGTTCCCAGAAGTTGAATCTACCAATAAATCAATCCGAGAGACTTAATAAGGATCTTTTGGGCCTACTTTGTTGAGGTCGGGGTAGTCTATGTAAATGATTATGAACCTCTGCTTCGAGACAACTGGCAGTGTTTTCATATTAAGTGTGATGTGGCCGAATGGCAGTTGAGGTGTACCCGTTGAATTTGGTGAGTACTTCTGCTCAACATATGATTGTGTTTTCTAAGCCCATCTTCTGAATGACTGATAGCTGAAGTAAATTGACTGCATTTCCATTATCAACCATCATTCTATCAACTATAGCATGGGCTAGTTAAACAGATACTACTAGTACGTTGTTGTGTAGGAATCGACGTGTTCTTCATCTTGCTTGGTGAAGCCAATAATGGGCCCAGGTTGGGTCTCGACTGCATTGACTTGTGAGACTAATAGAGCCTACTAGATTTTCCTCTTCTTAGAGTTACTGGTGGCCACCAAGTGCTCGGACTTGACGAAGATACCATTGATTTGAATTGTCTTAGTTGGTGGCCCTTCGTCGTTGTCTGCGTTCCTTCTTGGCTACGTAGCTATCTTGTCCAAGTATCTGACCTTGCTTTTTTTCACGAGCTTTTTTAGGTAGTTATT